>NC_134399.1:66346581-66682301 GCF_050003625.1 Haematobia irritans | reverse complement strand
ATATATATAATATATATATATATATATATATATATATATATATATATATATATATATATATATATATATTATATATATATATATATATATATATATATATATATATATATATTATATTTTGTATATATTTTGCACAAACCCGTCTTTTGTCTGTAGGCAGGTCAAGTTCGAAGATGGACTATATCGGTCCAGATTTTGATATAGTTCCCATATAAACCGGTCTTGGGCTTAAAAAATTTTTGTCCAATTTGCCTGAAATCTAGAGGTATTTTATGACCATAAAGAGGTGTGCCAAAAATGGTGAGTATCGGTCCATGTTTTGGTATTTAGTTTTAATCGGTTCATTTGGTAATGCCTCCATATATACCGATTTCACTTCTTGGAGGTGTAGAAAGCGCACTGATCATGAAAACTACTTAAAACTCAATGAAAAATTTCCAGATTTTACTTCCCGGGTTGTTCGCCGAATGCGAAAAGTATGGAAATATAGAGAAAAATAAAAACACGATAGTTTAATATTTTCAATATATAACAAGAGCAGAAGGTTTTATTAAGGTGTTTTCTATTATAATTAATGGTAAACAATATTACCTATAATTTCCAACGATATGGATAAATTTGCAACCGCACCAATTGGCTTATCGATAACAAGTAAAGTGAGAGATGCTCTCAACCAAGATGGCGGAAGGCGGGGCTTTTGACAAGATAAACTAATATTCAAATTATGACATTTCTACTCTGGCAGGGATGTACCAAAAAGTAGTATACAAATTCTAACGAACACTATTAAGTCCAATTAATCTTTACTCGAACTTAAACATTGCCGGCCGCCTTGCAACATCAAGGTATGTTGTAACTAAAACTAAACTTAAAATACAAAATGAGGCTAAGTGCAGTGCAAAGTGAGTTTCCTTCAGTTCATTTACCATAAATCCAATTTATTAATTCATTTATCTTTTCAAATTCAACCTAAGACTAGATATTACGTAAGGTCAGAAGGGGACCTGGTAGAACCCAAAAGGGGGCTCTCGCGACAATATATCGATGGGTCAAAAGGGGACCCGTTAGAACCCCAAAAAGGGGGCTCTCGCGAAGAGATACAATAAAACGATGGCCAAAAGGGGGCCGTTAGAACCCAAAAGGGGGGCTCTCGCGCATTTACCCTAGCAGTTACACAACCCGGACAGAACCCAACCGAAGATTGTATAATGAGCCACCGGGAGACCGGGCGACGTATACACCCTATGTGTTATGATTCGCCCATACACCTCAGGACCAAAAACGATCGCAACCCGTCCCACTCGGTAAAATTGCGGATCTGCCAAAGGTAATCCCAAAAAGGATTCCTTGATCCGTTCTGGCACGGCTTCGGCGGGGGTCAACACACGACCTAGATCGTGCACACGAGCAGTAAACGTCAGTCGCTGCTCTGGATCATAAGCGGACGATACTGTCAACCGGCAAAATTGGACCCCCTCAATATTTGTAACCGGTAGCCCTAAGTTCTCGACCATAGAACGACAGATTTGGCTTTGGCGCGCGCAGTTGTCGATTACTGCACGGACCGGAACGGGACACACCATGGGGGGACACGCGGACTACGAGGCTGGGCGCCAGAGTAACGACATTCTGCAGAGGCAGAACTCCGACGCCGCCAAAATCGGAATATGACCGTGCCACAGCAAGATCGGACGGACGATTCGTATGGTTCCCACTACGAATCCGCTGAGCAGACCTCGAGCTCCCATGTTCAATTCGAGGCGCCACAGCCGCAGCGTGTAACAAAACATTGTGGTCCCCGGAGCAACTGGGGCACCTACGCCGGCTAGGACAATCCTTCGACTGGTGGGTCTGTGCTAGACATCTGTAGCAATAGCGATGTCGTACCACCATACGTATCCTCTTCTCAATCGAAAGAGAGAGGAACTTCCGACACCGCCGCAATGCGTGACGACCTCCACAAACCCTGCAAACCAATTGAGCAGGAGTTCGACCAACATCAGTAGCCTCTACTACAGCAGGCGCCACCACGGGCTCATCCACAACTACCGGAGGTGGACTCTCAATTTCTTGGGGCGATAGCTGAACCTCCGGAATGGCAGGCGACGGTATCGCCATCGGCTCCTCCAACAATGCCCGTTCGACCGCCGACATATCAAGGGGGCACGCAGTATCATCATCCGATTGATCCATAATAACCTCGAAATTTTCCAAGTCGTCAGCGAAGCACGAGGTATTTTCCATGATACTGCGAGAAAATATACGAATTACAAAGAGTTCGCCGAAGTGTCGGTCAATGAGACCAACTTAGCTATAGGTCGTCTTACAACGCCATTCTCCGTACGTATATCCGCGACCCGAATGTGACCATCTACGCCCGGGTGAACCGACACGACTCGACTTAATTTCCAAGAAGTTGGTGGAAGCTGTTCATGACGAATAACGACTAGGTCATTTACCATAACATCGCGCTGAGGAAATTTCCACTTATATCTCATATGCAGATTCTTCAAATATTCCTCTTTCCAACGTACACAAAACTGTTGTGCAAGAGCCTGTACCTTACGAAACCGATTCACCAACGAAAGAGGCTGTTCGGTTATAACTGGCTCAGCAGGGGCGAGTAGAGGGGCACCTATAAGAAAATGACCCGGTGTCAAAGCGTCAAGCTCCTGCGGGTTATCCGATTGGGGACAAAGAGGTCTTGAATTCAAACAAGCCTCAATACGAGCCAACACCGTCGAAAACTCTTCAAACGTGAAACGAACATTCCCTATTTGCCTTCTGAAATGCAACTTAAAACTCTTCACCCCAGCTTCCCAAAGGCCTCCCATATGAGGCGCACCAGCTGGGATAAATCGCCACGATAGGCCCTGGTGTGCAAACTTAGAGGACACGACATCACTGCTTCCCCTAATTACATCCCGGAAATTTCGTTCAAGCTCACGCGACGCACCGACAAAATTTGTCCCATTGTCCGAGAAAATGGTCGCAGGACAACCCCGACGAGCAACAAACCTATGAAATGCCGCAAGAAAGCCGGCAGTCGACAAGTCGGAAACCGCTTCCAAATGAATCGCCCTAGTAGCAAAACACACGAAAACGCACACATAACCTTTAGTTATGCGACAATAACGTCCGGTGAACGACTTCACCTCAAAGGGGCCTGCATAGTCTACGCCAGTCGTCGTAAAAGGTCTGTCGAGAACAGTTCTTTCCGGAGGAAGAGGAGCCATCACCTGACTACAAACCCGTTTCCTCTCCAAAAGACATGGTTTACACCCATGTATAACCGAACGAATAAGATTCCTCACCCGAGGTATCCAGTATTCTATACGAAGAATACGCAACATCAACTGATTTCCTCCATGAATGGAAATCAAATGAACAAATTCCACCAAAAGCTTCGTGAATCGACAGCTGTAGGGCAAAATTATAGGGTGCCGCTCCGAATACGAAAGAATAGGCGAGCGGCTCAAACGACCATACATCCGCATTACACCCATTTCATCAAGGAACGGGTTCAAAGAAACAAGTGAACTGCCAGTACCTAACGAAGACCTATCCATCAAGTCCTTATATTCATTACCATAATTCATTTTTTGAGCAAGCACTATCAAGCGACTTTTAGTTGCCCTAATCTCAGACGATGATAAACTGTGATCCGCATAGCTACAATCACGCCTATGAGCGGGATGCGTCCGATAAAAGAATCTCATAACATATGAAATAACACGCAGCGCTCTATCCAGAGAAGAAAATCTATCGAGAACATCCTCGTATGAATTAACGAAAGAAGCATGTGCCTTCACAGACCGAATTTCTACGTCGGTGTCAAAAGAGGAAGTGTCACGAACCGGCCATTCCGATTGACTACACGATAGCCACTGAGGCCCATGCCACCAAAGTCGAGAGGCGGCCAAATCCGAAGGGGACACACCGCGGCTGCCAAGATCAGCAGGATTATCCTCCGACCTCACATGATACCAATTCGTACCACCGACGTTCTCCTGAATGCGACATACCCTATTCGCGACAAATGTTGTCCAAGCCGAAGGCGTTTTCTTTAACCAGGCTAGTACAATAGTCGAATCCGTCCAACAATAAATTCGACCAAAATCAATACCGATTTCTCGAATGACCGTTCTTGCGAGTTCGGACGCTAAAACAGCGCCGCAAAGCTCCAAACGAGGCAAAGAAACCGATTTCAACGGAGCAACTTTCGTCTTGCACGATAGCAAATTAACGACAATCTCGCCATTTGGGGCCAAAACTCGAATATATACTACCCCCGCGTATGCCTTAACCGAGGCATCTGAAAATACGTGAAGCTCGGCCGAAGTGCACGGTGTGTAACGAATCCACCGAGGAATATTTATCGAATTGACATCCGGATAACTATCTACAAATTTTTCCCACTCGGATGCCGTTGCCGAAGGCAGTATTTCATCCCAGCCGACGCGATCAAGCCAAACCTTCTGCATGATAATCTTTGCCACAATTATCACTGGACCTAACCAACCGACAGGGTCGAATAATTTCGCGATAGCCGACAACACTTCCCGTTTAGTGTATCCACACCTTTTTGCTATAGGCTCGACCGCGAAGTAGAATGCATCCAATTGAGCATTCCATCTCACACCCAATGGTTTCGAATTGCTAGCCTCGACAAATGCCAGCAATTGAGCATCAACCAAATATTCCGGCGGTAGTGAATCTAAAATTTCTCTATAATTCGATGTCCATTTCCGCAGTTCAAATTTAGCCGTCGCAAGCGCCGCGATTAATTGATCCCGAGCCATTATCGCAGTTTCAAGGTCATGAGTTCCGGTCAAAACGTCATCAACGTACATACATTTACGTAATATATCGGCCGCGAGTGGAAACTCCTCCTCAGTGTCTTCAGCTAACTGTAACAGTGTCCGTATCGCGAGATATGGTGCACAGTTTACACCGAAGGTCACCGTTTGTAGTTCATAGTCCTGGACTGTCCTTGTCGGAGAATCCCTAAAAACAATTCTCTGCAACGGAGCATGAGAAGAGTCCACTCGAATCTGCCTATACATCTGTGTAATATCGCAGTTGAACACGTATTTAAATAGTCGCCATCGCACAATAAGAAGGACTAAGTCCTGCTGCAAAGTGGGACCTACGTGAAGGATATCGTTAAGACTATTCCCGTTGGACGTTTTATTAGACGCATTAAATACGACGCGAAGTTTGGAAGTCTTCTTCTCGAGGTTAATGACAGGATGATGTGGAAGATAACACGAAAGTGTATCACTTGCAGAAATGGCGGATACTGGCCTCATGTGATCCAAATGCAAATATTCTTTAACAACACTATCATAAACTGATTTCACGTCCGGCCTTTTCGATAATGACGATTCATTACGATAAAATTGCCTCAAAGCAGTTGTTCGGGACTCACCCAAATATCCACGAGGACCGAGCTCTTCCTTTAGCGGAAGTGTAACTATATATCTACCTTCCGAATCTCTGCGCGTTGTCCGAACGTAATTTTCCTCACAGAACTTATCGGAGGGGGACAAAACCCCTTTACGTGGTGTTTCCTCCAACTCCCAAAACCGTAAAAGCGTTCTATCTAAATTTTCCTCTTCATCAACCGCTATAGTCGTAGTAAATGTTTGAATTTGCGATGTAGAAATCGGACCCGTTACTAGCCAGCCGAAAACACTGTTCTGTGCTATCAATGATTGAGCCGCAATCTGCCGGCAACCTTCTAATAGTATTCTCGGGTACAAGTCAGCGCCTAGTAGAATATCGACCGGTCTCGACACGAAAAGATTCGGATCAGCTAAGCGAATATCCGGAATCTGAGACAAAACTTCCTGCGACACCGTAAAGGAAGGTAAATTCCCGGATATAGATTGGAGCACTATAGCCATAGTTTCCAACAAAACCGACGCGTTGAGTGGAGATCCGATTTTCAAATTACACATTTTACTCGATTTGGCCGAAATTGCGCTATTTACCCCCGAAATTGTAACATTAGCCGCGTGAACCGGTAGTTTCACCCGATTTCGAAAGCGTTCCGTCAGAAACGAAGATTCTGAAGCGGGGTCAATCAAAGCGCGTGCCGGATATGAAACCCCATCGTGCATGATATTAATCATCGCAGTTCCCAAAAGCACGGCCCTATTTTGCGTCGTATGAAATGCCTGGCGAGGTAGGCACGCCGACGAGGTAGAAGGTTGCGGCTGATCAACCGAAGGCATAGTTCTCGGTTGAAAACTAGCCGCTGAACTCGACAAGGTGTTGGTCGAACCCGTCGCCGAAGTCGCGCTATTAGACGGCGTAGAATCGCGATGCAATAGCGAATGATGTCTCGAATTACATTTTGCACACGAATATTGTCTTGGACAATCCTTCATCTCATGACCTTTCATTAAGCAATTCAAGCACAACCGGTTACGTTTTACCACTATGTAACGTTCCGATACCGAGAGTTTACCAAATTTAACGCAAGCCGAAAGTCTATGATTATGTTTAGGACAAATAACGCACTTAGATTCCGACGAAGCACGCGACGATTTAGAAGAAGACGCATTGGTAAAATGCGCTTTTACCTTCTTTTCCTGAGAACGCTTCGAAGACGTGTCTTCCCGCAAATCATGCAAACACATCAACGTACGAACCCTTTCGGACAAAAAAGCGTCTAAATCCGCCCACGACGAAAGGGCTGATTTGTCCCTAACACTCTGCTCCCAAAGAGTCTGTGTGAGCCGCGGCAAACGTTGAAGGCAAATAAAAACGAGTATCTGGTCCCAATTATCGGTCGAAACTTCGTACGTATTCAATGCCGAAAGACAGCCATTGATTCCACGTTGAATCGATTTCAAACCCGCACTTGTCTCTACCGATACTGCCGAAATTGCAAAGAGAGACTTAAGTTGATTGTGAACTAGAACCCGCTTATTGTCGTATGCATCAACGAGGGCCTTCCACGCGAGGGCAAAACTTCGATGTGTCAGCGGAAACTTCGAGACAATTTCCCTAGCTTCGCCACTGGTCTTCCGCACAAGATGACACAAACGCTCGACGTCCGTTAATCTTGAATTGTTAACATAAACTGCTTGAAACAAATCCCGGAATGTAGGCCAGTCTAGAAAATTGCCCTCAAATACATCCGTATCGCACGGTGGCAACGCCAAATTGTGAACCATATCACAAAGTGGAGGGCCACTAACGGCCACTTCACCCCTAAACCCGGCTTTGCCATTAGGCAGCGACTGCCCATCCCGATCAGCCGGTATCGAAGTAGTCGCGTTATTAGCCAAAATCGCTTCGGATCCTTGAGTCGATTTATGAGACCCGATACTCCGTCTCGATGCTGCAACGACCGAAGACGCAGACGAAGTGATCGATGATCTACGTGACCGACGAAACTGGCCCAATTTTCGATTTATCGCGGACAAACAATTCATATAAGCCTGATGGGACGCGTCATATTTCCCGTCCACCGATTCAATATCGCTCGTTTGCGTTGTTCCGGCACCCTGTAAACTAGCCACGCATTCCTCAAAGCAATCCTGAACCTTTGTCCACAACTTCCCCAATTCCTCACTTCGAATCTCGAGGCTATAGACGTCTAACTCCTCATCTTTCATGGCATTAAAATGGGCGTGGAATTTAATAAGAGCGTCCGAAACGCGAATAAAGCGATCAAAGGGAGATACAGACATTCTAACTTTACGTTCAACTACCAAATTGAAGAATGTAACCAAATACGAAATTACAATATAGCCAAGAAGCAACGGCCAATAAAATTACCAAACTCAGACAAGGTTCCGTTCAATAAAAATAGCAAAATACGCAAAAGTAACTCGAGTTACAAAGATTAATTCGAGTCCACAACTCGCGAAAATCCGACAAAAGATCAAACGTTCCCAGAAACCGAAAATACTGAATGTAGGGTGCACAAAATATTACCCCCGAACGCTTGACACAAGAAAAATTATAATAATAATAATAATAAACAAAGGTATAAATAAATCAATAATAATAAATACCTGTCCAATAAATATTCAAAATTTACCAAATATTTGAATGATCGAATAATTTCTCTCAGTGTGAGAGCGTAAAAGTTTCAAAATATACCGAGTTTTAATTCAAGCCCCGATTCCAACCGGGAAATATTCAAACCTTTGAATTCAACTTGAATTCTAATGTGGGAATTACACGTAGTGTATAGCCCCCTTAAGAATTCAAATGATGATCGATATCCGATAACACGATAGTACGAGATGTGCCCGATTAGTCACTATACTATAGCAATCGACTAAGAGCGCAACACTGATGAGAACAAAACAAAATAAAAGCTTTTGTATGTTCTCAAATGTATGCAAATGAACGAAACAATAATTAATAAATGAAATTTCAGCACAGAAAACGCGAAAAAGTGGTGAATATACGAAACAAAGAGAGTGATATATGTGTATAGTGAATATTAGTGTACGAAAGTGGTGAAAATATGTACTTTAAGTTATTTCTCTCCGAAATTATTTGCACAGACGTCAAAATGGAAATACAAAAACAAAAACCTTGAATGCGTTTTGCCGTCGGCAAATGAAAATTTACTTAAAAACAATGAAAAACGATATTTTCACGCAAATAAAGGCAAATAAACCACTTTAAATAAAAAAACACTAATATTCACTGATATCACTGAACTTGTACACCACTTTTAGGAATATTTATAATAAAAACCGATCGCGTAGCGTTGTAAAACAACCTTTTTTTTTCTTTAAATGGACGGACGACCACTATATTTGTTGTTGCACCGACCGCGAACTCACTTTATAAGGGAAAATGCACTGCACTTACCTTATAAAACGATGAAACAGATGTTGAGGATGATGAACTGATTGGTTTGAGTTTAAGGTGAAATTGATGACCAGGTCAGGTGGACTGTGTCTATAACAAAAACCAAGAAAAACACCGGTTAAACCAATTCTTCCACTCCGAAGTCCACACGCACAGAAAAAACATGTTTGGACATGGTTGCCGCATCTATTTAATGCTTATCTAGAGTATGTAATTGTCGCGAAAACCATGTATTTTGTCTTTGTAAAAATTATTTTCGAGTGGAGAAAAATATATGTTGGCAATAAGCATTTAAATGTTTCTCAAATGCCGCAAACATGTTCTATTATTTAAATGATAGAATTTGAGACCATTATATGGTCAGGAAAATCATGTACCTGACCATTCAATTTTTTTACTTTTTTGCAGAGAAAAAAGTATTTTTATAGTTTACGTATAGACATGTCTACAACCATTACATGGTCATAAAGACCATGTACATTGTTTTCGTGGCCATTTAATTTTTTAATTTTTTTGCAGCGACAAGAATTTTATAAAAACATTGAGCAGGTACACACGATTTTCATTTTGCGCGTCAGTCGTGTGTTGATTATTTCTTGGAATGGACGGAGAATACGGAATTATTGTGTTTTGTGTTAATTTATTTATTCAGAAATGGCACGTGGTTCTATGTGAATACAAAAAAGGAAAGTGTAATTGAAAAAAATATACCTGGTTTTTGTTCTGCATTTTTATATATGGTATAATTTATTTTTATTTGCAGTTACATGATGTCTGCGTTTGTACATTTGATGGGCACGAAGTAAATATGGAATGATTACTTATTGTTGAAATTGAACCAAACTAGAGTGTGTAAAAATATGTGAAGTTTGCTTGCACGACATTATAAATACAAATAAACAATGAATTAGTTTATAAAAAAATAAAAACAAATAAATAAAGTTGATTTTGTGTTTTCTTTTCTCAAGTGGCGTCCTTTTTTCATAAAAATCAAAACATATTAGGTTGTGACCATGTTCTTTTAACTAGAAGAAAAACATTTTTGACGAATAACTTAACATTTCAGATCGTGACCATTGTATTTTAATGGAAACAAAATTCTTTTTATCAATATAATAACATTTTAGATGAGGACAATTGTATTTTTCTTAGAACCATGTTCACTGAGCCAACATGGTTGCAGGTTAAAATGTTACATGGTCGCCGCAAAAATAGCTGCTATCATATTATTTTGCTCTTCCAATATGATTGTGGCAATCATGTTTCTTCTCTGCGTGCAATTATCCGGTACGAATGGATCAAAATGTTCGCCGAATGCGAAAAGTATGGAAATATAGAGAAAAATAAAAACACGATAGTTTAATATTTTCAATATATAACAAGAGCAGAAGGTTTTATTAAGGTGTTTTCTATTATAATTAATGGTAAACAATATTACCTATAATTTCCAACGATATGGATAAATTTGCAACCGCACCAATTGGCTTATCGATAACAAGTAAAGTGAGAGATGCTCTCAACCAAGATGGCGGAAGGCGGGGCTTTTGACAAGATAAACTAATATTCAAATTATGACATTTCTACTCTGGCAGGGATGTACCAAAAAGTAGTATACAAATTCTAACGAACACTATTAAGTCCAATTAATCTTTACTCGAACTTAAACACGGGTGAAAATCGACAGATTTAAGATTTCAAATCAGGACGTTATTTTATAATTTTCTTGCACACTTACAAGAGATGTTAATGATTCCTCTAAAACTCAAACAAAAATGGTTCTTATAAATCCAGAATCTGATATAGTCTTCATAGGTGGAATCTTTCAATTTATCTTCGGGAAATGTACTGGTTGAACTGCTCTGGTTGATCTGTCACCAAACCCCCCTGAAATTTCAAAGGAAACCCTAATATTTGATTCATGATGGTGGGTATTTAAAATTCAGCCCGGCCGAACTTACTCCTGCATATACTTGTTGTTACTAACATTATGTTAGTAACTGAAATTTTATGTCAAAAGATTTTGTAGAATTCTCACAATATTTATCCAGATCGGGTCAGATTTAAATATATGTATATGCGAACATAAACCTTTATATATAGCACCCAGCAAATTTGAAGGATTTGGGATGGAGTTATAGTCGACCCCGCCCGACTTTAGACTTTCCTTACTTGTCTTTTACTATCATTGTGCTTTGCATGGACATTAGCCGAGAGCCAAGAGATTTTGTAGAAGTCTAAAAAATCTTTGGAAATATAAAAAACTTTTATATATAGAACTAGTGTTGGGAAAGTAACGAGTATTTGAGTACAAGTACTCGTTACTGACTAATTTTTTCAGTACTCGTTACTAGTAAAAGAGTACTCAATATCTTCAATGCCAGTTTTTTTCTTCTGACGGTAAGTAAGTTGGCGGTTTGGAAGTAAAAATTCTTGAATTCTTGGAAAATATGAATTGAAGTTTTCGAAAATCGTTTTATCAGTTAAAATAACACGAAAAGGATATATGGCTTCACATTTGAAGAAAGTGAAACATTTATCTGATTTCTTAAAAACGTTTGAATTTGAAAAAAATTGCATTGGGTGTAGGTGGGAGCTATAATTTAAAGCATCACATGGATCACGTCTCATGCGAATAGTATGAATAATAATGTCGTTGTCTTCAGCTCGTTCAATCCAATTGTTTTCAGAGAAGGTACCCAAGCTTATACAAAAACCCTTGGAAAATTTCAACATTGGGTCTCACGATAAAAATGATCGCTAAATATTTTCATCCACTGTCAATGGTGGAAAATGGTGGATTTAAAAAGTTTGCAAATTGCAAGCACAATGCCATTTAGATATACCCTGACGAAAAAATACCAAATAGTGAATACGAAATTGGCTCTAAAAATTTGAATGATTGGTGAAAAACTTTTTCTAACGAGACCCATATATCTACAACACTACAATAAAACTGGATAATGTAATTTGCTTTTCTATACTGTTTTTAAATTAAACAAGTATATACAGCAGTAAGTTCGGCCGGGCCGAATCTTAAATACCCACCACCATGAACCAAATATTAGGGTTTCCTTTGAAATTTCAGGAGGGCTTGAGGAATTGAGGACACTACCCGAAGATAAATTTAAAGATTTCACCTATGAGTACTATATCAGATTCTGGATTTATAAGAACCATTTTTGTTTGAGGTTTAGAGGAATCATTAACATCTCTTGTAAGTGTGCAAGAAAATTATAAAATAACGTCTTGATTTGAAATCTTAAATCTGTAGAAGTAAAATCTGGAAATTTTACATTGAGTTTCAAGCAATTTTCATGATCAGTGCGCCTTCTACACCCTCAAGAAGTGAAGTCGGTCTATATGGAGGCATTACCAAATGGACCGATAAAAACTTAATCCGATACACGTTTTGTTGAGCCTAAAATACCAGAATATTTACAATTTCAGGCATATCAGATAAAAACTACGGTTTCTAGAAACCCAAGGAGTTAAATCGGGAGATCGTTCTTATGGGGGCTATACTAAAATATGGACCGATACTCACCATTTTCGGCACACCTCTTTGTGACCCGAAAATACCTCTAGATTTCCAATTTCAGGCAAATAGGATAAAAACTTCGGATTCTAGAAGCCCAAGAAGTAAAATTGGGAAATCGGTCTATATGGGGGCTATACCAAAATATGGACCGATACTCACCATTTTCGGCACACCTCTTTATGGTCCTAAAATACCTCTAGATTTCCAATTTCAGACAAATTGGATAAAAACTACGGTTTCTATAAGCCCAAGACTCCAAATCGGGAGATCGGTCTATATGGGGGCTATACCAAAATATGGACCGATACTCACAATTTTGGGCACACGTATTTGTGGTCCTACAATACCTCTAGATTTCCAATTTCAGGTAAATTGAATAAAAACTGCGGTTTCTATAAGCCCAAGAAGTAAAATCGGGAGATCGGTCTATATGGGAGCTATACCAAAATATGGACCGATACTCACAATTTTTGGCACACATATTTGTGGTCCGACAATACCTCTAGATTTCCAATTTCAGATAAATTGAATAAAAACTGCGGTTTCTATAAGCCCAAGAAATAAAATCGGGAGATCGGTCTATATGGGGGCTATACCAAAATATGGACCGATACTCACAATTTTTGGCACACGTATTTGTGGTCCTATAATACCTCTAGATTTCCAATTTCAGGTAAATTGAATAAAAACTGCGTTTTCTATAAGCCCAAGAAGTAAAATCGGGAGATCGGTCTATATGGGGGCTATACCAAAATATGGAACGATACTCACAATTTTTGGCACACGTATTTGTGGTCCTACAATACCTCTAGATTTCCAATTTCAGGTAAATTGAATAAAAACTGCGGTTTCTATAAGCCCAAGAAGTAAAATCGGGAGATCGGTCTATATGGGGGCTATACCAAAACGTGGACCGATACTCACCATTTTTGCCATACCTCTTTATGGTCATAAAATACCTCCAGATTTCAAATTTCAGGCAAATTGGATAAAAACTACGATTTCTATAAGCCCAAGACCCCAAATCGGGAGGTCGGTTTATATGGGGACTATATCAAAACCTGGACCGATATAGCCCATCTTCGAACTTGACCTGCCTGCAGACAAAAGACGAGCTTGTGCAAAATTTCAGCACGATTGCTTCATTATTGAAGACTGTAGCGTGATTACAACAGACAGACAGACAGACAGACAGACAGACAGACAGACGGACAGACGGACATCGTTATATCGTCTTAGAATTTCTCCCTGATCAAGAATATATATACTTTATATAGTCGGAAATCGATATTTCGATGTGTTACAAACGGAATGACAAACTTATTATACCCCCGTCACCATTCTATGGTGGTGGGTATAAAAACTTATTATACCCTGTACCACAGTAGTGGTAGTGGTGAAGGGTATAAAAAAGAGGAAGATATTATTAAAAAGTGCCCACAATGTCTTTTTAATTTTTTTTTTTTTTTATAAAAGTAACGAGTAGTAACGAGTACTCAATTCAAAAGTAACGAGTAGTAACGAGTAGTCAAAAGTAATCAAAATTTACAACACTATATAGAACCCAATAAACTGGAAGGATTTGCGATGGAAACAAAGATGTGGATCCACAGAGTGGAGGAAGGTATAAAATAGTCGGCAATGCTTGACTTTATACTTTTCTTACATGTTATCAAGGTGGAATTGAAAAAATAAAAGAGGTTTGCCACCTTCAGCGTTACCGTTGGGAATTTTCAAAAAGTGGCACATAAAGTGGCAAACGGCAAAAAAAGTGGCATAATTATTTTTAAAAAGTGGGACAAAAAGTGGCACATTCTTTTTATTAATTTATACCAAAAAAACTTAAAACATAAGAATTTTTGTATTATTCCATTTTTATACCCTTCACCACTACTGTGGCACAGGGTATAATAAGTTTGTGCATTTGTATGTAACGCCAAGAAATAGTGGTCATAGACCCATCTTTTAGTATACCGTTCGGCTTAGAATTAAATTCTGAGTCGATTTAGCGATGTCCGTCTGTCTGTCTGTTCGTCCGTCTGTCTGTATATGTAATTTTGTGCACAAAGTACAGCTCGCAATTTAAGTCCGATCGTCCTCAAATTTGGCATAGGGCCGTTTCTTGGCACAGAGACAATCGCTTTTGGTTTTGGAAAAAATCGGTTCAGATTTAGGTATAGCTGCCATATATATTTATCCCCGATGTGGTCATAGTTAGCGTATTTATCAACCGATTTTCTTGAAATACCGTACATCCAAATATTTTATGAATTTCGAAAATCTTGCAAAATATCAGCCAAATCGGTTCAGATTTAGATATAGCTCCCATATATATCTTTCGTCCGATTTAGACTCATATGACCACAGAGGCCAAAGTTTACTACCGATCTTCGTGAAATTTTGCAGAGAGGGTAGAATTGACATTCTACCAATGCTTGGTAACTTTGATTGAAATCGGTTCAAATTTAGATATAGCTCCCATATATATCTTTCGTCCGATTTGAACTTATATGGCCACAAAAGCCAGAGTTTTGCCGTGATTTGCTTCAAATTTTGCACAAGGGGTACGTTTAATAGTATCGTTAAGTGTTAAAATCGATTCAGATTTAGATGTAGCTCACATATATATCTTTCGCCCGATTTGGACTTATATGGTCTCAAAAGCCAGAGTTTTGCCCTGACGTACTTAAAATTTTGCACAAGCGGTACTTTTAACGATACTATTGTATGTGCCAAATATGGTCAAAATCGATTCAGATTTAGATATAGCTCCCATATATATATTTCGTTCGATTTGAACTTATATGGCCTCAAAATCCAGGGGTTTGCCGTGATTTGCTTCAAATTTCGCACAAGGAGTACGTTTAGTAGTATAGGTAATTGTTGCAAATTTGGTTGAAATCGGTTCAGATTTAGATATGGCTTCCATATATATCTCCCGTCCGATTTGCACTCATATGACCAAGGGGGCCAAAGTTATACTCCCATTTACGTGAAATTTCGCATAGATAGCAGAATTATTATTCTAACTATGCATGTCAAATTTAGTCAAAATTGGTTCTGATTGTATATAGCTCCCATATATACGTACACCAGAGTTGGGGAAATATGGTAGACTGTTTCATATTTTAGACCCATTTTCAATTGGATTTTTCTCCAATTGACTGGATAGTTTCCACAGAGAATACAAATATGGCCAAATTCTCACACTTTACACAAAATTCTGTGATGATTTCCCCATATCTTAGCCATATCCTACACACTGCAATACCAAAATTTCCACAGAACGGATGAGTTTTAAATAAGGCTCCAAGTCGCCCGACTAGACCAAATAATATATCACAACCCACACTTGACCACATATCTTGGAGAGATCCAACCAATATCCTTGTAAAATCGCCACTGCTGAGTAGCAAGAATTGTAAATATTACTCTAATTGTCCTATATCTCGAATACATATGTATCGCCCGATAAATCATAAATGCTCTTTTGTACAATTGCATTAAAATTTGTCTCGCTTCATATTTCCCATATTTTTTTATTAACATTGCGTTTCATCCCAGGGGGTTAGCCGATTTAAATTTTAATTCTAGAGTTTTTGTAGAAGTACAAAAAATTGTTTCAATTAAAAGTATTTGTATCTGGAAATGCAAACTTTTATATAGCTCCCAGCAAATTTTAAGTAGTTGAGATAGATGGTAACACAAATGTTTGTCTACATAGTGGTGAAGGGTATAATATAGTCGGCTCCGCCCGACTTTAGACTTTACTTACTTGTTTTTAGAAAACTTTTTTCTCATTTTTACTTCACGTCATTAAAGTAAGCAAAAAATAATTAAAATAAGAAAAATTTTCTCGCATTTGGCAAAATTGAACTAAAATTAATTAATTTTCCTGAACTATAATAAAGTTGCCTTTTTTCTGAGGGAACATAACCTGTACACGTCTATGAGGGCTTTTAATATACAATCTCAAAAAAAAAAAAGAACAAAGCAATCTATAATTTAAAATATGTTTCCTAATTTCAAGTACACAAAACAAGTACAAAACCTAAGTTTAAAAATTAAATCTGTCGTAAATGTACACTGAAAAAAATATTTGCGTGATATTAAAGATTACACAACCTCAATTTTAGGATGCGCAATTTACACACTGTTAAGGACAAATTTTTTAAAAATAATGAAATTTTAATTAAAAGCAAGTTTATAATCTTTGCTTCAAAAACTTTTTTCATTAAATTTAGGACATACATTTCGAAAATTTGCGTCCCTTCGTTAAAGTTGCATGACTTTAAACTAGGACAAATTTTCGTTAAAGTAAAGAAACAAATTTTTGATTTAAAGAAATCGTCCTCAAATTAACTGAAATATTGAATCTTTGGATTTAAGACAAAAACGCTTCAAATATAGGCTAAGACTTATTTTGAGGATGTAACATCTTTGGTATAAAGTTTTTTTCGGAATTAAGACAATATTTTTTTACTTCGAAATATCCGTCATAATTTGGATTTTTAAACTGGCATTTGTTTGTACGTGAATAGCTTTATTCATATACCGGAAAAATAGAATGAAAATTCGATAAATGATTTTAATTTTATAGATCCTACATTTAAAGCCAGATAGGTCGCAAAAAAATTTCCTTATTTTAAAGAACCCGCATCTTTGGCTCGGAATCAATACCAAAATCCTTAAAGGAATGTCAAAATCTTTAGATCCAAGTAAACTTTTTTTTTTTGAGTGTAGCCTTAATAAGGCACCTCGCTTCTATTCTATTCTGAGTCAATACCAATATAAAGTCAAAATCTTTGAATGAAAGTGGATACATTTTAAACTGATTCCAACCCATCAAGGTTTTCATTCCCTCCACACCAACTGTGTCTTTTTAGTGTATCTAAATGGCAATTGTATAAACTAATACTAGCTCATAATTAACATTCTCTTTCATTTTATGTGTGATCACGTGTGTGAGTGTGTTTGTGTGAAAAGTGTTTTAAGTCATGTTTTAATTACCTTTGGCCTTCAGTGGACTGACGATGGGTGTATGTTTCTATACATGGATGGGTATGCATGAATGTGTAAAATGTCTGTATGTGTTTACATTTTTAGCTCTTGGCTCTCGCTTGCTTTGCCTGTGCATAGATTTGTTGTTCATTACTGCCAAGTACCAACTATCATACGCATACTCGCACATTTCTAGTTGGCATCCGTCTTGTATTTGTGGTTGCATTTTTTTTTTGATTGCTTTGTTATAAAATCTGTATTTGTGTGTGTGTGTTGATTTTTTTATAGCTTAAGTTGAATTTGCTTTCACTGATGTATCCTGCTCTCATGGATTTCAATGCTACTCTAATCCTTAATGATGTCTAATTGCAGTTTTTATTTTTTTTTTTTTCATTTTTGTGGTGACTGTGGGTAGTTTAATACGTGGGGGGTGGAATAAAAAGTTTTATTTTTTTTTTCAATTCACTCTAAAAAAAAATAAAAAAATAAAATAAAATACATAAAATCGTAAGAAATCCCAAAACTTTAAAAGCAAAAACAAACAACGACTTCACTGAAAAAAAAAAAACAGTGAACCCAACAGAAAGGAAGATTTTGATTAATTTTAGAAAATTTTGGTTTAACAGGTTGGGTGATAAGTCCCCGGTCTAACAAAGAAAAACACATTTTTTGTCAAAAGTCGTTTTTTTTTATTATACATCATAACTCCCTTCAAGAGCGATACAACGATTATAACGACCTTCCAATTTTTTGATACCATTTTGATAGTGCTCCTTCGGTTTTGCCTCAAAATAGGCCTCAGTTTCGGCGATCAGCTCTTCATTGCAGCCAAATTTTTTCCATGCGAGTATCCTTTTGAGGTCTGAGAACAAAAAAAAGTTGCTGGGCGCCAGATCTGGAGAATACGGTGGGTGGGGAAGCAAGTCGAAGCCCAATTCATGAATTTTTGCCATCTTTCTCAATGACTTGTGGCACGGTGCGTTGTCTTGGTGGAACAACACTTTTTTCTTCTTCATATGGGGCCAATTTGCCGCGATTTCGACCTTCAAACGCTCCAATAACGCCATATAATAGTCACTGTTGATGGTTTTTCCCTTCTCAAGATAATCGATAAAAATTATTCCATGCGCATCCCAAAAAACAGAGGCCATTACTTTGCCAGCGGACTTTTGAGTCTTTCCACGCTTCGGGGACTGTTCACCGGTCGCTGTCCACTCAGCCGACTGTCGATTGGACTCAGGAGTGTAGTGATGGAGCCATGTTTCATCCATTGTCACATATCGACGGAAAATCTCGGGTGTATTACGAGTTAACAGCTGCAAACACCGCTCAGAATCATCAACACGTTGTTGTTTTTGGTCAAATGTGAGCTCGCGCGTCACCCATTTTGCACAGAGCTTCCTTTGATATCTTTAAGGCCTCTGCTATTTCGATCAACTTCATTTTACGGTCATTCAAAATCATTTTGTGGATTTTTTTGATGTTTTCGTCGGTAACCACCTCTTTCGGGCGTCCACTGTGTTCACCGTCCTCCGTACTCATTTCACCACGCTTGAATTTTGCATACCAATCAATTATTGTTGATTTCCCTGGGGCAGAGTCCGGAAACTCATTACCAAGCCAAGTTTTTGCTTCCACCGTATTTTTTTCCTTCAGAAAACAGTATTTTATCAAAACACGAAATTGCTTTCTTTCCATTTTTTCACAATAACTTATCAGCCAACCTGTTATTTGTAGACAGACTACCATATAAGTATTTTTTGTCGAATATATACCACTTATGGACTTAATTAGAATTCAGAAGACGATGTTAACAAGTTTTAAGATACCTTGCCATCAGTAAGTATTACCACAACCCAAGTAATTTGATTGTGGATGACAGTCTTTAGTACAAATTTCTATGCAATCCATGGTCGAGGGTACATAAGATTCGGCCTGGCCGAACTTACAGCCATATATACTTGTTTATCTTAAATCTAAAGATTCAATATTTGAGTTTATTTAAGGACGATTGTCTTAAATGAAAAATGTATTTCTTTACTTAAAGGAAAATTTGCCTTAGTTCAAAGACATACGATTTTAACGGAGGGACTTTAATATTGAGTCTTTAGATTTAAGATAAAAAAGACAAAAATATTGATTTTGAGAATTTAGCATTTTTGGTGGTTTAAAGTGTTTTGTTTTGGAATTAAGAAAACATCTTTTTTATATGAAGTATTCGTTACAATTTGGATTTTTAAACTGGCATTTGTTTGTATGTGAATAGCTTTCTTAATATATTGCGAAATGATAATGAAAATTCTATAAATCAGATCTGTATCTTGATTTTAATTTTATTGATCCTAGATTTAAAGCCAGATAGGTCGCCAAGAAAATTTCTTTATTTTAAAGACGCCACCTCTTTGTCTCGGAATCAATACCAAAATCTTTGGATCCAAGTAAACTTTATTCGAGTGTAGGTACCCGTTCATTATTACCACATTTACTTTTCCTCTTATTCCGGCGTATCCCGGCACTCATATGATGCGGATCCTGCCGTTTTCTGAGTATTCGTTGATCATGCTTTTGAATTCCAATACGGTTCGAAACCATAATTTTGGCTAGTGTTGTTTGCTTTCATTGCCCCCCAGTAAAAAAAGCGTCGCCAAAAAAGTAGTGAAAATGTTCTTTTGGATGCGGAAGTTGTGCCAAAATTGACGCAGAAGCGATTAATTTAACATGGGCTTGTCATAGGACGGATGTCCACCATTTCAACAGCCGATACAATGAATTTGCATCACTTCTTAAGGTGTGAGGTAAATTCAGTGTTTTGGAAGTGAATTAAGAAATTTTATGATTTTTGGATAAATAAATAATTTTTAAAATTTTTTATGATTTTTAATGCATTATTACGCTTGTCTGAAACGTTTGTCATCAAATATTTTTAAAAATTCGCAATTTTTCTAGAAAGCATTTACCATTTTTTTCGTCTAAATTTAAATAATTTGTACTATTTTATTAATTCTTAATCTGGTTTTAACCTATTTGAAACAAACAAAAAATAAATTTCCCATTAAAAATATGAAATAAGCGAGTTAAAAAAAATAGACTCAAATGAACTTCCTGTGCAGTTAAAATAAAAAACATCTTTGGAAGGGCATTTTTGGAAATTCTTTTAAAGTGGTGCCTTGAGAAGAACTTCCAAATTTTTTTCTGGTCCTCTGGCAATCTGTGAAAGAACCCAGCAAAAAAAATTTAAAAGTTCTTCTAAAGGCACAACTTTAAATGCACTTCCAAAAATGTTCTCCCAGAGATGTTCTCTATTTTAACTACTCATGAAGTTCTTATAATTCAATTGGTTATACTCGCCTTTTACATATTTTTAAAAAGTAATTTTAACTTTTTTTTGTTTCAAATAGGTTAGGAACATAGTAAGGATTAATAAAATGGTGCAAATTATTAAATTTTGTCGAAAACATTGCTAAATCCATTCTCGAAAAAATGCGCATTTTTGAAAATATTTGAGGTCAAGCGTTTCAGACAAGCGTTAGAATGCATTAAAAATCATAAAAAAAGTTTAAAAAGTATTTATTTATCAAAATATTACAAAATTTTTCAAATCACATCCAAAACACTAAATTCGGATCACACCTTAAGAAGCGATGCATATTCAGTGCAACGGCTGTTTAAATGGTGGACATCCGCCCTATGACAAGCCCATGTTATATTCATCGCTTCTGCGCCAACTTTGCACCACTTCCAGATCCAAAAAGAACATCTCCAGTACTTTTTTGGCGACGCTTTTTATTCCCTGCGCCACACTGTGGAACAGGATATTATAAGTTAGTGCATATGTTTGTAACACCCACAAGGAGACGAGATAGACACATGGTGTTTTTGGCAATAATGCTCAGGGTGGGTCCCTGAGTCGATATAACCATGTCCGTCTGTCCGTCCGTCCGTCCACACATTCTAGGTCGCAATTTAAGTTCAATCGCCTTCAAATTTGGCACATGTTCTTAATTTGGGTCAGAATAGAACCCTATTGATTTTGGAAGAAATCGGTTCAGATTTAGATATAGCTCCCATATATATCTTTCGCCCGATATGCACTAATATGGACCTAACAGCCAGAGTTTTATACCGATTTGCTTGAAATTTTGTACAAAAATAACACTTAGTCGTATAGTAAGTGTGCAAAATTTGATTGAAATCGGTTCAGATTTAGATATAGCTCCCATATATATCTTTCGCCCGATATGGACTAATATGGTCCTAAAAGCCAGAGTTTTGGCTTAATTTGGTTGAAATTTTGCACAGAGAGTAGATTTAGCATTGTAGCTATGCGTGCCAAATTTGGTTGAAATCGATTCAGATTTAGATATAGCTCCCATATATATCTTTCGCCCGATATGCACTTATATGGACCCAGAAGCCAGAGTTTTATCCCGATTAGCTTGAAATTTTGCTCAAGGAGTACAATTGGTAGTATAGTCATGTGTGCCAAATTTGGTTTAAATCGGTTCAGATTTAGATATAGCTTCCGTATATATTTTTCGCCCGAAATGGACTTATATGGCCCCAGAAGCCAGAGTTTTGGCAAAATTTGGTTGAAATTTTGCACTAGGAGTACAATTAGTAATATAGTCATGTGTGCCAAATTTGATTGAAATCGGTTCAGATTTAGATATAACTCCCATATATATGTTTTTCTGATTTCGACAAAAATGGTAAAAATACCAACATTTTCCTTGTTAAATCGCCACTGCTTAGTCGAAATGTTGTAAAAATGACTCTAATTTTCCTAAACTTCTAATACATATATATCGAGCGATAAATCATAAATAAACTTTTGCGAAGTCTCCTTAAAATTGCTTCAGATTTAAATGTTTCCCATATTTTTTACTAAAATTGTGTTCCACCCTAGTGCATTAGCCAACTTAAATTTTGAGTCTAAAGATTTTGTAAAAGTCTATCAAATTCTGTCCAAATCGAGTCATATTTAAATGTATGTATTTGGGACAAACCTTTATATATAGCACCCAACACATTTGACGGATGTGATTTGGTATCGAAAATTTAGAACTACAAAATGGTGCGGGGTATAATATAGTCGGCCACGCCCGACTTTAGACTTTCCTTACTTGTTTTTGCTGGAAATTCACATTTTGTGGCCTTGTATTATTTCCGAGCCAATTAACACATTCCGTTATTGTGATGTGGCCCGGTAATCGGATTAGGATCTCGCTGCCCATTCCCTCTTACCTATATTCGATCCATTTAACAGTTACTCCACTCTGATATATGTTCTGCGGACAGTGGTGTCAGAAAGGAAATATTAGATATGTAAAATTCAAAAATGTCGGAAATCACATCAAATTTGAGAAGCAGTTTAAAATTGTTCTAATTGGCTACCGTTGGTACGAGTTATGGCCATATGACGGTCAACAAGCCATCTTATGCTGCGATATTTTGACCTATTCCAGGCGTATTTTTTATTGTAGTTTTTATCCCCATAATGCACCAGGGGCAAAGTCCAACTAATTGAGATCAAATTTGGGGTCCACTTCATATATCACCCTCTACGCCAATTTAACTCAATTTTATTTTATGGAATTATTATGTTTTGAAAAAGAGTTCATTGAATTTAATTACTTTTTACGAAAGTTAGTTAAATGTACTAGAAAAGGGGCAAATTATACTCAAATGAAACACAAAGATTTACTAAATTCGTATGTCCCACAAACTAGCTCAGAATTTCTTAAAAATTGAAAATTTTAGCAATAAAGGGTGATACGGTCAAAATTTGGTCAAGGGAAAACGCGTGTAAATCGGTGAAATCGTTTATTTAAAAAATCAAATTAAATTTCTTTTTCAAGTTCAATTAGTATAAAATTCAAGAAAAATATTCAGTTAGGCTTTCGCTTTTCCAAATCCGAATTGCCGGGCCTCACGCTTGACACCTGCCATCAGATTTTGTACAGCCACCTTGTCCACCTTCTTCGCCGCAGAAAGCCAGTTTGCCTTGAACTGCTGCTCGTCCTTAGCAGTTTTTTTTTTGGTCTTCTTTAGGTTCCGCTTGACAATAGCCCAGTATTTCTCAATTGGGCGGAGCTCTGGCGTGTTGGGAGGGTTCTTGTCCTTGGGAACCACCTGCACGTTGTTGGCGGCGTACCACTCCATGGCCTTTTTACCGTGATGGCAAGATGCCAAATCCGGCCAAAACAGTACGGAACAACCGTGTTTCTTCAGGAAAGGCAGCAGACATTTATTCAAACACTCTTTCACGTAAATTTCTTGGTTGACAGTCCCGAAAGCTATGAATATGCTGCTTTTCAAGCCACAGGTACAGATGGCTTGCCAAACCAGATATTTCTTTGCGAACTTTGACAGTTTTATGTGCTTGAAAATATCTGCTACCTTTCCCCTTTCTTTTGCCGTATAAAACTCCTGTCCCGGAAGCTGCTTGTAGTCGGCTTTGACTTAGGTTTCGTCGTCCATTACCACGCAGTCAAACTTCGTCAGCATCGTCGTGTACAACCTCCGGGATCGCGCTTTGGCCGTCGTATTTTCTTTATCATCGCGATTTGGAGTCACTACCTTCTTGTAAGTCGATAGTCCGGCTCGTTTTTTGGCTCGATGCACGGTTGTAGACGATACACCCAGCTTATTTGCGGCATCTCGGAGAGAGAGGTTAGGGCTTCGCTTGAAACTACCGGCAACTCTCTTTATCGTCTCAGCGGCTTCCGGTTTTCGATTTTCCCCCGATCCAGACTTCCTGGCTGTCGACAAACGTTCCCCAAACACTTTAATTACATTTGTAACGGTTGATTTGACAACTTTTAGCGATTTTGCCAGCTTTGCGTGCGAGTAGCTCGGATTTTCGCGATGCGCGAGCAAAATTTTAATACGCTGCTCTTCTTGCTTGGACGGAATTTTGACAACTGAAGAGTGAATTCCAAAATCAAAATAGGAGCAACATTCTACACACACACACCTTCAAAATGAGGGGTGTTCAGGTTTTTTAAATGCAAAATTGAAAGAAATACGTCAAGTTTATATTGACCAAATTTTGATCGTATCACCCTTTAATTCGCCAATTTTGAACTTCGGATGGCACTAAAGACATTTTTGTAATTTTGAACTTCATTTTTTTCCATCAAACTACCAAATTTTCCTTAACAAGTAACAAAAAAAAAATTACGCCTAATAAATATTCTTGAATTTGACGAAAAATATTTACTTATTATTGTTTTTTTTTCTAACATTAGCAAAAATATTCCTTCCTGGTCCTGGAAGTACACCCAGCTTGATGGGTCCAAGTCCAATATATCTATAGGCTACAAACGTAATGACAAAGTTAGTATGCTACCACAAACCATACCGGAGGGTATAAAAATATTTTAAATTTAAATAAAAATAAACTAATTTAAATAAATTGGACTTCTTGGGTACAAAAGAAGGTTCGTTCGTTTTTCAAAACGTGGAGACATTAAACATTCTTAATAAATCAAGATTTTTCCAGTTGAGAATACGGAAAATATAAGAATTTGGTTCTTCCACCTCTGTCATGAGATACACGCAACTAGAACAGTCTTTTTCTCATACATCATCAACATTTCTATACATTTCGTATTTTATTATTCATTGGCTCTGATATACCCCTTTCATAGAAAGAAGTGGGGTGAACTTTTTCTAAGAATATCTACTTACTGATATCGCCGTGTATTAACCATATTCTCAAGTATCGCAGCAAACAGAGGACACCTATGAAAAGAAAAATCAGCTACAATTGGTGCTTTAACACACAGTACATATGCAGTCTGAATTCTCTTGGTACTCTTGATGAGTACTACATTTCATTGAATGGAAAAACAAAAAGGATATCACTGGAGTAAAATATCAACTTGTCATCGTATTTCAATTCACTCGTTCGTTTCCGTGTAATTGTGTATGGTGGTGGATGCATGTCCCTGTTGTGTTTATATTTTCATAAACACCCCCAAACTCCCGCAGAGTCACACAAGAGTATTGGTTTGATTTTCCATTGAATACGCGTGTTGTGGTATTGAATTTTTATGCGGAAATATCAAGCTACAATTCTTCTGCATCAATACTGAAGCATGGCGTAGCAATTGTATAGGATTTTAAAAAAATGTACATCTGGCAAAGGTTGAAGAGAATTTTTAAACCCTATCATTTACTGTGATGGATAATACCTAAAAATTTTTTAGTAATTGAATATGTTTATCAAGTGGGAGCCTGAAACTTAATCGGGCTGCCACTTTAACCTAACCTTAGCAAGTGGGAATTCCTTTAGCGAAATCTAATAGGTGTTTGTAACATGACTTTGATGATAAATTCTTGTAAAAGTATGCGTGTACGTTTTAGAGAATTTTATAATTTAGACTTGAAAATTTGAATGGCTTATAGAGCGTATAAGTGTTGAAGTATGCTCATATGAATCATACGCTCCACTGATCCATTGGTATTACTCTCACGGTTGCCACACGAGCTAAAAATAAACTACCAAAATTTGGAGAAAATGTTAACAACAAATCTTATTTTAGCATTGTTGTTGTTTTTATTGCAGCTTAAAACCATACATTGACTAAAATACAAGTGTAGCTTAACCAACAGAGGAAAAGAATGTTTGTCAAATTTATTTGGGCAAATCCCTATACTGCAAGATGGTTGGATGGACGCACGTTTCGGAATTACCACATTCCTCATTAGCATCCTCTGCTTGTAGCAAAACTATCAACCAATTATCAGAATAAATTCAGGCAGTTCATTAAACCCAACAATGAACCACACTTGAACCTCCCGAAAAAAGGTTTTGTATGATAAATTCGAAACAAACATATCTCTTTTCCTATGCCACTGTCAAATCATCGATTTGAATTCAGTTGGCTGGGTTTATTTTGAGCGTGCCTCCTCTTCTTTTTTATTTCTATAGAAACTTTTGTCAAAATTTTATTTCTATAGAAACTTTTGTCAAAATTTTATTTCTACAGGAATAAATTTTGTCAAGATATAGAAAACTTTGTCAAAAATTTTATAGAAATTTTGTCAAAATTTTATTTCTATAGAAAATTTTATTTTTGTATAGAAAATTTTGTCAAAATTTTACTTCTATATAATATTTTGTCAAGATTTTATTTCCATAGAAAATTTTGTCAAAATTTTATTTCTATAGAAAATTTTGTAAAAATTTTATTTCTACAGAAATTTTTGTCAATTTTATTTCCTTAGAATATTTTGTAAAAATTTTATTTCTATAGGAATTTTTGTCAAAATTTTATTTCCTTAGAATTTTTTTTTAATTTTATTTCCATAGAAAATTTTATCAAATTTTATTTCTATAGAAAATTTTATCAAAATATTATTTTTATAGAAACATGTGTAAGAATTATTAATCATCGAGTTGAGTGCAGGCTTGGTTTATTTTGAGCGTGCTTCCTCTTACTTCCTTCGTGTTTTGTTTTTTATTGTTGGTTTGTACTTCAATCATATTTGTTGTTTTGATCTCAATGGTTTTAAACCATTGTGTTGACCAAACTACAACCAACAGAGGAAAAGAATGTTTGTCAAATTTATTTTTCCTTTTCCTCTCTTGGTTAAGCTACTCTTGTAGTTTAGTCAACATAATGGTTTTAAAGCTGAGATCAAAACAACAAATATGATTGAAGTACAAACCAACAATAAAAAACAAAACACGAAATTTTTATTTTTGTATAGAAAATTTTGTCAAAGTTTTATTTATTTTATTTATTTATTTATTTTATTTCTATAGAAAAGTTTGCCAAATTTTATTTCCATAGAAAATTTTGTCAAAATTTTTTTTTCTATAGAAAATTTTGTCAAAATTTTATTTCCAAAGAAAATTTTGTCAAAATTTTATTTCTATAGAAAATGTTGTCAAAATTTTATTTCTATAGAAAATTTTGTTAAAATTTTATTTCCATAGAAAATTTTGTCAAAATCTTATTTCTATAGAAACATGTGTGAAAATTTTATTTCTATAGAAAATTTTGTCAAGATAGTATTTCTATAGAAACTTTTGTCAAAATTTTATTTCTTTAGATTTTTTGTTTTAATTTTATTTCCATCGAAAATTTTGTCAAAATTTTAGTTCTATAGAAAATTGTGTCAAAATCTTATTTCTATAGAAATATGTGTGAAAATTTTATTTCTATAGAAAATTTTGTCACAATTTCATTTCTATAGAAAATTTTTTACAGATTTTATTTCTATAGAAACTTTTGTCAAAATTTTATTTCTCTAGATTTTTTTTTAATTTATTTCCATCGAAAATTTTGTCAAAATTTTAGTTCTATAGAAAATTGTGTCAAAAAAATTTCTATAGAAACATGTGTAAAAATTTTACTTCTATAGAAAACTTAGTTAACATTTTATTTCCATAGAAAATTTTGTCAAAATGTTATTTCCATAGAAAATTTTGTCAAAATTTTATTTCTTTAGAAAATATTGTCAAAATTCTATTTCTATAGAAAATTTTGTCAAAATTTTATTTCTATAGGAAATTTTGTCAAAATTTTATTTCTATTGAAAATTTTGTAAAAATTGTATTTCTATAGACAAAAATTTTATTTCTATAGAAAATTTTGTCACAATTTTGTATAGAAATACATTCAATATTTTATTTCTATAGTAAATTTTGTCAAAGTTTTATTTTTATAGAAAATTTTTTTGGAAAATGTTGTTAAAATTTTATTTCTATGGAAAATTTTGTCAAAATTTTATTTTTTTAGAAAATTTTGTTAAAATTTTATTTCTATGGAAAATTTTGTCAAAATTTTATTTCTATGGAAAATTTTGTCAAAATTTTATTTCCATAGAAAATTTTGTCAAAATTTTATTACTATAGATAATTTTGTCAAAATTTGATTTCTATAGAAAATTTTGTCAAAAATTTATTTCTGTGGAAAATTTTGTCAAAATTTTATTTCCAAAGAAAATTTTGTCAAAATTTTATTTCTATAGAAAATGTTGTCAAAATTTTATTTCAATAGAAAATTTTGTCAAAACTTTTTCTATAGAACATTTTGTCAAAATTTTATTTCTATAGAAAATTTTGTCAAAATTCAATTTCTATAGAAAATTTTGTCAAAATGTTATTTCTGCAGAAAATTTTGTCAAAATTTTATTTCTATAGAAAATTTTGTCAAAAGTTTTTCTATCGAAAATTTTGTCAAAATTTTATTTCTATAGAAAATTTTGTCAAAATGTTATTTCTGTAGAAAATTTTGTCAAAATTTTATTTTCAAAGAAAATTTTGTCAAAATTTTATTTATTTGTTAAATAAATAAAATTTTATTTCTATAGTCAACATTTTATTTCTATAGAAAATTTTGTCATAAATTTATATCTATAGGAAATTTTGTCAAATTGTTATTTCTATAGAAACTTTTGTCAAAATTTTATTTCTATAGAAAATTTTGTCAAAGCTTTATTTCTGTAGAAAATTTTGTCAAAATTTTATTTCTGTAGAAAATTTTGTCAAAATTTTATTTCTATAGAAAATGTTGTCAAAATTTTATTTCCATAGAAAATTTTGTCAAAATTTTATTTCCAAACAAAATTTTGTCAAAATTTTATTTCTATAGAAAATTTTGCAAAATTTTATTTCTGTACAAAATTTTGTCAAAATTTTATTTCCATAAAAGATTTTGTAAAAATTGTATTTCTATAGAAACTTTTGTCAAAATTTTATTCCTATAGAAAATTTTGTCAAAATTTAATTTCTATAAAAAATTTTGTCACAATGTTTTTTCTATAGAAAATGTGTGAATTACGAGGAAAGGAATATGTTGTAAGCTCTACCAAAACATAGATCATTTTCGGTAGAATTCTACCAACTTTGTCAACCGTGCTAACTCTACGAATAGTAATCCGAATTGCTGCTACTTCAAGGACATATAACACAAATTTCAATGATTCGTGTCCTAAATTTAGTAAAAACAACAAACTCCAACCATAAAATATATGTGATTTTTTAGATATTATCTTTCTCTTTATACAGCTAATACACATTTCGTGCTTTATTTTACTGTCAAAAATCTTCAGTTTGGTCTATAATTTATCATTGAATCGTCTTAAAAACGAACGGCGCTTGCAAATTATTCAATTCTATTAGCAAAATGAGTGATCTGTTAAGAAAGTTCAGATCCAATTTTTATGGAAAAACTATGTTCACCGAAGAAGCTCATTTTTGGCTCAATGGGTACATAAATAAGCAAAATTGTCAATTTTGGAGTGATGATCAGCCAGAGGCAATGCAAAAACTACCAATGCATCCAGAAAAAGTGATAGCATGGTGCGGTTTGGGAGCTGTTCCTTTGTGATAGAAAAAATTAGAAGAAACAAAAATCTAAAGAAAAACTCTGTATTGCTCGCGTGATGTCAAAAGATCTGATTTTTAGCCATCAGAAACAAGTCAATTAAAATTTCTGTAGCCTCTTTAACTTCATTTTAGTGCATGAAACTTAACTTAGTTAGGTTGGTTGCAATTTATATCCACCCCACCGACAGTATGTTCAGAGGAATTACTGCGATTTTACGAAATTGCTTTTTAGTTTTTTACAAAATAGGAAAATCTTTATCTAACTGTAACAAACAGCTCTTTGTAACATGCATTTGATTATAAATTCATATGGAAAAGCATGTGTGTGTGTAATTGTTTGTTTTATATGTTCTATGCGTGGTAAAAATTCCAAAGGCCTATAGGGCGTATCAGTGTTGTATTATGCTTACATGCATCATACGCTCCCATGGCATTGGCCTTTATACTAGGGATTGTAATCACAGTTGCCAAGAAAGGTAGATTTTGTACGCTTTGGTAAATTTGTAGAAAAGTATTTCTCTCCAACTAAGGTACTTTAATTTTACACAGCAACAAAATTTTTAAAATGTTCAAAATTTTTTATATCTCTACAATTTTGGCAACATTTTCTATAGAAATAAAATTTTTGCAAAACTTCTATAGAAATAAAATTTTTGCAAAATTTTCTATAGAAATAAAATTTTGGTAAAATTCTCTATCCAAAAAAGTTTTGGCAAAATGTTCTATAGAAATAAAATTTTAGCAAAATTTTCCATAAAAATAAAATTTTAGCAAAATTTCCATAGAAATAAAATTTTTGTAAAATTTTCTAGAGAAATAAAATGTTTACAAAATTTTCTTGAGAAATAAAATTTTTAAAAAATTTTTCTAGAGTAATAAAATTTTTAAAAAAATTTCTAGAGAAATAAAATTTTTAAAAAATTTTCTAGAGAAATAACATTTTGCCAAAATTTCTAGAAAAACTTTAATTTGATAAAAAATAAGATTTTTTACAATTTTTTAGATTTTTGGTAGAATTTTCTTAAAATTTTGATAGATTATTGACACAAGTTTCAACCGTGATTGTAATCACAATCAAAAAAGTTGAATGCAAAATTATTTTCAATTTAGCACATATGCATTGAATACTGTTCTCTCATTACAAATTCTACTTTCAAATTCCACTAAGGAGAAAGAATTTTAAATGCGACTTTGTAACGAAAAAAACTAAGTAACACAAAGAAATCTTCTTTAAATATCAAAGAGTAATAAAGCAACATGTTATATAACTATGATGAAAAAATGCAATACTCTTCACATTCTCGTAGCATATAAAAAGGCAGCAAAAAATCCTTAATAGTTCTTCCTAAATTATGATCACATATGTTGTGACAACCATGAAAAAGAAACGGCTCTTGTAATTATTTTTGAATGGTAAAGTATGTTACGTAGGCTAGGCGTATTGAATGGAAACAACTACCCGCCAGGCGACAAACCATCGAGGGTATTTCGCGTTAAATAAGAACCTTGAAATTGCACATGCATTCTTATATTCGCGAGAATTACTGTGATTTTACAGACAAAACAGCAAACAAATACATGGAGAGAAATAAACTTAAAATCTTGATGGTAAAAGAAAAGACGAGTTATTTTAAATAAATTAGTATCGAATTAACTTAACTAACATTAGTTAAGTTTAGTTTTACTAAATTATTTGCAGTAGTTTAATGCTATTAATTTTGTAAAGTTTAATTTTTATCGACGATATCCTCTGATATAAGTGAAGTTAAATGAAATCATTTTTAATTTTAATTTTTTTAAATTAATTTCACGTTGTATCGATGGGGTTACCCCATGATGCGTTCCAGACTTGAAACACAACAAAATGGATTTCATCGATAATATAAATGCCAGTTTATTCAATAAAAACTTATTGAAAATTGTTGATGTTAATATAATTAAAATTTAATGTACACTCAGTAGGTCCATAGAAGTGTCAATTAGAAAACCAGCACTGAGTACGTGCCTCGCTACCTAAGCTAACACTGCTCTGGGACAAAAGTAAGATAGTAACTGCACCGACTAAGCAGACCTTTACCTAATGCCGGTTACTACTTACTCCCTCAGTCTGCTGAGGGAGTAATTTAAATATTTTACAAAAAAAAAAACTCAATTTAAATTTAAAGTTAATTGTGTTTAAAATAAAGTCTTTTAAATTAAATAAAAACTAAATTAAATTAAATAGGAAAAAATAAATAAAGTTTGATAAAATTAATTTAAATTTAAACTAATCAAAATTAAATTTATATAAAGTAGTATCGAATTTATTTAACTAAACTTAATTTTAGTGAACTCGATTAATTTAACTAAATAATTTAATTTATTTTTTGATACTGTTTAATTTGATTTAAGTTAATTTTACTTTTAAATTAATTAAACTATATAAACATCAAATTTATTTAGAAATAAATAAAAAAAATTAAATTGAATTTAAATGTATCATAAACAGGGTTGCATTTTGGTCCAATTGGACCAAAATTAGTCCAAAAAATTATTAATTTTTAAATTTGGTCCGATAGTCGGACCAAATGGAATTTGATTGATTTTCGTCCATTTTCATCAAATCGGTAATTTTTTTCAAAATTGTCTATAGAAATAAAATTTTAACAATTAGCTCGAATAAATATTGTAATAAAATGTAGTGATTTGGACATTGAACTAGCCTGCATTGATATCAGGCTAACATAAAAAGAAATGCAATTTTGACAAAATTTTCTATAGAAAGGAAATTTTGACAAAATTTTCTATAGAAATAAAATTTTGACAAAATTTTCCGAAGAAATAAAATTTTGATAAAAATTTTCTATAGAAATAAAATTTTGACAAAATTTTCTATAGAAATAAAATGTTGACAATATTTTCTAAAGAAATAAATTTTGACAAAATTTTCTATGGAAATAAAATTTTGACAAATTTTTCTATAGAAATAAAATTTTGACAAAATTTTCTATAGAAATAAAATTTTTGTCTATGGAAATAAAATTTTTGTCTATAGAAATAAAATGTTTGTCTATAGAAATAAAATTTTGACACAATTTTCTATAGAAATAAAATTTTGACAAAATTTTCTATAGAAATAAAATTTTGGCAAAATTTTCTATAGAAATAAAATTTTGACAAAATTTTCCGAAGAAATAAAATTTTGATAAAAATTTTTTATAGAAATAAAATTTTGACAAAATTTTCTATGGAAATAAAATTTTGACAAATTTTTCTATAGAAATAAAATTTTGACAAAATTTTCTATAGAAATAAAATTTTTGTCTATGGAAATAAAATTTTTGTCTATAGAAATAAAATGTTTGTCTATAGAAATAAAATTTTGACAAAATTTTCTATAGAAATAAAATTTTGGCAAAATTTTCTATAGAAATAAAATTTTGACAAAATTTTCCGAAGAAATAAAATTTTGATAAAAATTTTTTATAGAAATAAAATTTTGACAAAATTTTCTATGGAAATAAAATTTTGACAAATTTTTCTATAGAAATAAAATTTTGACAAAATTTTCTATAGAAATAAAATTTTTGTCTATAGAAATAAAATTTTTGTCTATAGAAATAAAATTTTGATAAAAATTTTCTATAGAAATACAATTTTTACAAAATTTTCAATAGAAATACAATTTTTACAAAATTTTCAATAGAAATAAAATTTTGACAAAATTTTCTATAGAAATAAAATTTTGACAAAATTTTCTATAGAAATAAAATTTTGACAAAATTTTCCGAAGAAATAAAATTTTGATAAAAATTTTCTATAGAAATAAAATTTTGACAAAATTTTCTATAGAAATCAAATGTTGACAATATTTTCTAAAGAAATAAATTTTGACAAAATTTTCTATGGAAATAAAATTTTGACAAATTTTTCTATAGAAATAAAATTTTGACAAAATTTTCTATAGAAATAAAATTTTTGTCTATGGAAATAAAATTTTTGTCTATAGAAATAAAATGTTTGTCTATAGAAATAAAATTTTTACAAAATTTTCAATAGAAATAAAATTTTGACAAAATTTTCTATAGAAATAAAATTTTGACAAAATTTTTTATAGAAATAAAATTTTGACAAAATTTTTTATAGAAATAAAATTTTGACAAAATTTTCTATAGAAATAAAATTTTGACAAAATTTTCTATAGAAATAAAATTTTGACAAAATTTTCTATGGAAATAAAATTTTGACAAAATTTTCTATAGAAATAAAATTTTGAAATTATTGAAATTATTGAAAATTGTTGATGTTAATATAATTAAAATTTAATGTACACTCAGTAGGTCCATAGAAGTGTCAATTAGAAAACCAGCACTGAGTACGTGCCTCGCTACCTAAGCTAACACTGCTCTGGGACAAAAGTAAGATAGTAACTGCACCGACTAAGCAGACCTTTACCTAATGCCGGTTACTACTTACTCCCTCAGTCTGCTGAGGGAGTAATTTAAATATTTTACAAAAAAAAACTCAATTTAAATTTAAAGTTAATTGTGTTTAAAATAAAGTCTTTTAAATTAAATAAAAACTAAATTAAATTAAATAGGAAAAAAATAAATAAAGTTTGATAAAATTAATTTAAATTTAAACTAATCAAAATTAAATTTATATAAAGTAGTATCGAATTTATTTAACTAAACTTAATTTTAGTGAACTCGATTAATTTAACTAAATAATTTAATTTATTTTTTGATACTGTTTAATTTGATTTAAGTTAATTTTACTTTTAAATTAATTAAACTATATAAACATCAAATTTATTTAGAAATAAATAAAAAAAATTAAATTGAATTTAAATGTATCATAAACAGGGTTGCATTTTGGTCCAATTGGACCAAAATTAGTCCAAAAAATTATTAATTTTTAAATTTGGTCCGATAGTCGGACCAAATGGAATTTGATTGATTTTCGTCCATTTTCATCAAATCGGTAATTTTTTTCAAAATTGTCTATAGAAATAAAATTTTGACAATTAGCTCGAATAAATATTGTAATAAAATGTAGTGATTTGGACATTGAACTAGCCTGCATTGATATCAGGCTAACATAAAAAAAGAAATGCAATTTTGACAAAATTTTCTATAGAAAGGAAATTTTGACAAAATTTTCTATAGAAATAAAATTTTGACAAAATTTTCCGAAGAAATAAAATTTTGATAAAAATTTTCTATAGAAATAAAATTTTGACAAAATTTTCTATAGAAATAAAATGTTGACAATATTTTCTAAAGAAATAAATTTTGACAAAATTTTCTATGGAAATAAAATTTTGACAAATTTTTCTATAGAAATAAAATTTTGACAAAATTTTCTATAGAAATAAAATTTTTGTCTATGGAAATAAAATTTTTGTCTATAGAAATAAAATGTTTGTCTATAGAAATAAAATTTTGACACAATTTTCTATAGAAATAAAATTTTGACAAAATTTTCTATAGAAATAAAATTTTGGCAAAATTTTCTATAGAAATAAAATTTTGACAAAATTTTCCGAAGAAATAAAATTTTGATAAAAATTTTTTATAGAAATAAAATTTTGACAAAATTTTCTATGGAAATAAAATTTTGACAAATTTTTCTATAGAAATAAAATTTTGACAAAATTTTCTATAGAAATAAAATTTTTGTCTATGGAAATAAAATTTTTGTGTATGGAAATAAAATTTTTGTCAATAGAAATAAAATGTTTGTCTATAGAAATAAAATTTTGACAAAATTTTCTATAGAAATAAAATTTTGGCAAAATTTTCTATAGAAATAAAATTTTGACAAAATTTTCCGAAGAAATAAAATTTTGATAAAAATTTTTTATAGAAATAAAATTTTGACAAAATTTTCTATGGAAATAAAATTTTGACAAATTTTTCTATAGAAATAAAATTTTGACAAAATTTTCTATAGAAATAAAATTTTTGTCTATAGAAATAAAATTTTTGTCTATAGAAATAAAATTTTGATAAAAATTTTCTATAGAAATACAATTTTTACAAAATTTTCTATAGAAATAAAATTTTGACAAAATTTTCTATAGAAATAAAATTTTGACAAAATTTTCTATAGAAATAAAATTTTGACAAAATTTTCCGAAGAAATAAAATTTTGATAAAAATTTTCTATAGAAATAAAATTTTGACAAAATTTTCTATAGAAATCAAATGTTGACAATATTTTCTAAAGAAATAAATTTTGACAAAATTTTCTATGGAAATAACATTTTGACAAATTTTTCTATAGAAATAAAATTTTGACAAAATTTTCTATAGAAATAAAATTTTTGTCTATGGAAATAAAATTTTTGTCTAAAGAAATAAAATGTTTGTCTATAGAAATAAAATTTTTACAAAATTTTCAATAGAAATAAAATTTTGACAAAATTTTCTATAGAAATAAAATTTTGACAAAATTTTTTATAGAAATAAAATTTTGTTTTGTTTTGTTATTGTTGGTTTTGTTCTTTAAGTATTGTTGTTGTTTTTTATTTCAGCTTAAAACCATACATTGACTAAACTACAAGAGTAGCTTAACCAACAGAGGAAAAGAATGTTTGTCAAATTTATTTGGGCAAAGCCCTATAGACTGCAAGATGGTTGGATGGACGCACGTTTCGGAATTACCACATTCCTCATCAGCATCCTCTACTTGCAGCAAAACTATCAACCAATTATCAGAATAAATTCAGGCAGTTTATTAAACCCAACAAAAACCACACTTGAACCCTCCGAAAAAAGGTTTTACATTGATAGCCGGCTTATGCCGAAATAAATTCGAAACAAACATATCTCTTTTCCTCTGTTGGTTAAGCTACTCTTGTAGTTTAGTCAATGTATGGTTTTAAGCTGAAATAAAAAACAACAACAAATAAAATTTTGACAAAATTTTTTATAGAAATAAAATTTTGACAAAATTTTCTATAGAAATAAAATTTTGACAAAATTTTCTATAGAAATAAAATTTTGACAAAATTTTCTATGGAAATAAAATTTTGACAAAATTTTCTATAGAAATAAAATTTTGACAAAATTTTCTATAAAATGAAATTTTGACAAAATTTTCCAAAGAAATAAAATTTTGATAAAAATTTTCTATAGAAATACAATTTTTACAAAATTTTCAATAGAAATAAAATTTTGACAAAATTTTCTATAGAAATAAAGTTTTGACAATATTTTCTAAAGAAATAAATTTTTGACAATTTTGTTTATAGAAATAAAATTTTGACAAAATTTTCTATAGAAATAAATTTTTAACAATTTTTTTATAGAAATAAAATTTTGACAAAATTTTCTATGGAAATAAAATTTTGACAAAATTTTCTATATAAATAAAATGTTGACAAAATTTTCTATGGAAATAAAATGTTAACAAAGTTTTCTATAGAAGTGAAATTTTGACAATATTTTCTAACGAAGTAAAATTTTGGAAAATTTTTAATTTTTAAGTATGGAAAAATGGTCCGCTTGTACGAATTTTGGTCCAATTTTGAAAAAAATGTTGGTCCAAAATAAAAATTCATTGTGGCATCGCTGAGCATAAAGTAAATTAAATAAATAAATAATACAAATTAAAAGTAGTGGTTTCAAATTAAATTTAGTTAAAATTAAAATAAATTTATTGTAAAATGAATATTTTACTTAAGAAATCTTGCAGAGAATGAGATACTGCTTCCGAGCATATATCAAAAAATTAAGTACCTACACACAAAAAAAAATTTCTGGTTCAATCACGAAATTAATTGATCCAATTAATTTTTTAAAATGTCTTCAATCACAGAAATGATAGTATCAATTAAAAAATAAATTGAAGGTCAATTAAAAAATTAATTGATCCAATTAAAAAATTAATTGATACTATTAATGTTTGTGCTTGATTTTTATTTCAATTAAAAAAATTGTTGAATCAATTAAATTTTTAATTGAATATTTTTTAAAACTCAATTAAAATAATAATTGGAAAAATTTTCGTGACATTTTTTCTGTGTAGTTTCAAGTATCCCATATTAATTGCATAACCCCTCGCACGTTCTCTACAAATTTCAAGAACATAATACTTAATACACTTAATATAGTCGGGCAAAGGGAATGTCCCCCTCCCCGATAAAATATCAAAAAATAATGTAACGGATCTTTGTCCATACGTCACAAAAACCCTGAAAATCGTAGAACTTAAGGTCAATTTCAAAAAAGTCGGCCAAGGGTGAGGTCCCCGTCCCCCACCAGATGTAAAAAAAAGAGTTAACCTATTCTCACCACATGACCACCCTTTGCGTGATCAGCTGAACCGACGTACTTACAATTTCAAATAAATTAAAAATTAGCATAAATATCCCAGGCTGAACCCATCTCAAAATTTAGTCCATTTCTTGTTTCATGTCTATCACAATATACATTTTTTCTGACATTCGAATTTGACTGGTTATTCACTGTGTATGAGATGGCGAACTTATGGCGAATGATATCAAAACAATAATGCCCATAATGTCACCAGCATTTGTCACTATCTACTTTAGTTCAACAAATTTCCTCTTGCTTTTTTTACCATAAATCATCCCATATAAAAGTTTTCAAAATATTTTCCAACGGAAAACTAAAAAACGTCTTAATATCGAAACATACCTACACCTACAAACATTTTCATCGTGTATTTGTATTTGGTTGCTTGTTCATTTGTATGGTACTTCTTGGAACCATAAAATTCTTGGATTTCTATTTCCATGTGTTGATGCGTGCAAATTACTTTGGGCATCATCAAAACGAACTATGAACGAACATCGGAATGTGTTGAAAGGAACTGTTTAAGAATGCAGCAAAGGGTATTACTTTTATGACATGGCATTCATTACCATGATGATGATTTGTAATGTAATGGGAATTTTGCTTTGAGGATTCTTACTATCATAGTGCAGCAACACTTTTTATATTCCCTTTGAAGCATTTGAAACCTCAAAACGAAAGTTTGTTTTTCGTTTATCTAGGAATGGTTATCATTTTGTTTTTAGAATGATAACAAAAATTGGAAAGTTCAAAAGTAAAATTAAGAAAATTTTCTTCAACATGACTACAGCCAAACAAAAGCATGGAATGACATTAAGAAGTTAGCTGGCATCGACTCAATAAACGTCATAAAATCAATTTAAATTCTACCAAATAAAAAAAGTTAATTTAAATTAAACTGAAATAAAATAAATTAAATTCCATCAAATTAGATTTAATTTGCATACAAACCACGGTTTCCACTCGTGCAAAAAATAATCAACAAATATTTAAAGAAAATGTTACAAAAAATCTACCAAATAAAAAAATTCTATTTTGAAGTTTTTGATCACAATTTTATGGTTAGTATGAAAAAAGGGGGTTTCCTTCAAAAGAAATGTTTTATCATTTTGTTTGAATTATTTCATTTACTACTACTATAAACAGGAAAAACTTTTTCACAATGGACTTTTATAGTAACACGAAAATTAAAACTTTTAAAAAATATTAAGTATATAGGAAATTTTGTCAAAGTTTTTTTTTTTCTATTGAAAATTTTGTCGAAATTTTATATCTATAGATAAAAAGATATATATAGTCAAAATTTTATTTCCATTGATAACTTTTGTCTATACATAGAAAAATTTGTAAAAATTTTATTTCTTTTGAAAGTTTTGCCAAGATTACATTTCTTTAGAAAATTTTGTCAACATTTTATTTCTATAACATAGAATATATTGTCGACATTTTATTTCAAAGAAAATTTTATGCCTACAGAAAATTTTGTCACAATTTTATTTCTAAAGAAGCTTTTGTCGAAATTTTATTTCTATAGACAATTTTGTCAAAATTTTATTTCTATAAACAATTTTGTCAAAATTTTATTTTTTTATAAAATTTTGTCAAAATTTTAGTTCTTTACAAAATGTTGTCAAAATTTTAGTTCTTTACAAAATTTTGTCAAAATTTTAGTTCTTTAGAAAATTTTGTCAACATTTTATTCCTATAAAAATTGTTGTCAATATTTTATTGTAGTTTAGTCAATGCATGGTTTTAAGCTAAAATCAAATACAACAACAAAATTTTATTCCTACAGAAAATTTTGTCACAATTTTATTTCTAAACAAGCTATTGTCAAAATTTTATTTCTATAGACAATTTTGTCAAAATTTTATTTCTTCAGAAACTTTTGTCAAAATTTAATTTTTTTTAGAAAATTTTGTCAACATATTATTTCTTTAGAAAATTTTGTCACAATTTTATTTCTTTAGAAAATTTTGTCAAAATTTTATTCCTATAAAATTTTTGTCAAAATTTTATTCCTACAGAAAATTTTGTCACAATTTTTAATTTTAATTCTATAGACAATTTGGTCAAAATTTTATTTCTATAGACAATTTTGTCAACATTTTATTTTATTCCTATAAAAATTTTTGTCAAAATTTTATTCCTACAGAAAATTTTGATACAATTTTATTTCCAAAGAAGCTTTTGTCAAAATTTTATTTCTATAGTCAGTTTTCTCAAAATTTTATTCCTATAAAAATTGTTGTCAAAATTTTATTTCTATAGACAATTTTGTCAAAATTTTATTTCTATAGGCAATTTTGTCAAAATTCTATTTCTCTAGACAATTTGGTCAAAATTTTATTTCTTTAGAAAATGTTGTCAACATTTTATTTTTTGTCAAAATTTTTTTTCGTTAGAAAATTTTGTCAAAATTTTATTCCTTATTGTTGTTTTTGATCTCAGCTTAAAGCCATGCATTGACTAAGCTGAGATCAAAAACAACAATAACGATTGAAGAGAAGCCAACAATAACAAACAAAACGAAAATTTTATTCCTATAAAAATTTTTGTCAAAATTTTATTCCTACAAAAAATTTCGTCACAATTTTATTTCTGAAGAAGCTTTTGCCCAAATTTTAATTCTATAAACAATTTTGTCAAAATTTTATTTCTATAGACAATTTTGTCAACACTTTATTTCTTTAGAATATTTTGTAAAAATTTTATTTCTTTAGAAAATTTTTGTCAAAATTTTATTCCTACAGAAAATTTTAGTACAATTTTATTTCTAAAGAAGCTATTGTCAAAATTTTATTTCTATAGTCAATTTTCTCAAAATTTTATTCCTATAAAAATTTTTGTCAAAATTTTATTACTGTTGTTTTTTATTTCAGCTTAAAACCATACAGTGACTAAACTACAAGTGTAGCTTAGCCAACAGAGGAAAAGAATGTTTGTCACATTTATTTGGGCAAAGCCCTATAGGCTGCAAGATGGTTGGATGAACGCACTTTTCGGAATCGCCACATTCCTTATCAGCATCCTCTACTTGCAGCAAAACTATCAACCAATTATCAGAACAAATTCTGGTAGTTGACCAAACCCAAAGTGAACCACACTTGAACCTTCCGAAAAAAGGTCTATGATAGTCGGCTCTTGCCGATATAAATTCGTACAAACATATCTCTTTTTCTATCCTACAGAAAATCTTGTCACAATTTTATTTCTAAAGAAGCTTATGTCAAAATTTTATTTCTGTAGAAAATTTTGTCAAAATTTTATTTCTTTAGACAATTTTGTCAAAATTTTATTTTATTGTTTTTGTTGTTTTTTTCTTTGTTCAGTCTTTATTTTCAAAATGCATTTATTATAGTGATGCGCATTCGAGACTTGGTTTGTTGTACGAAGTACACATAACGTACTCTAGTACATGTAATGATATTATGGCTTATATTAGCCTATCATTACCAGTTTTTTTTATGGTGTTTGGAAAATTAAAAATGTTGTCCAAATTTTCCAAACACCATAAAAAACTGGTAATAATAGGCTAATATATAAGCCATAATATCATTACATGTACTAGAGTATCCTATGTGTACTTCGTACAACAAACCAAGTCTCAAATGCGCATCACTATGATAAATACACAATTTTATTTCTTTAGAACATTTTGTCAAAATTTTATTTTATTCCTTTAGAATTTTATTTCAATATTTGAAATTTTGTCAAAATTGTATTTCTTTAGAAAATTTTGTCAAAAATTTATTTCTATCGAACATTTTTCGAAATTTTCGTTCTAAAGAAATTTTTGTCAAAATTTTATTCCTACAGAAAATTTTGTCACAATTTTATTTCTACAGAAACTTTTGTCAATATTTTATTTTAATAGACAATTTTGTAAAAATTTTTTTTTCTTTAGAAAATTTTGTCAAAATTTTATTTCTTTAGAAAATGTTGTCAAAATTTTATTTCTTTAGAAAATTTTGTCACAATTTTATTTCTTTAGAAAATTTTGTCAAATTTTTATTCCGATGAAAAATGCTCAAAATTTTATTTCTAAACAAAATTTTGTCAAAGTTTTTTTTATAGAAAATTTTATCAAAATTTTATTTCTTTAAAAAATTTTGTCAAAATTTTATTTCTTCAGAAAATTTTGTCAAATATTTATTTCTATGGAAAATTTTGTCGAAATTGTATTTCTATAGAAAATTTTTTCGAAATCTCATTTCATTTCTATAGAAAGAAAATTTGGTCGACATTTTATTTCTATAGAACATTTTGTCGAATTTTGTCTAAATTTTTATTTCTATGGAAAATTTTATCAAAATTTTATTTCTATAGAAAATACTGTCTATAATTCTATTCCTGAAGAAAATATGCTGGAGAGGAATATTTTGCAAAATCTGCCAAAACAAAATAAAATAAAGCATTTTTATTAAAACAGAAAAAGATCGAATAAGAAACAAAATAAATAAAAAAAAAAAAAACAAAATAAAATATATTAGAATAAATTTAATTCAATTCAATTAAAATATGAAAATGTTGTTGGTTAAATTAAATGTTATAATGCATGTATCAACGTCGTGTACATTACTTATGCCGATTTTCACGATAAAGTTGTATTGCTACTCGTAAGTTTGCTTGAGTGTTTTCTAATAATGGCTGGGAATACCTCAAATTCCATTTCTTTAGAAAATTTTGTCAAAATTTTAATCCTATAAAAATTTTGCCAATATTTTATTTCTATAGAAAAGTTTGCCAAAGTTTTATTTCTAAAGAAAATTTTGTCAATTTTATTTCTGTAGAAAATTTTTTCGAAAAACAAAAATTCTTTAGAAAATTTTGTCGAAATTTTATTTCTATAGAACATTCTATCAAAATTTTATTTGTTTAGAAGTTTTGTCAAAATTTTAGTTCTTTAGAAAATTTTATTTCTTAAGAAAATTTTGTCGGAATTTTATTTCTTAAGAAAATTTTGTCGGAATTTTATTTCTAAAGAAAATTTTGTCGAAATTTTATTTCATTTCTATAGAAATGAAATTTTATCGAAATTTTTTTTTTAAATAGAAATGAAATTTTGTAAAAAGTTTATGTCTATAGAACATTTTATCTAAATTTTTACTTCTATGGTAAATTTTATCAAAATTTTATTTCTATAGAAAATTTTGTCAAAATGTTATTTCTATAGAAAATTTTGTCAAAATTGTATTTCTATAGAAAATTTTGTCAAAATTTTATTTTTTTAGAAAATTTTTGTCAACATTTTATTTCTTTAGAAAATTTTGTCAAAATTTTATTCCTATAAAAATTTTTGTCAAAATTTTATTCCTACAGAAAATTTTGTCACAATTTTATTTCTAACGAAGCTTTTGTCAAAATTTTATTTATATACGCAATTTTGTCAAAATTTTATTTCTTTAGAAAATTTTGTCGGAATTTTATTTCTTAAGAAAATTTTGTCCGAATTTCATTTCTAAAGAAAATTTTGTCGAAATTTTATTTCTATAGAAATTAAATTTTGTCGAAATTTCATTTCTATAGAAATGAAATTTTGTCGAAATTTTTTTTCTATACAAATGAAATTTTGTAAAAAGTTTATGTCTATAGAACATTTTATCTAAATTTTTACTTCTATGGTAAATTTTATCAAAATTTTATTTCTATAGAAAATATTGTCTAAATTTTATTTCTATAGAAAATTTTGTCAAAATGTTATTTCTATAGAAAATTTTGTCAAAATTGTATATCTATAGAAAATTTTGTCGAAATGTTATTTCTATAGAAAATTTTGTCAAAATTTTATTTCTTTAGAAAATTTTGTCAAAATTTTATTCCTATAAAAATTTTTGTCAAAATTTTATTCCTACAGAAAATTTTGTTACCATTTTATTTCTAAAGAAGCTTTTGTTCAAAATTTTATTTATATACGCAATTTGGTCAAAATTTCATTTCTTTAGAAAATTTTGTCAAAATTTTATTTCTTTAGAAAATATTATCAATATTTTATTTCTTTAGAAAATTTTGTCAAAATGGAAAATTTTGTCGAAATTTTATTTCTATAGAAAATAAATGTTGTCGAAATTTTATTTCATTTCTATAGAAATTAAATTTTGTCGATTTTTTTTTTCTATATAAATAAAATTTTGTCAAAAGTTTATGTCTATAGAACATTTTGTCTAAATTTTTACTTCTATGGTAAATTTTATCAAAATTTTATTTCTATAGAAAATATTGTCTAAATTTTATTTCTATAGAAAATTTTGTCAAAATGTTATTTCTATAGAAAATTTTGTCAAAATGTTATTTCTATAGAAAATTTTATCAAAATTGTATTTCTATAGAAAATTTTGTCAACATTTTATTTTTTTAGAAAATTTTGTCAACATTTTATTTCTTTAGAAAATTTTATCAAAATTTAATTTCATTTGAAAATTTTGTTAAAATTTTATTTCTATAAAAATTTTTGTCAAAATTTTATTCCTACAGAAAATTTTGTCACAATTTTGTTCAAAATTTTATTTATATACGCAATTTGGTCAAAATTTTATTTCTTTAGAAAATTTTGTCAAAATTTTATTTCTTTAGAAAATATTATCAATATTTTATTTCATTAGAAAATTTTGTCAAAATTTTATTTCTTTAGAAAATATTGTCTAAATTTATATTCTTAAAGAAAATATGCTGGAGAGGAATATTTTGCAAAATCTGCTAAAACATAATAAAATATATTAGAATAAATTGAATTCAATTCAATTAAAATATGAAAATGTTGTTGGTTAAATTAAATGTTATGATGCATGTATCAACGTCGTGTATGTCGATTTTCAAGATAAAGTTGTACTGCTAAGTTTGCTTGAGTGTTTTCGAATAATTGCTGGGAATTATCTCCCGTTTCGCAATGATATGCATACTCAAAAAATTGCGCACTTAAATTTGCCTAAAAGAATGCCTTGAAATGAAAACTCGTTGCAATTTTCTGAATGACATTGCCATTTCAAGGAAACTATGCATCAGCGTTGTTCGTTTTTGAATTCAGTTGTCTAGTAAATCAACGTTTATGTCCTTTTCGCTTGTTGGCATTTTGTTATTATTTTTTTTCCTTTAGTTTGTTCCTTGCTTGAATTTCCATCATATGTGGTGATGTAAAAGGAATGTTTGTTGTCATCTTTGAAACAAGGGGAAAAACTATGTAATTTGTAAAGAATCATTAAAGAATGTCTCCCCAAGTTTTAAAGAGTATTGTCTTTATCATAATAATCATCATCGAAAAGGCCAGGAACTCAAACAAGTTGTATACCAGTAGCAAATCTTCTCTAGGGGAAATTCATGCATTTGGGAGTAACAATTTTTTCAGTGTGTTTACCTCTAAAAAGTGAGCATCTCATTCAATATGAGTTTTCCAAACTTTTTTACTTGCCCGTTTTAAAACATTTATTATATGCTTGCAATAGTTTTCATGGGTAGGTCAATGTTGTCAATCATTGGGATCAATTGAATGACAATCAAATTAATCCAAGATAAAAATAAATTGCTCAACTATTTATTTGAGTTTTTTGTTTTGTATGAATTTTTCACATTCATTTTTGCAATTTCTTTCACTCTACAATTTGAGAGACAAGCAAAAAACACAAAGAACACCTAACATACACAGCCATCATGTGTTGTTGATCCTGTAACTTTTGAACGTGTAACCGTGTAGAGTGGCGAGTGTCAAGTGCAGAACACTGTTAACACTTTTTTGACATTTTTCTCTTTTTTTTTTTTTTGTTTTTCTCACAATGCTTTTTCTCTTTGCTCACAAATTTACACTAACATGGAGACGAATGCTCGTACATGAGATACTGTTGAACTTTTGTGACATTGAGTGTAAGTACTATAGTTACTCTCTGTCTCCTAGCCTGAGATACAACCACACATACGCTAGTGTGAATCAAATAGAAAGCATACAATTAATATTACAATCTCCCACACACACTCACACACCCATGCACAAAACTAATGCAGTTTTTATTCATCTACACTTAGTACTTAGAGCTTAAGCAGTGGGTTGTGATGTGTGACTGCATACATTTTTGGCTTAACAGCCAGCCAGGTTAATGCAAGTGACAAGTGTTGTTGCTTTTTTTAACATTTTTTGTGTTTCAAAAGAATAAAAGTATTTTTTTTTTTTTTTTGTTGCATGTGTGTCAATCTCTATGGTTTTTAGAACCATATTCTCCATCTATATCTTTAGAATCTACGCTTACGCATTTGGTTATAGTTTTAATTATCATCATCAACATCGTCATATTTTAACCCCAAAGATATATTTATCAAAGTGTTTTTAGAGCATCACATTTTTTGTTTGAATTATGTTTTTCATGTTTTTTTTTATTTTTCTCATTTCTTAGGGTTTTTCCTAATTAATGTTTTTGGTTAGTGGTAATTATGGTTAAAATACTAACACTTAGCCATTGTGTTTTTGGGTTAATTTATTATTTGTCTTTGCCACACACACATAGGGGAAGAACTTTAAACTGTCAAGTTTTTGTGTGCTTGGTTTTCAGAGTCCTCCTTTGAGATGTCCAAATTAGTGGTGTTTATGCTTGGGGAATATGAGCAAATAATCTTTAAATTTAATGGACCCAAAAACAAAAATAAACATTTTGTATCAAAGTTTTCAAATTAAACAGTTTTTTGTTTTCATCACGACTACATTTTATTGTGTTCATCGCCTTGGGGAAATGAGGAATGGAAATTAAAGCCTGTGGTGGCCTATACTACTGGGCAATCAACGAATGTTCATATAACAATAATGTACCTGCAAAAAAATTGCAAAGTTTTCGTAACGAAATTCTTGACAAATGATGTTGGGTGGGTTCAACCGTATCCGCAATTTTGTTGACCATTGTACGATAGAAATGGTACGTGCTGAGTGCGATGGTCCTTAGTCCTTTAGTCCTTAGTCCTTGGTCTGGCCGAAATGTTTGTGTGCTCAGGGCTTCAATACAGTCATTAGGGCATTTCCCTATAATATTCGGCATTTATTTTGTCGCCACGAGCTGCGAGCGACCTTCGACCGTTACAGCGGTCAACACCATTACCTTCGGCTGCGCTTGAGTTCTAATGATCAATCTTACCTCTTTGTCAAGTAAAGCTGATCGTTTTGTTTGTTCACAAACTGCTGAATTCGGAATGGCTTTTCAGCGAAAAAAAAAATAAAATTGCATAACTACTCTGAAGAAACAGTGAACCGACGAGGAAGAAAAATTTTGGTTAATTTTGGAATAGTATTCGGTCAATATTCTCAAAAGCGAAACACTATCGCCTAATACCTCATTCACATTACACTTCCAAAATCCACTTTAACTAGATTTTAACTTTCATTTGCCTTATAAATAACGGATTTAAAATCAATTTTTAATAGATTTCGAGCCTAATGTGTATGAGGTATAAGCTTGAAATTAAAGTAACTATCTTAATAAAGGTTAGAATTTTCATATTTCATTAAAACATCCTTGCAATAATTATGAAATTTTGAAATTATACAATTGCAAAAGTGGGTTACATAAGGTACGGGGCATTTTACCTGTATAGAGGTTTACTCAGTCTACCAGTCTCTCGGAATGCCGGTTTACAGAAATATGAAAATCATAAAGTAGGAAAAGCAACCTTCTTTTTAACAATTGGGAGCCCGTTAGAATCTGGGCTAGAACCTACGACTATATATGTCCCACAAGTCAACTATTATTACTTGGTACCATAGTCAAATGTTTGCCATACACTGGTAGAAAAAGTTTCGTTAATACGATGAATTTCTACGTTGTATTAACGAAATTCTTCATTAAAAGTCAGCCAACGTAGCATTTCGTTATAACAACGTAATTTTACGTTATATTTACGAAACCCTTTATGGAATACATTTCGTAGTATTAACGAATAATTACGTTGCTATTACGTAGCCTTTTCGTTGCATTAACGAATATTATTCGTTGTATGAATGAAATTTATTCATTGTATGGATGTAGCTTATACGTTGTATGAACGAAAATCATTCATTGTATTAATGAAACCCAACCATTATTATTTTTTGTTAAGATCTTTGAAATAGGATTTATATACTCGTACAGTAGGAAATAATATTTATTGATAAATTAAGTAATTTGATAATCATATAGTGTAACTTTCACTTAAGAAAAAAAGCCTCTAATTTCTAAGACCAAAAAATGATAATCGTATCGCCGTGTCCTTTTGTCCAATTTATTTTTGCAATCAAGGTTCATTACGGCAATTGTTCCGCCTTCTTCATCTGAAAGTTCACTTCCCCCTGGCATTTTCACTAAAGATTTAAAATTTACACTAAATTTCTTGCGAATATACAAAAAACACCAATTTAACTATGTTTATTATTCACAACGAAACTGTAATAAGCCTGTGCACTCTTCAGCGAAAAGAACGTAAATGTTGTTAAGGTTTGCCCATCAGACTAGTTTTCTGTTGAACTTTTTACCGTTTGTTTTTCAAGACGCACACGCAAACATGCTTACTGCCATGCTTAGATGTGTATGTACAAATTACATAGACGCTACAGATGTATTAGAGAGAGTATGGAGAGACGTTTTAGAGAGAGAGTACGGAGAGGCAGAAATACTCAAACTCCCATTCATATTATTAATGAACATATTTCATTAGTATGACGAAATATAACAATTTAAAATTTATTTTTTAACGATTCATATCATTATATTAACGATCGCTTTCGTTTTATAAGTGAAATTTTCAATTCCAGTTTCGAAGTATATAAAACGACTGTTTTAAGGGCTAAAAGTTTCCAAAAGTTACTCTCTATGTGCAAATGATTATAATAATTTCATCTTGGAAAAAAAATTTATTCTAGTTTTTGAAAAAAATACAAAGTTAATATTCGTAATATTAACGAAACAGGTTTCATTAATATAACGAAAAACCAAAACACAAAATTGTCTTTTAACGATTGATTTCGTTGTATTAACGATCAATTTCGTTCTTATAACGAAAAATTTCGTAATATTAACGAAAAATAATCAACGAAGCCCGTTCGTTAATAGTACGAAACATTTTTCTACCAGTGTAAAAACCCTTTATTATATATAAAATATTGTAAAGAAAAATCCCGGGAATTCCCGCACTTAATTCCCGGGAAAGCGGGAACGAAAATATAGCAATTTTTTCCCGGGATCCCGTCATGGAAAAAACCCTTATTCTGAGTCGTTCTAGCCACGTCCGTCCGTTTGTTGAAATCACGAAACAAGTTACCGACTTGAAACTTGGTACAAGTAGTTGTTTGTTATTGATGTAGGTCGGATGGTAGGCAAATGGGCCATACCGGATCCCGTCAGGGAAAAAAACCCTTATTCTGAGTCGTTCTAGCCACGTCCGTCCGTTTGTTGAAATCACGAAACAAGTTACCGACTTGAAACTTGGTACAAGTAGTTGTTATTGATGTAGGTCGGATGGTAGGCAAATGGGCCATATCGGACCACTTTTACGTATAGCCCCCATATAAACCGGCCCCCAGATTTGGCTTGCGGACCCTCTTGGGGGCGGAAATTTCATCCGATCCGAGTGAAATTTTGTACGTAATGTTAGTATGTGGTCTCTAGCATCAATGCCGAAATTGGTCCATATAGGACCATAATTGTATATAACCCCCATATAAACCGATGCCCAGATTTGGCTTGCGGAACCTCTAAGAAGCGCAAATTTCATCCGATCTGGTTGAAATTTGGTACATTGTGTTGGTATATGGTCTCTCACACCCATGCCAAAATTGATCCATATCGGTCCATAATTATATATAGCCCCCATATAAATCGATCCCCAGATTTGATCTCCGGAGGTACTTAGAGATAAAAATTTCATCAGATCCTGTTGAAATTTGGTACGAGATTTAAATATATGGCTTCTAACCATGATGCACAAGTTGGTACACATCGGTCCATAATTATATAGAGCCTCAATAAAAACTGATTCCCAGACTTTACTTTTGAGCCTCCTGGATAAGCAAATTTCATCTGATCTGAAAAATTTGGTACTAATCATGCAAACATTGATCCATATCGGTTCATAATTATATATAGCCCTTATATAAAGCGATAACCAGATATGACCTGCGGAGCCTTTTGGAGGAGCAAAATTCATCCGGTCCGGTTAAAAATTAGTACATTTGGCTAGTATATGGCCGATACCAACCATGCCAAAATTGGCCAGTACCGATCTATATTATATATAGCCCCCAAATAAACCGATCCCCACTCACAGAAAAATCACGATTGCCACTCGAGCCAAAAATAATCTACCAACATGTTATTGCCATAGAAAATTCTGTCAAAATTGTATATTACTATAGAAATTTTTCTTTTCTTAGAGGCTCCGCAAGCCAAATCTGGGGATCGGTTTACATGGGGGCTATATATAACTATAGACCGATGTGGACAAATTTTTGCATGGTTATTAGAGACCATATACTAACACCATGTACCAAATTTCAACCGGATCGGATGAAATTTGCTTCTCTTAGAGGCTCCACAAGCCAAATCTGGGGATCGGTTGATATAGGGGCTATATATATGTTTATAGACCGATGTGGACCAATTTTTGCATGGTTGTTAGAAACCATATACTAACACCATGTACCAAATTTCAGCCGAATCGCATGAAATTTGCTTCCCTTAGAGGCTCCGCAAGCCAAATCTGGGGATCGCTTTATATGGGGGCTATATATAATTATGGACCGATGTAGACCAATTTTTGCATGGTTATTAGAGACCACATACTAACACCATGTACCAAATTTCAACCGGATCGGATGAAATTTGCTTCTCTTAGAGGCTCCGCAAGCAAAATCTGAGCGTCGGTTTATATGGTGGCTATACGTGGCCCATTTGCAATACCACCCAACCTACATCAATAGCAACTACTTGTGCCAAGTTTCAAGTCGATAGCATGTTTCGTTCGGAAGTTAGCGTGATTTCAACAACACTTTATTTCTTTAGAATATTTTGTAAAAATTTTATTTCTTTAGAAAATTTTTGTCAAAATTTTATTCCTACAGAAAATTTTAGTACAATTTTATTTCTAAAGAAGCTATTGTCAAAATTTTATTTCTATAGTCAATTTTCTCAAAATTTTATTCCTATAAAAATTTTTGTCAAAATTTTATTACTGTTGTTTTTTATTTCAGCTTAAAACCATACAGTGACTAAACTACAAGTGTAGCTTAGCCAACAGAGGAAAAGAATGTTTGTCAAATTTATTTGGGCAAAGCCCTATAGGCTGCAAGATGGTTGGATGAACGCACTTTTCGGAATCGCCACATTCCTTATCAGCATCCTCTACTTGCAGCAAAACTATCAACCAATTATCAGAACAAATTCTGGTAGTTGACCAAACCCAAAGTGAACCACACTTGAACCTTCCGAAAAAAGGTCTATGATAGTCGGCTCTTGCCGATATAAATTCGTACAAACATATCTCTTTTTCTATCCTACAGAAAATCTTGTCACAATTTTATTTCTAAAGAAGCTTATGTCAAAATTTTATTTCTGTAGAAAATTTTGTCAAAATTTTATTTCTTTAGACAATTTTGTCAAAATTTTATTTTATTGTTTTTGTTGTTTTTTTCTTTGTTCAGTCTTTATTTTCAAAATGCATTTATTATAGTGATGCGCATTCGAGACTTGGTTTGTTGTACGAAGTACACATAACGTACTCTAGTACATGTAATGATATTATGGCTTATATTAGCCTATCATTACCAGTTTTTTTTATGGTGTTTGGAAAATTAAAAATGTTGTCCAAATTTTCCAAACACCATAAAAAACTGGTAATAATAGGCTAATATATAAGCCATAATATCATTACATGTACTAGAGTATCCTATGTGTACTTCGTACAACAAACCAAGTCTCAAATGCGCATCACTATGATAAATACACAATTTTATTTCTTTAGAACATTTTGTCAAAATTTTATTTTATTCCTTTAGAATTTTATTTCAATATTTGAAATTTTGTCAAAATTGTATTTCTTTAGAAAATTTTGTCAAAAATTTATTTCTATCGAACATTTTTCGAAATTTTCGTTCTAAAGAAATTTTTGTCAAAATTTTATTCCTACAGAAAATTTTGTCACAATTTTATTTCTACAGAAACTTTTGTCAATATTTTATTTTAATAGACACTTTTGTAAAAATTTTTTTTTCTTTAGAAAATTTTGTCAAAATTTTATTTCTTTAGAAAATGTTGTCAAAATTTTATTTCTTTAGAAAATTTTGTCACAATTTTATTTCTTTAGAAAATTTTGTCAAATTTTTATTCCGATGAAAAATGCTCAAAATTTTATTTCTAAACAAAATTTTGTCAAAGTTTTTTTTATAGAAAATTTTATCAAAATTTTATTTCTTTAAAAAATTTTGTCAAAATTTTATTTCTTCAGAAAATTTTGTCAAATATTTATTTCTATGGAAAATTTTGTCGAAATTGTATTTCTATAGAAAATTTTTTCGAAATCTCATTTCATTTCTATAGAAAGAAAATTTGGTCGACATTTTATTTCTATAGAACATTTTGTCGAATTTTGTCTAAATTTTTATTTCTATGGAAAATTTTATCAAAATTTTATTTCTATAGAAAATACTGTCTATAATTCTATTCCTGAAGAAAATATGCTGGAGAGGAATATTTTGCAAAATCTGCCAAAACAAAATAAAATAAAGCATTTTTATTAAAACAGAAAAAGATCGAATAAGAAACAAAATAAATAAAAAAAAAAAAAACAAAATAAAATATATTAGAATAAATTTAATTCAATTCAATTAAAATATGAAAATGTTGTTGGTTAAATTAAATGTTATAATGCATGTATCAACGTCGTGTACATTACTTATGCCGATTTTCACGATAAAGTTGTATTGCTACTCGTAAGTTTGCTTGAGTGTTTTCTAATAATGGCTGGGAATACCTCAAATTCCATTTCTTTAGAAAATTTTGTCAAAATTTTAATCCTATAAAAATTTTGCCAATATTTTATTTCTATAGAAAAGTTTGCCAAAGTTTTATTTCTAAAGAAAATTTTGTCAATTTTATTTCTGTAGAAAATTTTTTCGAAAAACAAAAATTCTTTAGAAAATTTTGTCGAAATTTTATTTCTATAGAACATTCTATCAAAATTTTATTTGTTTAGAAGTTTTGTCAAAATTTTAGTTCTTTAGAAAATTTTATTTCTTAAGAAAATTTTGTCGGAATTTTATTTCTTAAGAAAATTTTGTCGGAATTTTATTTCTAAAGAAAATTTTGTCGAAATTTTATTTCATTTCTATAGAAATGAAATTTTATCGAAATTTTTTTTTTAAATAGAAATGAAATTTTGTAAAAAGTTTATGTCTATAGAACATTTTATCTAAATTTTTACTTCTATGGTAAATTTTATCAAAATTTTATTTCTATAGAAAATTTTGTCAAAATGTTATTTCTATAGAAAATTTTGTCAAAATTGTATTTCTATAGAAAATTTTGTCAAAATTTTATTTTTTTAGAAAATTTTTGTCAACATTTTATTTCTTTAGAAAATTTTGTCAAAATTTTATTCCTATAAAAATTTTTGTCAAAATTTTATTCCTACAGAAAATTTTGTCACAATTTTATTTCTAACGAAGCTTTTGTCAAAATTTTATTTATATACGCAATTTTGTCAAAATTTTATTTCTTTAGAAAATTTTGTCGGAATTTTATTTCTTAAGAAAATTTTGTCCGAATTTCATTTCTAAAGAAAATTTTGTCGAAATTTTATTTCTATAGAAATTAAATTTTGTCGAAATTTCATTTCTATAGAAATGAAATTTTGTCGAAATTTTTTTTCTATACAAATGAAATTTTGTAAAAAGTTTATGTCTATAGAACATTTTATCTAAATTTTTACTTCTATGGTAAATTTTATCAAAATTTTATTTCTATAGAAAATATTGTCTAAATTTTATTTCTATAGAAAATTTTGTCAAAATGTTATTTCTATAGAAAATTTTGTCAAAATTGTATATCTATAGAAAATTTTGTCGAAATGTTATTTCTATAGAAAATTTTGTCAAAATTTTATTTCTTTAGAAAATTTTGTCAAAATTTTATTCCTATAAAAATTTTTGTCAAAATTTTATTCCTACAGAAAATTTTGTTACCATTTTATTTCTAAAGAAGCTTTTGTTCAAAATTTTATTTATATACGCAATTTGGTCAAAATTTCATTTCTTTAGAAAATTTTGTCAAAATTTTATTTCTTTAGAAAATATTATCAATATTTTATTTCTTTAGAAAATTTTGTCAAAATGGAAAATTTTGTCGAAATTTTATTTCTATAGAAAATAAATGTTGTCGAAATTTTATTTCATTTCTATAGAAATTAAATTTTGTCGATTTTTTTTTTTCTATATAAATAAAATTTTGTCAAAAGTTTATGTCTATAGAACATTTTGTCTAAATTTTTACTTCTATGGTAAATTTTATCAAAATTTTATTTCTATAGAAAATATTGTCTAAATTTTATTTCTATAGAAAATTTTGTCAAAATGTTATTTCTATAGAAAATTTTGTCAAAATGTTATTTCTATAGAAAATTTTATCAAAATTGTATTTCTATAGAAAATTTTGTCAACATTTTATTTTTTTAGAAAATTTTGTCAACATTTTATTTCTTTAGAAAATTTTATCAAAATTTAATTTCATTTGAAAATTTTGTTAAAATTTTATTTCTATAAAAATTTTTGTCAAAATTTTATTCCTACAGAAAATTTTGTCACAATTTTGTTCAAAATTTTATTTATATACGCAATTTGGTCAAAATTTTATTTCTTTAGAAAATTTTGTCAAAATTTTATTTCTTTAGAAAATATTATCAATATTTTATTTCATTAGAAAATTTTGTCAAAATTTTATTTCTTTAGAAAATATTGTCTAAATTTATATTCTTAAAGAAAATATGCTGGAGAGGAATATTTTGCAAAATCTGCTAAAACATAATAAAATATATTAGAATAAATTGAATTCAATTCAATTAAAATATGAAAATGTTGTTGGTTAAATTAAATGTTATGATGCATGTATCAACGTCGTGTATGTCGATTTTCAAGATAAAGTTGTACTGCTAAGTTTGCTTGAGTGTTTTCGAATAATTGCTGGGAATTATCTCCCGTTTCGCAATGATATGCATACTCAAAAAATTGCGCACTTAAATTTGCCTAAAAGAATGCCTTGAAATGAAAACTCGTTGCAATTTTCTGAATGACATTGCCATTTCAAGGAAACTATGCATCAGCGTTGTTCGTTTTTGAATTCAGTTGTCTAGTAAATCAACGTTTATGTCCTTTTCGCTTGTTGGCATTTTGTTATTATTTTTTTTCCTTTAGTTTGTTCCTTGCTTGAATTTCCATCATATGTGGTGATGTAAAAGGAATGTTTGTTGTCATCTTTGAAACAAGGGGAAAAACTATGTAATTTGTAAAGAATCATTAAAGAATGTCTCCCCAAGTTTTAAAGAGTATTGTCTTTATCATAATAATCATCATCGAAAAGGCCAGGAACTCAAACAAGTTGTATACCAGTAGCAAATCTTCTCTAGGGGAAATTCATGCATTTGGGAGTAACAATTTTTTCAGTGTGTTTACCTCTAAAAAGTGAGCATCTCATTCAATATGAGTTTTCCAAACTTTTTTACTTGCCCGTTTTAAAACATTTATTATATGCTTGCAATAGTTTTCATGGGTAGGTCAATGTTGTCAATCATTGGGATCAATTGAATGACAATCAAATTAATCCAAGATAAAAATAAATTGCTCAACTATTTATTTGAGTTTTTTGTTTTGTATGAATTTTTCACATTCATTTTTGCAATTTCTTTCACTCTACAATTTGAGAGACAAGCAAAAAACACAAAGAACACCTAACATACACAGCCATCATGTGTTGTTGATCCTGTAACTTTTGAACGTGTAACCGTGTAGAGTGGCGAGTGTCAAGTGCAGAACACTGTTAACACTTTTTTGACATTTTTCTCTTTTTTTTTTTTTTGTTTTTCTCACAATGCTTTTTCTCTTTGCTCACAAATTTACACTAACATGGAGACGAATGCTCGTACATGAGATACTGTTGAACTTTTGTGACATTGAGTGTAAGTACTATAGTTACTCTCTGTCTCCTAGCCTGAGATACAACCACACATACGCTAGTGTGAATCAAATAGAAAGCATACAATTAATATTACAATCTCCCACACACACTCACACACCCATGCACAAAACTAATGCAGTTTTTATTCATCTACACTTAGTACTTAGAGCTTAAGCAGTGGGTTGTGATGTGTGACTGCATACATTTTTGGCTTAACAGCCAGCCAGGTTAATGCAAGTGACAAGTGTTGTTGCTTTTTTTAACATTTTTTGTGTTTCAAAAGAATAAAAGTATTTTTTTTTTTTTTTTGTTGCATGTGTGTCAATCTCTATGGTTTTTAGAACCATATTCTCCATCTATATCTTTAGAATCTACGCTTACGCATTTGGTTATAGTTTTAATTATCATCATCAACATCGTCATATTTTAACCCCAAAGATATATTTATCAAAGTGTTTTTAGAGCATCACATTTTTTGTTTGAATTATGTTTTTCATGTTTTTTTTTATTTTTCTCATTTCTTAGGGTTTTTCCTAATTAATGTTTTTGGTTAGTGGTAATTATGGTTAAAATACTAACACTTAGCCATTGTGTTTTTGGGTTAATTTATTATTTGTCTTTGCCACACACACATAGGGGAAGAACTTTAAACTGTCAAGTTTTTGTGTGCTTGGTTTTCAGAGTCCTCCTTTGAGATGTCCAAATTAGTGGTGTTTATGCTTGGGGAATATGAGCAAATAATCTTTAAATTTAATGGACCCAAAAACAAAAATAAACATTTTGTATCAAAGTTTTCAAATTAAACAGTTTTTTGTTTTCATCACGACTACATTTTATTGTGTTCATCGCCTTGGGGAAATGAGGAATGGAAATTAAAGCCTGTGGTGGCCTATACTACTGGGCAATCAACGAATGTTCATATAACAATAATGTACCTGCAAAAAAATTGCAAAGTTTTCGTAACGAAATTCTTGACAAATGATGTTGGGTGGGTTCAACCGTATCCGCAATTTTGTTGACCATTGTACGATAGAAATGGTACGTGCTGAGTGCGATGGTCCTTAGTCCTTTAGTCCTTAGTCCTTGGTCTGGCCGAAATGTTTGTGTGCTCAGGGCTTCAATACAGTCATTAGGGCATTTCCCTATAATATTCGGCATTTATTTTGTCGCCACGAGCTGCGAGCGACCTTCGACCGTTACAGCGGTCAACACCATTACCTTCGGCTGCGCTTGAGTTCTAATGATCAATCTTACCTCTTTGTCAAGTAAAGCTGATCGTTTTGTTTGTTCACAAACTGCTGAATTCGGAATGGCTTTTCAGCGAAAAAAAAAATAAAATTGCATAACTACTCTGAAGAAACAGTGAACCGACGAGGAAGAAAAATTTTGGTTAATTTTGGAATAGTATTCGGTCAATATTCTCAAAAGCGAAACACTATCGCCTAATACCTCATTCACATTACACTTCCAAAATCCACTTTAACTAGATTTTAACTTTCATTTGCCTTATAAATAACGGATTTAAAATCAATTTTTAATAGATTTCGAGCCTAATGTGTATGAGGTATAAGCTTGAAATTAAAGTAACTATCTTAATAAAGGTTAGAATTTTCATATTTCATTAAAACATCCTTGCAATAATTATGAAATTTTGAAATTATACAATTGCAAAAGTGGGTTACATAAGGTACGGGGCATTTTACCTGTATAGAGGTTTACTCAGTCTACCAGTCTCTCGGAATGCCGGTTTACAGAAATATGAAAATCATAAAGTAGGAAAAGCAACCTTCTTTTTAACAATTGGGAGCCCGTTAGAATCTGGGCTAGAACCTACGACTATATATGTCCCACAAGTCAACTATTATTACTTGGTACCATAGTCAAATGTTTGCCATACACTGGTAGAAAAAGTTTCGTTAATACGATGAATTTCTACGTTGTATTAACGAAATTCTTCATTAAAAGTCAGCCAACGTAGCATTTCGTTATAACAACGTAATTTTACGTTATATTTACGAAACCCTTTATGGAATACATTTCGTAGTATTAACGAATAATTACGTTGCTATTACGTAGCCTTTTCGTTGCATTAACGAATATTATTCGTTGTATGAATGAAATTTATTCATTGTATGGATGTAGCTTATACGTTGTATGAACGAAAATCATTCATTGTATTAATGAAACCCAACCATTATTATTTTTTGTTAAGATCTTTGAAATAGGATTTATATACTCGTACAGTAGGAAATAATATTTATTGATAAATTAAGTAATTTGATAATCATATAGTGTAACTTTCACTTAAGAAAAAAAGCCTCTAATTTCTAAGACCAAAAAATGATAATCGTATCGCCGTGTCCTTTTGTCCAATTTATTTTTGCAATCAAGGTTCATTACGGCAATTGTTCCGCCTTCTTCATCTGAAAGTTCACTTCCCCCTGGCATTTTCACTAAAGATTTAAAATTTACACTAAATTTCTTGCGAATATACAAAAAACACCAATTTAACTATGTTTATTATTCACAACGAAACTGTAATAAGCCTGTGCACTCTTCAGCGAAAAGAACGTAAATGTTGTTAAGGTTTGCCCATCAGACTAGTTTTCTGTTGAACTTTTTACCGTTTGTTTTTCAAGACGCACACGCAAACATGCTTACTGCCATGCTTAGATGTGTATGTACAAATTACATAGACGCTACAGATGTATTAGAGAGAGTATGGAGAGACGTTTTAGAGAGAGAGTACGGAGAGGCAGAAATACTCAAACTCCCATTCATATTATTAATGAACATATTTCATTAGTATGACGAAATATAACAATTTAAAATTTATTTTTTAACGATTCATATCATTATATTAACGATCGCTTTCGTTTTATAAGTGAAATTTTCAATTCCAGTTTCGAAGTATATAAAACGACTGTTTTAAGGGCTAAAAGTTTCCAAAAGTTACTCTCTATGTGCAAATGATTATAATAATTTCATCTTGGAAAAAAAATTTATTCTAGTTTTTGAAAAAAATACAAAGTTAATATTCGTAATATTAACGAAACAGGTTTCATTAATATAACGAAAAACCAAAACACAAAATTGTCTTTTAACGATTGATTTCGTTGTATTAACGATCAATTTCGTTCTTATAACGAAAAATTTCGTAATATTAACGAAAAATAATCAACGAAGCCCGTTCGTTAATAGTACGAAACATTTTTCTACCAGTGTAAAAACCCTTTATTATATATAAAATATTGTAAAGAAAAATCCCGGGAATTCCCGCACTTAATTCCCGGGAAAGCGGGAACGAAAATATAGCAATTTTTTCCCGGGATCCCGTCATGGAAAAAACCCTTATTCTGAGTCGTTCTAGCCACGTCCGTCCGTTTGTTGAAATCACGAAACAAGTTACCGACTTGAAACTTGGTACAAGTAGTTGTTTGTTATTGATGTAGGTCGGATGGTAGGCAAATGGGCCATACCGGATCCCGTCAGGGAAAAAAACCCTTATTCTGAGTCGTTCTAGCCACGTCCGTCCGTTTGTTGAAATCACGAAACAAGTTACCGACTTGAAACTTGGTACAAGTAGTTGTTATTGATGTAGGTCGGATGGTAGGCAAATGGGCCATATCGGACCACTTTTACGTATAGCCCCCATATAAACCGGCCCCCAGATTTGGCTTGCGGACCCTCTTGGGGGCGGAAATTTCATCCGATCCGAGTGAAATTTTGTACGTAATGTTAGTATGTGGTCTCTAGCATCAATGCCGAAATTGGTCCATATAGGACCATAATTGTATATAACCCCCATATAAACCGATGCCCAGATTTGGCTTGCGGAACCTCTAAGAAGCGCAAATTTCATCCGATCTGGTTGAAATTTGGTACATTGTGTTGGTATATGGTCTCTCACACCCATGCCAAAATTGATCCATATCGGTCCATAATTATATATAGCCCCCATATAAATCGATCCCCAGATTTGATCTCCGGAGGTACTTAGAGATAAAAATTTCATCAGATCCTGTTGAAATTTGGTACGAGATTTAAATATATGGCTTCTAACCATGATGCACAAGTTGGTACACATCGGTCCATAATTATATAGAGCCTCAATAAAAACTGATTCCCAGACTTTACTTTTGAGCCTCCTGGATAAGCAAATTTCATCTGATCTGAAAAATTTGGTACTAATCATGCAAACATTGATCCATATCGGTTCATAATTATATATAGCCCTTATATAAAGCGATAACCAGATATGACCTGCGGAGCCTTTTGGAGGAGCAAAATTCATCCGGTCCGGTTAAAAATTAGTACATTTGGCTAGTATATGGCCGATACCAACCATGCCAAAATTGGCCAGTACCGATCTATATTATATATAGCCCCCAAATAAACCGATCCCCACTCACAGAAAAATCACGATTGCCACTCGAGCCAAAAATAATCTACCAACATGTTATTGCCATAGAAAATTCTGTCAAAATTGTATATTACTATAGAAATTTTTCTTTTCTTAGAGGCTCCGCAAGCCAAATCTGGGGATCGGTTTACATGGGGGCTATATATAACTATAGACCGATGTGGACAAATTTTTGCATGGTTATTAGAGACCATATACTAACACCATGTACCAAATTTCAACCGGATCGGATGAAATTTGCTTCTCTTAGAGGCTCCACAAGCCAAATCTGGGGATCGGTTGATATAGGGGCTATATATATGTTTATAGACCGATGTGGACCAATTTTTGCATGGTTGTTAGAAACCATATACTAACACCATGTACCAAATTTCAGCCGAATCGCATGAAATTTGCTTCCCTTAGAGGCTCCGCAAGCCAAATCTGGGGATCGCTTTATATGGGGGCTATATATAATTATGGACCGATGTAGACCAATTTTTGCATGGTTATTAGAGACCACATACTAACACCATGTACCAAATTTCAACCGGATCGGATGAAATTTGCTTCTCTTAGAGGCTCCGCAAGCAAAATCTGAGCGTCGGTTTATATGGTGGCTATACGTGGCCCATTTGCAATACCACCCAACCTACATCAATAGCAACTACTTGTGCCAAGTTTCAAGTCGATAGCATGTTTCGTTCGGAAGTTAGCGTGATTTCAACAGACGGACGGGCATGCTTAGATCGACTCAGAATTTCACCACGACCCAGGATATATATACTTTATGGGGTTTTAGAGCAATATTTAGATGTGTTACAAACGGAATGACAAAGTTAATATACCCCCCATCCTATTTTTTTGAGAAGGTTTGGCAAATTACGAGAATTTTTAATTTTTTTGTTAATTTTTAATAGAAAAAATATATTTATAGGAAAATATATGCCGAAAATAAAAAATAAAAACGATGCATAACAAAAAATATTTGATAAAAAAAAAATTGCCGCTGGTGAGATTTCAACCTGCGTTTCTCATTTTTTCGTTCATACTAATAAAGAGCATCTCGAGAAGCAATTATAATGTTATTCCTTGGTGTCGTATTACGATCATCCTATGGTGGAGGATATAAAAAAAAATAAATAAAGAACGCAGGTTCAAATCTCACCAGCGGTGAATTTTTTATCAAACATTATTTTGCTAAAATATTATTTTTTATTTTATACAAAGTATTTATTTAGTTATTTTCGGCATATATTTTATATAAATATATCTTTTCCATTAAAATTCAACAAAAAAAATTAAAAAATCGCGTAATTTACAAAGCTTTCTCAAAAGAACTTCCATGGAAGTGAAAAAGTCAAGCGGCGCAGGTTCAAACCCATGCAATTTTTGATTTTATTTTTATTAGTTTTTTTTTTAAATGATTTTATTTTGTGTTTTGCGAAACTTATTTTTTCAAAACTTAAATGTTCACATATTCCGTACTTTCAAAGATTTGTCCAAAAGAAATGCATCGGAAGTTGAAAAAATCGATGAGGGATCCCGGGATGAGGGATCCCGGATGAAGAAATGTTTATGAAACAACTTCCATTTTTTCGCTGGGTTGATAAAGCCACGTATTACTCGAATTTCTTTGACGAAAAATCATAATTTTGGAAATTTGTGTTCTAATATTGTGTATGTAAATTTATTCGATTTAAAGAAAATACATTTCGTTTCGAAATTTTTATACCCTCCATCATAGGATGGGGGTATATTAACTTTGTCATTCCGTTTGTAACACATCGAAATATTGCTCTAAGACCCCATAAAGTATATATATTCTGGGTCGTGGTGAAATTCTGAGTCGATCTAAGCATGTCCGTCCGTCTGTTGAAATCACGCTAACTTCCGAACGAAACAAGCTATCGACTTGAAACTTGGCACAAGTAGTTGTTATCGATGTAGGTCGGATGGTATTGAAAATGGGCCATATCGGTCCACTTTTACGTATAGCCCCCATATAAAGGGACCCTCAGATTTGGCTTGTGGAGCCTCTAACAGAAGCATATTTCATCCGATCCGGCTGCAATTTGGTACATGGTGTTGGTATATGGTCTCTAACAACCGTGCAAAAAATTGGTTCACATCGGTCCATAATTATATATAGCCCCCATATAAACCGATCCCCCGATTTGGCTTGCGGAGCCTCAAAGAGAAACAAATTTCATCCGATCCGGCTGAAATTTGCTACATGATGTTAGTATATGGTCTCTAACAACCATGCAAAAATTGGTCCACATCGGTTCATAACTATATAGCCCCCATATAAACCGATCCCCAGATTTGGCTTGCGAAGTCCCCAAGAGAAGCAAATTTCATCCAATCCGGTTGTAATTTGGAACATGGTGTTAGTATATGATCTTTAACAACCGTGCCAGAATTGGTCCATATCGGTCCATAATTATATATAGCCCCCATATAAAACGTTCTCCAGATTTGACCTCCGGAGCCTCTTGGAGGAGCAAAATTCATCCGATCCGGTTCAAATTAGGAACGTGGTGTTAGTATATGGTCGCTAACAACCATACCAAAATTGGTCCAATCACACAAAAATTGGTCCATATCGGTTCATAATCATGGTTGCCACTAGAGCCAAAAATAATCTACCAAAATTTTATTTCTATAGAAAATTTTGTTAAAATTTTATTTCTATAGACATTTTTGTCAAAATTTTCTTTCTATAGAATTTTTTGTCAAAATTTTTATTTCTATAGAAAATTTTGTGAAAATTTTATTTCTATAGAAAATTTTGTCAAAATTTTGTGTCTACTTTGTCAAACTGAATTATATACGTATTGGATCGATCTTTTTTGATTTAATATATACCACGTATGGACTTACATACAATTTAGAAGATGGTGTTAGGAGGTTTTAAAATACCTTGCCATCGGCAAGCGTTACCGCAACTTAAGTAATTCGATTCTGGATGGCAGTGTTTAGAAGAAGTTTCTACGCAATCCATGATGGAGGGTACATAAGCTTCGGCCTGGCCGAACTTACGGCCGTATATACTTGTTATTTTTTTTTTTTTGAATTAATTTCCATAAATTTCACTTTCATAAAATTTTATTCAACTCCATTATCTTTGATATCAATTCATCTTCTACGACAGGCTTAATTTATTAAATGAAAATCTCAACATGAAATAAAAACCAGTGATTTTAAACAAACAATGTCTAAAATATAATGAACTGATTTGGAAGTGTAATTTTTAATTTTTGAAGAAAAAAGACCAGTGTATAAAAACAGTTTTCATTGTCATACAATTTAATTACAAGCCCCCCAACAAAAAATTAAGGTTTGTCCACATAAACTATACAACAAAGCATTCTTCAATTGAATCGCATAAAACAAAGCCAATTTCAAGTCTTTCAATAAAACTACGTCGATCGTTTTTCTCTGCTGCAGAAACCACTTGATATTCAAAATGTGTCCGAAAAATTCAAAAACGCCCATTTTCTTAATTGGCGGTATTTGTTTCGTTATCATACTGGTGGCCATATGCGGCGTAACGCTCATCAATAACATCAATTTATCCAATATAATTCGTTTAAATGAACAAGTTGCCAGTGATAGCATGGCCAACAACAACAATCAACAGCATCAGCAATACGATGATGGAGGTGATGGAAATGGTTATGGTGATGACGATGACACTACTGCTGATAACTATCATCATCACCAACAACACACCGCGGGGCAAGAAGGGAGCGAAAGTCGCTTGTCCCAGTACAGTCAAAGTCATCCGAAAAATATCTATCGTTTTGACAAGGAAACTGGCATGATGACTGAACATCAGCAACACAGTAGTAGGCCAGAGGGTAATCGGCAGCAGCAGCAGCCAAATAATCCACGTCAGGAAATGTCAGCATTTGCTTCGTGGTCGCCTATTGGCCTTTGGCCCAATGCCAAAATCGTGGACAATGATAGAAATATTGACACTCTGCAAGTACAAGAAATCAATGCAATTTTAACATCCGACTCCAATGGTTTCGTTGAAAAGTTGACACATAAGGCAACCGATGGTAGTGGTATTGGTAATGGAGCTTCTGTTGGATTGCCAGTTTCCACAACCACTTCCGTTTCCGACTCGACTATGGCTTCGGCTACGGGAGAGGAGCAAAATCATGATTCATTGAATCACCTAGAAGCATCAAAGATAAAGACAATGACTTCGACATCTGCTAGCAGTACGACTACTACGATCCCCACTACTACCATGTCACCCGTTTTGGTGATAAGTGACAAAAATGCTTCCATGATTGATTACGAAAAACGTTCACATGTTGTAAAGGTGAGTAGTTGTTTGGCTTATCTTCTGATATGTCTCTTTTTACGCTTTCCCAACAATAACCGATGACTTTGTTTAATCTCAGTTGCGAAAACTTTTGTCATTTTCCTGCGAAATCATTAATTATGTTTCTGTTTTAATAATATTCTTATTAGATTGGAATAGACTACTACTGCCAAATTGTGGGGAGGGAGGATAAAATCTAAGATGTTTAGACAAAGTATCATATCGAACATTGAGAAAAAATAAATTTGTAAACAAGATTTTTAATTTGTGATTTGTGGTTACTAGAATGTGCGACAAAAGTTATCGCTGTATCGCATTTTAGTGGCGAAATTTCCACTTTTCATTTGAAAATTCTTATGAGTGAATTTTTTATTGTTCTCCAAAGTGCTACATTTTTTTCATTTTGTGTCAATTGGTGCGACTTTTTTCAATATTCGTTTATACTATATTTTTATAAAAGTGAATGCGATACATTGTCTGGATTTCAGACAAAAAAGAATTTTGATTATTTTTTCATTCTTGAATCGCCTGAAAGTATTTCAGTATATAAACTATGCTGTGTGTAAAGGTTTAATTTAGGTTAGTTTATGGTATCAGTATTTTATTCCAGACTCAGATCATGGATTTTCCCATGGATCCGTCGGATTCTATTTTAAACCTTTTTTATATCCTTGTTCGAATGGCATGTCACGTTTTAGAGATGCTTTGAAACACTCAGCATTATTGAAAACACTAGAAACATTTCGGTGTTCGCCGGAAACTACGATTGAATCCGTTTGGCCTTTGGATTCAAAGGGCACATAAAATACCGGTCTCTGTATCGCACTCACCGAGCCACCGTGGTGCAATGGTTAGCATGCCCGCCTTGCATACACAAGGTCGTGGGATCGATTCCTGCTTCGACCGAACACCAAAAAGTTTTTCAGCGGTGGATTATCCCACCTCAGTAATGCTGGTGACATTTCTGAGGGTTTCAAAGCTTCTCTAAGTGGTTTCACTGCAATGTGGAACGCCGTTCGCACTCGGATATAAAAAGGAGGTCCCTTATCATTAAGCTTAACATGGAATCGGGCAGCACTCAGTGATAAGAGAGAAGTTCACCAATGTGGTATCACAATGGACTGAATAGTCTAAGTGAGCCTGATACATCGGGCTGCCACATAACCTAACCTAACCTAACCATCGCACTCAACTTTAGCAAAATTGGGACAGATATTAAGACTACCAGTTATTACAGTGATAATGTTAAATAAGCTTTGAACTGGACTCGGGAACGGAGTCACGGGAATTCCCGGGAATTTGGGAATTCCCGTTTCCCGGGTTTCCCTTTGACCGGGATCCCGGGAAATTCGGAAAAATCACGCTTTCCCGGGAATGGAAAAAATCCGGGAAAAGGAAAACCCTACTTGGGAGTGTAGTTGATGATTCGGCGTCGGAGATTGTTCGGGGTTGTCATTGATACGGCGTCAGTGACTTACAGTGTTGATGATTTGATTTGCTAATTCGGGAGTGGCGTTGACGATTTGTTGTTACATCGTCAGTGAATGTTCCGAGATGATGATTCGTTTTCGGTGAGTCGGGATTGTAGTTGACGATTCGCTTATACGGAGTCGATTGGTCGCAAATACGGTTTCAATTATTGGAGAAGCAAGTGAAGATCCGAATCGATTAGTGCCAAATGAAGCTATTTGTAATTAATGTGGTAAAAGCCGAGACACTTATTGAGGAAGCATGCTAATTTCCCACAACTAATAGTGCGGACACTAGCTAAAACGGAAGCAATTACTGCGAAAACAAGCGAATGCGGAATCACGACAAATGGCGAAACTATTAGTGGGAAACCAAGCTAATTACTATCGCACTAAACAAAAAGCCGAGACATTTAGTGCGGTAGAAAGCTAATTGCCGAAGCAATTTGTACGGAAGCAAAGTAAGTTCTAAGACACTTAGAGCAGAAGCAAGCTAATTCCACAAAACAACTAGTACGTAAACAAGCTATGGACCAAAGCAATTAACGCAGAAGTAACAGGTTGGCTGATAGGTCCCCGGTCTGACACATAGATGGCGTCGCTAGTATTAAATGAATATTATTTTTATATAGTACCAACCTTCAAATGATTCGTGTCAAAATTTGACGTCTGTAAGTCAATTAGTTTGTGAGATAGAGCGTCTTTTGTGAAGCAACTTTAGTTATTGCGAAAAAATGGAAAAAAAGGAATTTCGTGTTGTGATAAAATACTGTTTTCTGAAGGGAAAAATACGGTGGAAGCAAAAACTTGCCTTGATAATGAGTTTCCGGACTCTGCCCCAGGGAAATCAACAATAATTGATTGGTATGCAAAATTCAAGCGTGGTGAAATGAGCACGGAGGACGGTGAACGCAGTGGACGCCCGAAAGAGGTGGTTACCGACGAAAACATCAAAAACATCCACAAAATGATTTTGAATGACCGTAAAATGAAGTTGATCGAGATAGCAGAGGCCTTAAAGATATCAAAGGAACGTGTTGGTCATATCATTCATCAATATTTGGATATACGGAAGCTCTGTGCAAAATGGGTGCCGCGCGAGCTCACATTTGACCAAAAACAACAACGTGTTGATGATTCTGAGAGGTGTTTGCAGCTGTTAACTCGTAATACACCCGAGTTTTTCCATCGATATGTGATAATGGATGAAACATGGCTGAGTCCAATCGACAGTCGGCTGAGTGGACAGCGACCGGTGAACCATCTCCGAAGCGTGGAAAGACTCAAAAGTCCGCTGGCAAAGTAATGGCCTCTGTTTTTTGGGACGCGCATGGAATAATTTTTATCGATTATCTTGAGAATGGAAAAACCATCAACAGTGACTATTATATGGCGTTATTGGAGCGTTTGAAGGTCGAAATCGCGGCAAAACGGCCCCATATGAAGAAGAAAAAAGTGTTGTTCCACCAAGACAACGCACCGTTTCACAAGTCATTGAGAACGATGGCAAAAATTCATGAATTGGGCTTCGAATTGCTTCCCCACCCACCGTATTCTCCAGATCTGCCTCTAGCGACTTGTTCTTGTTCTCAGACCTCAAAAGGATGCTCGCAGGGAAAACATTTGGCTGCAATGAAGAGGTGATAGCCGAAACTGAGGCATATTTTGAGGCAAAACCGAAGGAGTATGAAAAAATTGGAAGGTCATAATAATCGTTGTATCGCTCTTGAAGGGAACTATGTTCGAATTTTAACAAAAAAATGTGTTTTTCTTTGTTAGACCGGGGACTTATCAGCCAACCTGCTAATTGTTTTCGCACTAAAAAAGCCGATTCACTTAGTGCGAAAGTAAGGAATGCGAAAGAAAGATAAGTGCCGAAATACTTAGTGCGGTAGCTAGCTAATTTCCGAAGCAATTTACGTGGAAGCAAAGTAAGTTCTATGATACTTAGAGCAGAAGCAAGCTAATTCCCGAAACAACCAGTGCGGAAACAATCTACGGACCAAAGAAATTAGCGCAGAAGTAGGTTAAATCCCGAAGAAATTAGTGCGGAAGCTTTATGCCAAAGCAATTTACGGAGAGCAAGCTAATTCCCGAAGCAACTTGTGCCGACAGATGCTTATTGCCGAAGCAATTAATGCGGAAGTAAGCTAATTTCCGAAATAATTAGTTCGGAGGCAAGCTAAATGCGGAAGCACGCTAATTGCGTAAGCAATTATTGCGGTACCAAGCTAATTGCCGACACATTGCGAAAGCAAGATAATAACCTAAGAAATTATTGCGGACACTGGCTTAAAACCGAAGCAATTAGTGCGAAAGCAAGCGAATGTGGAAGAAATGTATATGCCGAAACAATTAGTTCGGAAGCAAGCAACTTGCCGAAGCTATTAGGTTAGGTTCGGTTAGGTGGCAGCCCGATGTATCAGGCTCACTTAGACTATTCAGTCCATTGTGATACCACATTGGTGAACTTCTCTCTTATCACTGAGTGCTGCCCGATTCCATGCTAAGCTCAATGACAAGGGACCTCCTTTTTATAGCCGAGTCCGAACGGCGTTCCACATTGCAGTAAAACCACTTAGAGAAGCTTTGAAACCCTGAGAAATGTCACCAGCATTACTGAGGTGGGATAATCCACCGCTGAAAAACTTTTTGGTGTTCGGTCGAAGCAGGAATCGAACCCACGACCTTGTGTATGCAAGGCGGGCATTCTAACCACTGCTCCTTAGTGCGAAGGTAAACAAATGCGGAAGCAAGCCAAGTGCACAGTGAGCGAAAAGCAAGTAAAATCGCAACGAAATTGGTGCAGAAGCTTAATGCCAAAGTAATTCGCGCGGAAGCAAGCTATTTGGCGAATCAATAAGTGCGGAAACAAGATAAAGACCGAAGCAATTAGTGCAGTAGCAAGCTAAGTACTAAGTAAGACTAGAAGTGCCCATATGTAATAGGTACTTTTAGTTAAATGTGGAATCACAATGGACTGAATGATCTAAGTGAGCCTGAAATTTAATCGGGCTGCCACTTTAACCTAACCTAACCTGACCTAAGTACCTAAACAATTTGTGCGGAAATCAGCTAAAAGCCGGAACAATTAACACAGAAGCAAGCTAAATCCCAAAGGAATTTGTGTGGAAGCTTATTATAGAAACAATTAGTGCGGAAGCAAGCGAAGTACGTAAGTAACCTAATTGTCGAAGCAATTAGTTCGGAAGCAACATAGTTCGGAACAATTAGTGCGGAAACATGTTAATTTTCAAGACAGTTAGTGCGGAAGCAAGCTAATTGCCGAGACAGTTAGTACGGAAGCAATTTAATTGACGAATCAAGCTACAGAATTAGGCAAAAATCTGAGACACTTGTTGTGGTAGTAAGAGAATAGACATGAGATTGAACTACTTAGACCGTTGGATTTATGTCAAAAGGTTGTAGGAATTTTGCCTTTTGATAAAAATGGTTGTACTTATATCCAGATACAACCATGATACGAATGGGAATTATTTGCATAGTGAGTGCAAAATGATGCAATCAGAAATCACTTTTCCATAGAACAGATATTACACAGTACTGAAACAACACAAACCAACATTGATTGTTATGCGTGTCATAGTAGAGATACATATGTTTATGGTAGGTACATTGATCATAGTAAATATCATTACACTGATCGTAAGAAGTGTGCGTATGATTATTAAATAGGTATAGTGGAGTATTGTGCCGTATTTTTGGGAAATAAAATGTACGGGTGAAAACATGTTCGTGCCGTTGCAATATCCAATTTTCATTTAAAAGAGAACAGTATACGAGAATAAAGGAATAATACGAAAAGCAAGCAAAACTACTGATCCGGCCATTATGAATATGTTTCCTATGTATGACTTCCTGCCACTAAAGTCGCCATCCCAGTCCAGATCTGTGTAGCATAGAATCGGACTGCATGAATATATTTTAGAACTTTCCAGAGGTTTTCAACCATAGTATTGCTTCAATGGCAATAACTAAAAATGCTTAATAGGTATTATAGATAAATGTTGAATCACATTAAACCGGAATTCCAGACGTTTTATGATGGATGATACCTAAGATTTGTCTCTAACTTATTTACATGTCTTTAGACTCTTTTATCTCATCTGATTAACCTTTAATTGATTTGTTCTAATTTTATATTTATTTATTTTATATTTTCAGGTATGCATACTATCTATTCGTTAATCATATTTCGTGTTACAAATCAGGTAAACTTTGATTTATTTATAATATATTGCAATATTGACATCTTATTTGCAAATATGAAAAATTCCTCAAAACAAAACTTATTACTCCAAAATCTCAGTTTACTTTAACTTTATTTTTTATTTTTAAGGCCAATTATGCTTCAATAATAAGAACAAATTATTTTTATTTTTTTATGCTTCAATAATAAGAACAAAATTTCTTTTATAAACTGTGGGTATTTTTTCATCGTCTTTATCTAGCAATTAAATTGTATCACCAAAGTATCGTGTCACAGCGAAATGTTGCCATAATATCAAATAGATAACATCTGTATCAATTTTATTTCTACACGAACAACTTTAATGACATTCTCGTAGTTCGATTTAATTTTGTTTATGTCATACATGGAATCATACAAAAAAAAAATTACGGGGTACCTGTAACACCAGCTAACTACCATGTATTCCTTTAACTATCTGGCTGCAGGTGAAAATGAATAAATTCACGCAAATGCCATAACAATATGGCCTATGTAAATGAATGTGAATATCGATGAGTTTGTTTTAATGCGGTTCAGGGTAAAAAGTTTTCTAATTTCGATATTTGGCGAAAACAAAAGTGTAGTCCAAACATGAAGTAGTATGCATATTGTAAAAATAAACAGAAAAACAAACTAATCAAACTATTATGTTTAATGTTTGCCGAAATCAACTAATTCGTAGCAGGGGTGGACAATAAAATTTTTATGAAAGTACAAAAAATGTATTTTTTGAGCAAAAAGTACTTTTTACTAAATTTCAACAAAAATGCCATTGGACGATTATTGTCAAGAGCTCCTTTAAACTGAATTTTAAAGAAAATAAAAGTTTAGTTGTCAACTCCTCACTTTAAAAAATTGTTTTAATTTTATATCCGCTTACAAAGACTACCGTAGTATGGTAATCATGGTTGCCACAGTTGGTAGAATTATACTGTTTTGGTAGATTGGTAGAATTCATGGTATTCATTTTTCATAATGTTTCTGTAGATAAATACAAATCATTTTTTGACAAAATTTTCTATAGAAATAAAATTTTGACAAAATTTTCTATAGAAATAAAATTTTGACAAATTTTCTATAGAAATAAAATATTGACATAATTTTCTACAGAAATAAAATTTTGACAAAATTTTCTACAGAAATAAAATTTTGACAAAATTTTCTATAGAAATAAAATTTTGACAAATTTTTCTACAGATATACAATTTTGACAAAATTTTCTATAGAAATAAAATTTTGACAAAATTTTCTATAGAAATAAAATTTTGACAAATTTTCTATAGAAATAAAATATTGACATAATTTTCTATAGAAATAAAATTTTGACAAAATTTTGTATGAAAAAAAAATTATAAGAAAATTTTCTATAGAAATCAAATTTTAAAAAAATTTTCTATAGAAATAAAATTTTAAGAAAATTTTCTATAGAAATAAAATTTTGATAAAATTTTCTATAGAAATAAAATTTTGACAATTTTTCTATAGAAATAAAATGTTGACATCATTTTCTATAGAAATAAAATTTTGAGAAAATTTTCTATAGAAATAAAATTTTGAGAAAATATTCTATAGAAATCAAATTTTAAAATTTTGATAAAATTTTCTATAGAAATAAAAAAAAATTGTATAGAAATAGAATTTTTTATAGAAATAAAATGTTGAAAAATTTTCTATAGAAATAAAATTTTGACAAAATTTTGTATAGAAATAAAATTTAAAAAAAAAATTCTATAGAAATAAAATTTGGACAACATTTTCTATAGAAATAATATTTTCCAAAATTTTCTATAGAAATAAAATTTTGCAAAAAATTTTCTATAGAAACAAAATTTTGAATAAATGTTCTAACAAATAAAATTTTGAAAAATTTTTTATAGAAATAAAGTTTTGCCAAAATTTTCTATAGAAATAAAATTTTGACAAAACTTTCTATAGAAATAAAATTTTGACAAAATTTTCTATAGAAATAAAATTTTGACAAAATTTTCTATAGAAATAAAATTTTGACAAAATTTTCTATAGAAATAAAATTTTGAGAAAATTTTCTATAGAAATAAAATTTTGAGAAAATTTTCTATAGAAATAAAATTTTGAGAAAATTTTCTATAGAAATAAAATTTTGAGAAAATTTTCTATAGAAATAAAATTTTGAGAAAATTTTTTATAGAAATAGAATTTTGAGAAAATTTTCTAAAGAAATAAAATTTTTAAAAAAAATTCTATCGAAATAAAATTTTGCCAAAATTTTCTATAGAAATAAAATTTTGACAAAATTTTCGATAGAAATAAAATGTTGAGAAAATTTTCTATAGAAATAATATTTTGAGAAAATTTTCTATAGAAATAAAATGTTGACAAAATTTTCTATAGAAATAAGATTTTGAGAAAATATTCTATAAACATAAAATTTGACAAAATTTTCTACAAAAATAAAATTTTGACAAAATTTTCTATAGAAATAAAATTTTGACAAAATTTTCTATAGAAATAAAATGTTGAGAAAATTTTCTACAGAAATAAAATTTTGAGAAAATTTTCTACAGAAATAAAATTTTGAGAAAATTTTCTATAGAAATAAAATTTTGAGAAAATGTTTTATAAAAATCACATTTTGAGAAAATTTTCTATAGAAATAAAAGTTTGACAAAACTTTCTGAATAAATAAATTCTTGGCAAAAAAAAATTGACAAAACTTTTTGAAGAAATAAATTCTTGGAAAATAATATTTTCGGTAAGACATATATATGAGCCTATCATTACTCATTATTTATTATGATGAAAAGCAAAAATGTTGTCCAAAATGGTTGGGAAGATAGCTGTTTCGGATTTCCACATCCTCATCAGTTCCCTTTATTGGATGATCTACTCATGTCAATTATCAGACAATATTGGTAAAGCGTTCTTATATTGCAAAGAATTACTCTACAGGAAATGGATCAACCACAGGACCGGTACAGGACTAGTCCCTGGTGTGTATGGACCAGTCTCAGTTCTAGTCAAAACGTATGGAAGGAACCGGCCACTTTAACATGGGTTTGTCATTGACGGGGTAAATTTACATTTTAGGACCCGTCTTGGACTCATCCCAAGGGGACACGTCCTGGAGCAATTTAGCAGGAGCACCCCATAGACAGGTCCTCAGGAACCAGTCTCGGACAAACTTAGAAATCCGTTTCAATTTGGGCATCCCAATCGAACTCGAAATGAAAAAAAAACTTTTGAAATATGTCGAACAATAGGTTATTGTGATAATTTTATTTCACTAAATGTGAAAATGCTTGGTATAAAAATCTTAATGGATCTAAGATTTTTATATCAAGCGAGTACGGAAATAAATAAATTACGATTATTTTAAAATTGCAACTAACTGGAGCACAGGTACCAGTTCTGGGATAGGTCCGTCACCAATTTCCCGTAGGGTAGCTTTAAAAAATCCAAAATGTCCAAAAAAAGAGAAATAGTAGAAACATTTTTGCCTTCCAATTGACACTACTCCAGTATATTGCCGTTGGCAATTGATTTACTAGAGTATGAATGCCATGTAATGACATTCTATGGCCGTATGCTGCCTTCTTTCATTGTTTTTGTTTTGTTTTTATTCAGTCAGTCCAATAAAGGGAACTGATGAGGATGTGGAAATCCGAAGAAGCTGTCTTCCCAACCATTTTGGACAAAAATAGAATTCTACCAACTGTGGCAACAGTGAGTCTGAGACGGATATTTCGATGTATTACAAACGGAATGACAACGTTAGTATACCCCCATCCTATGGTGAAGTGTATAATGAGTAAAACAAACTAAAATATTTTTTTTCAGTGGGTGTAAAATATTTTATTCAGACATATATTGTGGTCGTCGTCAAGGTATTACCTCCTAAGAACTCTTTATCTTCTACACTGATAATTAAGTGTATAGCTCTGATGAGCATTTCTATAATACGAGTATAACCTCTGTTTTCTTAGTATGCTTCCTTCAGGCCACTTTAAATTAGAATTTGATTTCGTCTACTTTTCGGAGGCACATTTGCCCAACTTTGCAAATATATATATCAGACTAAAACAGGGCCTAGTTAACTATATTTCAATACATTTTAGCAATTTACCTTACAGACATTAAATAAAGCGTTTTCTTTGTAATGTCATTTCCTTCATTAGTTAGTTTTTCACGCTTGCCTTACTTGAATACAAGACTTGGCAAACGTAGCACTCACTCATAATGCATAAGCCAGTCATCGTTTTTCGCTATTATTCTTCGTAAACAAAGGGAAACCACCACGGTATCGTCGTAGTCCTTGCACCATGTCCCATCAGCAGTAGGGCTTTACGGATCAACTGTAATATTTGCATAACTGCGAAACAAAAACAAATACATTTTCCCAATAGCTTTGACCTTGAATAAAGAAAAATTTATTTTCGCCAAAGGTGAGGTGAAACTATAGTCTTCGTTTGTTGCTCACAACGAAGTAGCAGTCACTAGGCTATCGAGTGCAATGAAGTTGAATGGGACTATTCGAGGGTATTGTGTTTTTTGAGGCCTTTGTGTAAAATGGCACATTTTCTATATCACATTGTGAGAATTATTGGAAAGTAGAAAATATTAATTATTTCGAAACTAGAAAAATGTAACTTGTAAATGCTATTTAAGTAATTTGGATTAAATTAAATAGATATTATATTGTTATATAATTTAATTTTTACTTTAATTTATTAGATTAATTTCCAAGGTTCGATTGGCAGATATTTGGTGCTAGGGCCCAAAGGCAAAAGTCTTAGTCCAAGATAAACAAAAAATTCCGTCAAACAGGTTTGGGCGCAATATTATGGCCTGGGAGTGTTTTTCACGACAAGGTATTGGCCCGAGAATGGAGGGTGTTATGCTATCGGAGGACAATAAAAACATTTTGCCAAATGTGATATTGCCTAAGCGTCCTGGGAAATGGTGACTGTTTGGATGTTTCAGCACAATAATGACCCCAAACACACGTCTGGGGTGATAAAGCAATTAATTTCCGATGAAAAATTGCATGGGTTTGGCTGACCTGTACAGTCGCCTTAACTACGCAACCTTTTGGGGAAACTGTAAACGTCTGTTGAAATCACTCTAACTTCCGAACGAAACAAGCTATCGACTTGAAACTTGGCACAAGTAGTTGTTATTGATGTAGGGTAGGACGGTATTGCAAATGGGCAATATCGGTCAATTTTTACGTATAGCCCCCATCTAAACGGACCCCCCGATTTGACTTGCGGTTCCTCAAAGAGAAGCAAATTTCATTCGATCCGGCTGAAATTTGGTACATGGTGTTAGTATATGGTCTCTTATAACCATGCAAAAATTGGTCTACATCGGTCCATAATCATATCTGTGGGCCTTTGACAAAACAACATAAATCTATTCATGAGATAAAATGTCTTATATCATGTATTCTTAAAAAAAAATACATCAATTTTTAAGTTAAAATTTTTGAAAAAAAAAAATCAGCAGATCATAAACAATTTTGTAAAATAGATTTTTAACCTTTTCTTAAATTAAAATGTAATATACCTATTTAAATATATTAAATATTAATTTCGATTTTCCTGAAAATAAGACATATGTTGTTTTGTCACAAGTCCACAGATATATAGCCCCCATATAAACCGATCCCCGGATTTGGCTTGCGGAGCCTCTAAGAGAAGCAAATTTCATTCGATCCGGCTGAAATTTAGTACATGGTGTTAGTATATGGTCTCTAGCAACCATGCAAAAATTGGTCTATATCGGTCAATTATTATATATAGCCCCCATATAAACCGATCCCCCGATTTGGCTTGCGGAGCCTCTAAGAGAAGCAAATTTCATCCGATCCGGCTGAAATGTAGTACATGGTGTTAGTATATGGTCTTATAGCCATGCAAAAATTGGTCCACATCGGTCCATAATTATATATAGCCCCCATATAAACAGATCCCCAGATTTGACCTCCGTAGCCCCTTGGAAGAGCAAAATTCATCCGATTCGGTTGAAATTTGGTACGTGATGTTAGTATATGGTATCTAAGAACCATGTAGGAATTGGTCCATATCGGTCCATAATTATATATAGCCCCCATATAATTCGATCCCCACATTTGATCTTCGGTGCCTTTTTGAGAAGCAAAATTCATCCAATCTGATGGAAATTTAGTACGTGGTGTTAGTCTACGAGTATGATATTGTCATTGAGCTTAACAGGGAATCGGGCAGCACTCAGTGATAAGAGAGAAGTTCACCACTGTGGTATCACAATGGACTGAATAGTCTAAGTGAGCCTGATACATCGGGCTGCCACCTAACCTATCCTAGTATATGATATTTAACAACCATGCCAAAAGTGGTCCATATCGGTCCATAATCATATATAGCCCCATATATAAACCGATACCGAGTTATGGTTTTGTAGCCTCTTGGAGGAGCAAATTCCATTCGAGTCAGTTGAAATGTGGTACATTGTGCCAGTAGTATGGCCGTTAACAACCATGCCTAACTAGGTCCATATCGGTCTATAGTTATATATAGCCCTCAGATAAATTGATCCCCAATCACACAAAAATCCATATCAAGTTCATAATTGTATATAGCCCACATATAGCGACCCCCCATATTTCAATTCTGGCTTTCTACGTACCGTGCAAAAGTCCATATCAATTCGTAATTATTTGTAGACTTACCTATACATACCTTTTTCGTCTAGTAAAGGGTGGTTAAAATTTCAAGGGCCGATGTTGATTTTGAATAAAACACAAACTATTTAGGAAGATATTGTCATTTTATTTTATTACGATATATTGGTATTACTCAATTATGTATGGAACAAAATATCGGCCAAATGGGCGCCGCGACCTCGGTGGCACACCTTCATCCGATGGTCCAAATTTTCGATGACGCTGAGGCATGCCGTTAATGTGCCGAATTATCTCATCCTTTAGCTCTTGAAGTGTTGCTGGCTTATCGACGTACACCTTTTCTTTCAAATAACCCCAAAGAAAAAAGTCCAACGGTGTCAAATCACATGATCTTGGCGGCCAATTGACATCGCCATTACGTGAGATAACACGGCCATTGAATTTGTTGCGCAAAAGAGCCATTATTTCGTTAGCTGTGCGGCAAGTGACACCGTCCTGCTGAAACCACATATCGTCCACATCCATATCTTCCAATTCGGGCCTTAAAAAGTTCGTTATCATCTCACAATAGCGAACACCATTCACCGTAACTGCACACAAAAAAAAAAATTTCTGATTCAATCACGAAATTAATTGATCCAATTAATTTTTTAATTGAAATGTCTTCAATTACGAAAATGATAGTATCAATCACAGTTTTAATTGGGCATAGAAAAATTCTTGATTAAAAAATTAATTGATTTCATTAGCAAATTTCAACTAAATTTTTAATTGATTCAATTAAAAATTTAATTGATGTTGATTGCAAAACTCAATTAATTTATTAATTAAAAAAGGTAACTATTTTCAATTACTTTCTGAATTGATTTAGAGTTCTTATTTAGATTAACAATTGATTGTTTGAAAAACATTTTTAATTAAAAATTTAAAAAAGTCTCATCACGTTTTTTTTAACTGAATTAGTCTTCCCAATTTGATTAAAAAGTTAATTGTATCAATTAATTTTTTAATTAAAAATTTTAAAATTTTCTATTATTGACTTAATTAACTTAATGTTTCTATCATGATTAAAAAGTTAATTGTATCAATTAATTTATTAATTGAAAAAATTTTCAACTTCAATTAACTTTTAAATTGGAAATATTTTGGTGACATTTTTTTCTGTGTGCCTGACTGGCCTCATTTTGGAAAAAATACGACCGAATGATGCCGCCAGCCCATAAACCGCACCAAACAAACACTCTTTGTGGGTGCATTGGTTTTTCAACAATCACTCTTGGATTCTCATTCGCCCAAATGCGGCAATTCTGTTTATTGACGAATCCACTGAGGTGAAAATGTGCCTCATCACTGAAGATGATTTTCTTCGAAAATTGATCACCCACTGTTGCCATTTCTTGGAACCATTCTGCCCATTCACGACGTCCATGGTTTAAATTGATTAAGTCTGAAATAGAGAAATGTCAAATAAAATTCGGAAAAAAACTTGGCGTTTAGTTGTGGTTCACATTCAATATCGGCCCTTACAATTTAACCACCCTTTATATACCACGTATGGACTAAGTAACAATTTGGAAAACGATGTTAAGAAGTTTTAAGATACCACAATTCGATTGTGGATGACAGTCTTTCGTAGAAGTTTCTACGCAATCCATGGTGCAGGGTACATAAGATTCGGCCTGGCCGAACTTACGGCCGTATAAACTTGTTCTTTCTACCTCTGGACATCTGTAATTTGTTTAGTGTGGTGGTGTTTTGTTTCCTCAATATGTATATTCTCCTAGGCGTTTGGTGTTTGTTTGCTTCATTTGTTTCGTGAATATCCTTGGCAAAGGTTTATGAATAATCTTCAAAGGTTCAACGTTATGAGTTAAATTTTTCTTTTCAAACGAGAGGTTGCATTAGGTTTTGGTGGAAAATAATTTAATTCGATAACGCGGTATGAACAGAGGAGCGATGGATAGGCTTAAGGTTAAAGTGGCAGCCCGATTAAGTTTCTCAATATTTCTATTTAGTGGAAAGCGAATTCAATATAAATTTGAATTAATACAAATAAAAATTTATCCAACTTTGCAAAATGTTTCCAAATAATCGAGTGATTGATTTTTTTTTTCAAAATTAAATAATGTTGCAATTAAACCAAAAATTTTTACAGTTTCATTAAAAAAAAAAAAGTTAATAATAATGAAATAAATCAACATAAAAAATTGTTAACTAATTTTCAATGCAGCTTTTCCAAAATCCCAATAAGCATTTATTGATAATAAATTCAGCTTTAACTTGTCCTTGCCTTTTTGGGCCATACATTCTTAAATTAAATTCTTTCATTGCTATTCCTTATAGCAAGCTATCTACAATATATATATATATATATATATATATATATATATATATATATATATATATATATATATATATATATATATATATATATATATATATATATATATATATATATATATATATATATATATATATATATATATATATATATATATATATATATATATATATATATATATATATATATATATATATATATATATATATATATATATATCCGCATAATTTGCTGAGATAAAAATTGAGTAAAATCCCAAAAGCCAATAAAATGAAAGCAACTATTGCAATCGCAAGTTTCGTTTCGTTTTTGCTTTGGTCTAACCCATAACACTTTGTGGTATATCTTTTTATTTATGTATTTGCTTAAGTGTGTATGGGTGTGTGTGTGTGTGTGTGTGTAGAAGGAATCACAAAAGCCGCTTGCATTGTGGTTTCCAATTCACACCACTTGTGGCCTAGACCGTCGTCTGACTGCATAAAATCCAACATCATGACCGGCAATATTGCAGTTCAGAGTTTCCAAGCAAAATAATTGTGGCTTTTCAAGAAGTTTCAGTTTAGTAAAAAAACCAAAATGGAAAATCGCAATAAAGAAGCCACAATAACTGGACTAAGCAAGAAAATCAATATTGGCACACTCCTCAATATTTGCCACGTGAACAAAGTCCTAGGTGGTAGTGGTACATAGACACGCAAAATGCCCTTGCATACTTTGAGGCGTTATACTCTTAACCTTAAAAGGAGTCTATTACAAAGCTTTTGTGAGATGAATAATTGAGAAAGTTAAGTGCCAAATCAATTTCCCTCTATTGACAGGTTACTTTCTGCGTCAAAGATAAAGGGGCAAAAGTCTGCTGCTGGCACCTATAAGGGCAGTTTAAGGTGAAAGTTATGTGTCTAGATAATAATATCATACTACACAAGAAACAACATTTCATTTCGCTTTGAAATGAATTTAAAGAAATGGCTTGGTTATTATTTAAAAAAAAACTATTAACTTTTTCCCAATTCAAAGAAAAAATAATGAAAAATATATTTGATAAGAAAAATGTTTGTTAGTAGGCCAAGTTTCAGTTAATCAAAATTTCTTAAAAAATACTCCCCAAGCAATGGATATCTAATTTCGAACAATCTAAAACGTACATCAAGCCTAATGATGACTTATATCTTCTAACATGAGGCATTAAAACCTGGATCACATTTCTACCGTAACCTCTATTAAATGACATTAAATGAAATTAAAATTCAATAATGTAAAATCAAACTAAAGTGAGTCTTATAATATTTAATACAATTTAAAAAAAAAATCAAATTGGTTTAGTTAAATATAATTACAGCAAAATAACATAATTTAAATTAGAAGAAATTAATTTAAACGAATTAAAAATATATTAAATTACACTTAATTTGTTTTAATTAAATTTAATACTATTGCACTTAAGCTAATTTTGCGTAAATTAAATTAAAAATAAAATAACGTAATAAACTAAATTACTATGGTTATGGTTACTAAATGGTTAGCATGTCCGTCTTGCATACACAAGGTCGTGGGTTCGATTCCTGCTTCGACCGAACACCAAAAAGTTTTTCAGCTGTGGATTATCCCACCTCAGTAATGCTGGTAACATTTCTGAGGGTTTCAGAGCTTATCTAAGTGGTTTCACTGCAATGTGGAACGCCGTTCGGACTCGGCTATAAAGAGGAGGTCCCTTGTCATTGACCTTAACATGGAATCGGGCAGCACTCAGTGATAAGAGAGAAGTTTACCACTGTGGTATGGTTAGGCGACTGAATAGTCTAAGTGAGCCTGAAATATCGGGCTGCCACCTAACCTAAATTAAACTACCTAAAATTAAATTATAATAATATAAATTAAAAAATCACTTACACTATTCTAAATTATATTGCATGAATGTATATTAAAACCATACATTGTTCTTCAAATTAAATTTAATTCATGAAACAAGAAATCCATAAACCCACTTGCTAATATAGGAGAATAGTAAAGAACAAAAAAAAATAAAATAAAATAAAATAAAATTTCCAAGGAAATTACTTGCATGGCAAGCGATTGAACCTACATTTTATGTCTAATTAATTGGAGGAATTTAACCATTCTACCAGTGTACTTCCAAATGATATTCCAGGAATAATTTTGGGGTTTTGTTATGTGAGTCTTTTCCGTTTCTAAGGCTCTTTAATAGTTTCTTGAAATAAGGTTATTGGCCTCGTATGGAAACTGTCGCCAATCACTTGAAATAATTTAAATTATTATTTTTTATATTAAATTAGATTATATTAAAACAAATAATTTCATTTATTTAAAATGAAGGTTGGCCAATCAAAAAATTGCTTTAATTTAAACTTAAAAATAAATATTTTTTTTTCAAACTAATTTTAATTATATTACATTTAAGCTAAATTTAGGCAAATTGAATTAAACTAAAATAAATTTGAATTTAAAAGAAGATACGGACAATATAAGCTGGAGCTACCGAGTTGCAATAAAATAATCTGTGATATTTAAAATTAAGTTGTGTCGTTAAATAAATTTATGTTACGTGTTTGAATGTTTATACAAATGTAATCAAATAATGTAATAATGTAATAAAAAGCCACCAAATAGTGGAGCAACGTCGGGAGAATATGAAATAAAAGAGTTTTATTTCAAAACTAAATTAGGCCTAAATAGCTAAAATTAAATAATAATAAAATAAAATAAATTAAATTAATAGTATATATTAGGATAGGCTAAATTATAAAGAATTTATGAAATTTACACTAATCTTAATTAAATTAAACTTAAAAAATTCTTCGAATTAAATATAATTCTAGGGAATATAAGTTTATCTTAAAGTGGATTTAAAACAAATTAAATTAAAATAAATGAAATTAACAACAAAATACTAAATGGGATTATATTTGAAAAAATGTATGTGAAGATAAATCCGAATTTAGAGTCCTTAGCCGAGACACACACCAGCACCTTCAATGTAATTTTAAATTCGAATTTAGTTTTACAATTTTATGATTTTTTTTTTTTTAAAGCTATAAGGGTTTTGAAATGGAATTTGATACAATACGTTAGAGACATTCCTAAAATGTCGTAAAAAAAATAATTTAGAAATCTGCTAAATTAACCCCATACGATAGCCATTAGCGACATAATTTCATTAGAAAAATATTTCTGAAATCGAAAACTTTTTAAATTACTTTTCGGGTGAATTTCCCTAAGTGAAAAAAATTGAAACATATTTTCCGAGTGAATTGACACAAGTGAGACCATGTGGTCTGTGCGAAAATTGATCGGGGTTCCAAAACGAAGCTACCACCATTGAATAGGTTAACTTCCGTTTCCTCAATTTCTTCCGGTTGCATTGTATTTGGCCTTCTAATTGCTATGAGAAAATTGATTCATATTGGTTCATAATTATAGACATCTGTATATAAACCGATCAAGAATTAAAGTGGCTTATATAAGTTTAATCGTCCTTTTTTATACCCTCCACCATAGGATGGAGGGTATATTAACTTTGTCATTCCGTTTGTAACACATCGAAATATTGCTCTAAGACCCCATAAAGTATATATATAGTCTGGGTCGTGGTGAAATTCTGAGTCGATCTAAGCATGTCCGTCCGTCCGTCCGGCTGTTGAAATCACGCTAACTGCCGAACGTACCACAATTCTAATATTCTAGATATAAGGCTAAGCCACTTCTGTGCAATACCTTTAGAAAGATAACAAAGAAAATGGAAAAATCTTACTATTAAATAAAGAATAAAGAATAATAAAGAAAGAATAACTTCCGAACGAAAAAAGCTATCGACTTGTAACTTGCCACAAGTAGTTGTTATTGATATAAGTCGGATGGTATTGCAAATGGGCCATATCGGTCCACTTTTACGTATAGCCCCCATATTAACCGACGCTCAGATTTGTCTTGCGGAGACTCTTGGAGGAGCCAAATTCATCCGATCCTGTTGAGATTTGTTACATGGTGTTAGTATACGGTCTCTAACAACTATGTAAAAATTGCTCTATATCAGTCCATAATTATATATAGCCCCCATATAAACCGATCATCAGATTTGGCTTGCAAATTTCATCCGACTGAAATTTGGTACATGGTGTTAGTATATGGTCTCTGACAACCATGCATGAATTGGTCCATATTGGTCCTTAATTATATGTAGCCCCCATATAAACCGATCCCCAGATTTGACCTCCGGAGCCTCTAAGAGAAGCAAATTTCATGGTACATGGTGTTAGTATATGGTCTCTAACAACCGAGTCGGAATTGGGCCATATCGGTCCATAATTATATATAGCCCCCATATAAGCCGATCCCCAGATTTGACCTCCGGAGCCCCTTGGAAGAGCAAAATTCACCCGATCCGGTTGAAATTTGGTACATGATGTTAGTATATGGTCTCTAACAACCATGCAAAAATTGGTCCATACCGGTCTTAATTATATATAACCCCCATTTAAACCGATCCCCAGATTAGATTTCTGGAGCCTCATGGATGAGCAAAAATTCATCCGACCCGGTTGAAATTTGGTACGTGGTGAAATTTGGTACATTGTGGTAGTATATGGCCGCTAACAACCATGCCAAAATTGGTCCATATCGATCTATAGTTATATATAGCCGATCCCCAAAAATAAACTACCAAAATTTTATTTCTATAGAAAATTTTGTCAAAATTTTATTACAATAGAAAATTTTGTCAAAATTTTATTTCTATAGAAAATTTTGTCAAAATTTTATTTCTATAAACAATTTTGTCAAAAGTTTATTTGTAGAAAATTTTGTGGTAGTATATGGCCGCTAACAACCATGCCAAAATTGGTCCATATCGATCTATAGTTATATATAGCCGATCCCCAAAAATAAACTACCAAAATTTTATTTCTATAGAAAATTTTGTCAAAATTTTATTACTATAGAAAATTTTGTCAAAACTTTATTTCTATAGACAAGTTTGTCAAAATTTTATTTCTATAAAAAATTTTGTCAAAAGTTTATTTCTATAGAAAATTTTGTCAAAATTTTATTTCTATAGAAAATTTTGTAAAAATTTTATTTCTTAGGAAGTTTTGTCAAAATTTTATTACTATAGATAATTTTGACAAAATTTTATTTTTTTTATACAAACTTTTGTCAAGATTTTATTTCTATAGAAAATTTTGTCAAAATTTTATTTCTATAAAATATTTTGTCAAAATTTTGTTACTATACAAAATTGTGTCAAGATTTTATTTCTATAGAAAATTTTATCAAAATTTTATTTCTATAGAAAATTTTGTCAAATTTTATTTCTATAGAAAATTTTGTCAAAATTTTATTTCTGTAGAAAATTTTATCAAACTGAATTATTTACGTATTTAATTGGCCTTTTTTTGTTTAATATGTACCCCGTATGGACTAACTTACAATTGGGAACACGGTGTTAAGAAGCTTTACGATACCTTGCCATCAGCAAGTGTTAGCGCAACCCGAGTAATTCGATTGTGGATGACAGTCTTTAGTAAAAGTTTCTATGCAATCCATGGTCCACCATGTACATAAGATTCGGCCTGGCCGAACTTACGGCCGTATATAATTGTTACTTAATAAAATCTCCAAAGTTGCAATTTTGTAGACAATTTTACGAAGGCCTACTATACCTGTAACCATGTGCGATATGTTTGGTAGGACTCACGAACACTCACATAAAGAAAATCCTCACTCAAGCATGAAAAACTTTTTAAGACTCACATTCACACACGTTCACGATCAGAAGTTTACGTTTGAGAGTGCGTAAGTTCGAAATGGAAAAACTTTCGTCGACGAGAATAATGTGGTATTCGTTACTAGATAACGGGACAATTTGTATAAGTAATTGGCTCAATTTGAAAGAGCGATTTCATGAATGAAGATTCACGCGCGAGTCACGAACATTTGCGTGAGTCACGACTATATTGCAAGCTGCAAGTAAAACAAGTAAGTAAAGTTTAAAGTCGGGCGGGGCCGACTATATTATACCCTTCACCATTATGTAGACCAAAATTTGTGTTACCATATCTGAAAAGATTTGGAGACAATTTTTTGTACTTCTACAAAATCGCTAGAATTAAAAATTAAATCGGCTAATATCCTGGAATGAAACACAATGTTAGTAAAAAAACGTGGGAAATATAAAGCTAGAGCAATTTTGATGCAATTGTACAAAATAGCATTTATTATTTATCGGGCGATACATATGTATTCGATATATAGGACAATTTGAGTAATATTTAAAATTTTTGCTACTCAGCAGTGGCGATTTTACAAGGATATTGGTTAAATTTCGCCAAGATATGTGGTCAATTGTGGGTTGTGATATATTAATTTGGTGATATATTAATTCGGGCGATATTTCCACAAGTCGGAGGTTTATTGAAAATTCGACCATTCTGTGGAAAGTTTGGCATTACAGTGTGTAGAATATGACTACGATATGGGGAAATCATCACAGAATTTTGTGTATTTTGGCCATATTAGATCAATATGACGCAATTAAATAGCATATTAAATGTATTCTATGTGGAAACTATCGAATCAATTGGAGGAAACTCCCATTGAAAATGGGTCTAAAATATGAAACATTCTACCATATTTCCTCTACTTTGGCGTACATATATATATGGGAGCTATATCTAAATATAAACCGATTTTGACCAAATTTGACATGCATAGTTAGAATAATAATCCTGCTATCTCAGCAAAAAACATAAATGGGAGAATAATTTTGGCCTCCATGGTCATGTGGGTGTATGCCGCAAGATATATATGGGAGCTATTCAACCAAAATTAGCGCGCTTAACGATACTACTCATACGTACTCCTTGTGCAAAATTTGAAGCAAATCATGGCAAACCTATTGCTTTTGAGGCCATATGAGTCTAAATCGGGCGAAAGATATATATGGGAGCTATATCTAAATCTGAACTGATTTTAATCAAATTTAGCACACTGAATTATACTTATAAACGTACTCCTTGTGCAAAATTTCAAGCAAATCAGGGCAAAACTCTGGCTTTTGAGGCCTTATTAGTCGAAATCGGACTAAAGGTGTATATGGGAGCTATATCTAAATCTGAACTGATTTCAACCAAATTTAGCAAAATTAACAATACTATTAAACGTACTCCTTTTGCAAAACTTTGAAGCAAATCAGGACAAAACTCTGGCTTTTGAGGCCATATAAGTGAAAAGCGGACAAAAATATATATATGGGAGCTATATCTAAATCTGAACTGATTTCAACGAAGTTTGGTACACTTAATAATACTATTAAATGTACTCCTTGTGCAAAATTTGAAGCGAATCAGGGCAAAACTCTGGCTTTTGAGGCCATATAAGTTCAAATCGTACGAAAGATATATATGGGAGGTAGATCTAAATCTGAACCGATTTGGCTTATATTTTGCACATCTTACGAAAGCCCCAAAATATTTGGCTGGCCGAAATTTTGAGAAAATACGTTGATAAATATTAAATTATGACCAGATCGGTGATAAATATATATGGCAGCTATATCTAAATCTGAACCGATTTTCTCCAAAATCAATAGCGATTGAGGACGTACTTTGTGGACTGCGAGCTGTACTTTGCACACAAAATTACATATACAGACAGACAGACGGACATCGCTAAATTGACTCAGAATTTAATTCTAAGACGATCGGTATACTAAACGGGTCCCAGATTTTTCCTTCTTGGCGTTACATACAAATGCACAAACTTATTATACCCTGTACCACAGTAGTGGTGAAGGGTATAAAAATGGTAGAAACCAATTGACGCCTTAAAAAAGAAAAGAAAATTTCATTAAAAGTTTTTTCTACTACTGTATGCCTAAGGTGTAACATAATATGTTTGGAAAGATACATGCTTGAAGCAGAATGTGCTTGGGAGTATATGTTACGGAAGCGATTTTTTTGAGGATGTGTGTGTTTAGATCAGTCTATATATTCGCACGTCAGTTATGAACTTAGTTGCAATTTAAAGCCTAAAGCAGGTAAACGAAAATGCCCATTAATATTTTAATTGAATTTGTTTACGCAAAATAAATTAAATATTTTATATGAATTTTTTTTGAGTCCTAGTGTTTTTTCAATAACTTTTTTTACTATTAAACCCTAAACATACATGTGGAATACCCACATCCTTCTTCCGTAGTATTAATTTATTGGACCCAAAGGTTTGACCTTTCCATCATAGAAGAATAAAAATAAATGTCTTCAGTTTTAAGACTCTATCACTGAGTTTTTACTTGAGTATATTAAATTTATATTTGGTTTATGGCCACTGTTGTCTATTGGCTTCATTTGTTATTGTTTTGGTTTACTATACGTCTTCCATACTAGAGCAGAGTCTAGGGAAAAATGATCTGAATAGAAAATGTAAATATTTTTTCAACATTTAACGACTTAAGGGACATAACGAAATTAGTATGTCCTCAATGCCACAAACTTATTTGGGATCAAGTTTTCTGTGTTATTCCCAATGTTGTTTTATATGGCTCTTATTTTTATATTACTGCTATCGTACAAGTAGAATAAGTAAGTAAGCATGCATAAGTTTGGCGGACAGAGTCATTTGCTCTACCCCACTACCGGTGGCAGTCCCTAAATTATTGATCTGTTTATTTTAAAGGGTGATTTTTTAAAAGCTACAGGAAAATTTTCACAAAACAAAAAAATAGTTTTTTGTGTATTTATGAAATCAAGCATTAAACCCGTAGCAAATACATTGGAAGTTCTTCACAAAAATTTTGCAATTCATTTGCCAATGAAGTTCTTTTGGGCAACTCTTAAAAATATGCTATTTGGCCGTGTTAAATGAAAAATTTATTATTTGTCGCAAAACCGGACGGAATATTTCCATCCTATGGCAAAATTATATAAAAATCATAATAGCTCTTGCATTGCTGGTCATGTACCCCGGCCGGACCAAAAAAGGTTTTTCAGGTTGTAAAACTTAGATATTAAAAAAAAAAACCTGTAATAAAACAATTGTGAAAATAAAATGTAAAATTGCTCCGTTTATTAAATTTCTTCATTCAAATTAATTTTAAAATATATCTTCTAAAGGAGTGCAGCTTCAAAGCTTCTCTAAGTGGTTTCACTGCAATGTGGAACGCCGTTTGGACTCGGCTATAAAAAGGAGGTCCTTTGTTATTGAGGTTAACATGGAATCGGGCACCACTCAGTGATAAGATAGAAGCTCAACACTGTGGTATCACAACGGACTGTATAGTCTAAGTGAGCCTGATACATCGGGCTGCCACTTAACCTAACCTAATTCATTCGAGGCGATTTAAATTTGCCCTACTTCTACACGGATGAAAAAGACTGTTTTTCATATGTTTGGCTATAAACATTATATGTTTGGAACACAAATTTTTAAACACAATATTTGTGAGTGCAAGCATATAATGTTCATAAACTAGCATAACATGTTTGGGACATATATGTTAATATGTTAGAACATATTATGTTTGGGACATAAAATGTTTGTAAATATAATATGCTTGGATGCAAACATATATTAATTTAGAAATAGCCTATAAACATATATGTGTTTAGTAGCTTGGAGCGCTATTTAACAGGGAGCGATATTGAATTAAGTTGGTGGTTGTTTCTTGTTATTACAAAATTAACATTTTATTTGTCCTTGGACAATTGATCAGCTACTTCTTTGATCCTTACAAACTGTGTGGTCCGCTGTTCGAATCCCCGTCCGGCAAAAGGTAAAATTAAAATAAAAAAAAATCATAAAATTGAATAATTTCTTCTACAATGTTTGTATTACAGAAAAAGGTGCTAAGAACTAAAAAATCTCGTGGAAGTGAGAAAGATGTGGGGGAATATACAATTAGGCAGAAACAAAATTTTGCGCATTCAGGTCTATGTTGTTAGCACCTATATTACCTGTTTATTTTCGTAATTCGTTATGATTGTAAATATATAAATAAATAAATAAAATTTTGAGCACAATATTGTTTGGGAGAATTTTTTTAAGTATATAATATTTTTGGGTGCAAAATGCTTCCAAACATATTATATGTTCACATAATAACATATTGTTTTTTGGAAGACAACATTATTGAATTTGGATGCAAAAATACAAAATGTTAGAAACTTAGACTACCCAAACATATATTGTTTAGACCAATATGCTTTCAAACATATTATATATTGGAAGAGATCAAACATATAAATGTTTGGGCAATACCCAAAAATGTATATGCTTGACGCAAAATATGTGTGGGAGTATATGTTACAGAAGCGATTTTTTGTGAGCGTGTAGATCACAATTTGGACATCCCATCTACTTTTTGGAAGCTCTTTTATGTTGGATGGGATATAATCTCTTGGATAAGCAAGAAAAAATGGTGGACACAATCAAAAAATTAATTGATCTAATAATATTTAAATATCCCTCGATCTGGACAGAGTTTGATAGACTTCTACAAAATCTATAGACTCAAAATTTAAGTCGGCTAATGCACAATGTCGGGTGGAACACAATGTTAGTAAAAAATTATAGGAAACATTTAAATTTGAAGCAATTTTAAGGAAACTTCGCAAAAGTTTATTTATGATTTATCGATCGATATATATGTTTAGGAAAATTAGAGTAATTTTTTCAACTTTCCGACTAAGCAGTGGCAATTTTACAAGGAAAATGTTGGTATTTTGACCATTTTTGTCGAAATCAGAAAAACATATATATGGGAGCTATATCTAAATCTTAACCGATTTCAATAAAATTTGGCACACTTGACTATACTACCAATTGTACTCCTAAAGGGTGATACGGTCAAAATTTGGTCAATATAAACTTGACATATTTCTTTCAATTTTGCATTTAAAAAACCTGAACACCCCTCATTTTGAAGGTGTGTGTGTGTAGAATGTTGCTCCTATTTTGATTTTGGAATTCACTCTTCAGTTGTCAAAATGCCAAGCAAGAAGAGCAGCGTATTAAAATTTTGCTCGCGCATCGCGAAAATCCGAGCTACTCGCCCGCAAAGCTGGCAAAATCGCTAAAAGTTGCCAAATCAACCGTTACAAATGTAATTAAAGTGTTTGGGGAACGTTTATCGACAGCCAGGAAGTCTGGATCGGGGGGAAATCGAAAACCGGAAGCCGCTGAGACGACAAAGAGAGTTGCCGGTAGTTTCAAGCGAAGCCCTAACCTCTCTCTCCGGGATGCCGCAAATAAGCTGGGCGTATCGTCTACAACCGTGCATCGAGCCAAAAAACGAGCCGGACTATCGACTTACAAGAAGGTAGTGACTCCAAATCGCGACGATAAGCAAAATGCGACGGCCAAAGCGCGATCCCGGAGGCTGTACACGACGATGATGACGAAGTTTGACTGCGTGGTAATGAACGGCGAAACCTACGTCAAAGCCGACTACAAGCAGCATCCGGGACAGGAGTTTTATACGGCAAAAGGAAGGGGAAAGGTAGCAGATATTTTCAAGCACATAAAACTGTCAAAGTTCGCAAAGAAATATCTGGTTTGGCAAGCTATCTGTGGCTTGAAAAGCACCATTTTCATAGCTTCCGGGACTGTCAACCAAGAAATTTACGTGAAAGAGTGTTTGAATAAACGTCTGCTGCCTTTCCTGAAGAAACACGGTTGTTCCGTACTGTTTTGGCCGGATTTGGCATCTTGCCATTACGGTAAAAAGGCCATGGAGTGGTACGCCGCCAACAACGTGCAGGTGGTTCCCAAGGACAAGAACCCTCCCAACACGCCAGAGCTCCGCCCAATTGAGAAATACTGGGCTGTTGTCAAGCGGAACCTAAAGAAGACCAAAAAAACTACTAAGGACGAGCAGCAGTTCAAGGTAAACTGGCTTTCTGCGGCGAAGAAGGTGGACAAGGTGGCTGTACAAAATCTGATGGCAGGTGTCAAGCGTGAGGCCCGGCAATTCGGATTTGGAAAAGCGAAAGCCTAACTGAATATTTTTCCTGAATTTTATACTAATTGAACTTGAAAAAGAAATTTAATTTGATTTTTTAAATAAACGATTTCACCGATTTACACGCGTTTTCCCTTGACCAAATTTTGACCGTATCACCCTTTAGCTTAGCATAGAAGACGCATTTCTCCAATATAAAGTTGTTGTTGTTTTCCTTGTCCAAAAGTCGATAAAGTTTTCAATGAAGTCGTATCGTCCTTATAATTAAGTGATTTCACTTAAAATTGGGCATCATAACATGAAAGAAAAAATGTTTGGGCTGCTTTAATAATTGACTTTAATAATTCAGAAAAATTCTTTAAATTTAATGAAATTGTCCTTAAATTTGTTGTCTTTTTGCATCTTGACTACAAAGCAAAAAATCGTTCAAATATAGGACATGTTTTTGAACATTTTATTTTAAAGACGTTTTTTACTTGAAACATAGCATAATTTCTACTGGAAGACGAGACTTAATTTGGAAAATAAAGTTGTCGTTAACTCGTTTTTAAAGAAATTTGATAGCATATGAAGAAAAAAAAGCTGAAAAAGCGAAAAATTAAAATTTGCCTCCTAGAAGCAAGTACACAAAACCCAACTTTTAAAAGAGAATTGTGTCTTAAAAATATCCTTACTTGTAATCTCCGCTTCCTTGGCTCGGAATCAATACCAATACCTCGGAATAAAGTAAAGGCAAAATCTTTGGAACCGGACATGCTTTTTTTCAGTGTAGGCATAATTTTATTGAAAGGCTATCCTTGTCCGGTATGAAGTTTCCCACTTTACGCATAACGCCAAATTTATTGCTGCGCTCGTTTTTCGCATTGAACTTACGTTCACGAAAAAAGTAAATTGCTTTATGGGAAGAATGAAATTGAACTCCAAATTTTGAGATTTCCAAAGCGTTGTTAAAACCAGGAAGTTTTAATATGCTGTTGTTTTTTAACTGCAGTTCACAAAAAAAAAAATTTCACTTGGATATCCCTCCAATGAGTTCAAATCCATCTCTACAAACTATTGGAGTTCATCATACACAAACTTAATTTTCATAATATTTTCTGGGTCACCGCTTAAGCTATTGAGATTCTTAACCTTATTCAAATTAGTCTCTACCATGAAGTTATCCAATCTTAAACGAATGCATATATCCTTGACAAGAATAGAACTTTTGGGCTCCACACCACAAATGACTGAAATCGAATGAACTATCTGTGGATTTTATCACTCTGTGATTTCCTCTCAATTTCAACCAAATCACAATTAGTTTTCTCATTTTGATTTTTCTCGCATTCAAATTTAATGAAAAGAAGTTACTAACTTGAATATTCTTTGGCAAAGTGTTTACAAACTTTACCAGTCAATCATGATATTTAATTTATTATTTGTTGTTAGCTTTCACACAGTTTTTCTCTTTTTTGTCTTTGAGGTATCCTACTGTCCTCAAATCTTCAAGTGTCAAGTCATTGTGTTTTCTTTTGTCCTCGTGCACAGCGAAACGATGTTGAGAGAAAACAAAACATCAGCTGCAACTTTCATGGTTATTCGCGTAAAAGTTTCATAAGAAAAAAATTTTGTCTCTGACTGGGGTTCTTTGGAAATACTACGTTTCTCGTGTCGGTTTATTGCCCCAGGAGCTTGGTTAGTTGCGAAAATAACAAGAGAAACTTTCTTACAATATTTTTTTTTGTTCGTTATTTGTCTTTTCGGGTTTGTGCCATTTTATTAACAATTTGCAAAGTTATTATGTGGTGCATTTTCGGAAACGCTTATAACGCTAACTTTGTGAATTGCGACTTATATATTTGTTGTGAAAACAGTTCAATAGAATACAAAAGAAAAAGTTCTATTTGATTGTTTGTACATTATGAAAAACAATTCTATATTATACAAATCCCTAGTTGTAAATGCGGGGAGGGTGAATAATTGCTAATAATATGCTTGGTATGGGTGCGTATAATTCACATACAATATACGTAGCTATTAAGTATACGCACACTTGTCAATTGAATTAAAAATAATCATACGCACCTTGACTCGATGTCCATTGATTGATATAACCTCACTGAATGAAGTGTATAGTTCTTTTGAAACATATGAAAGGTGTTAGAGATGGAATTCTTTGCATGGATTCCTGAATGCAATGGAGTCTCCGCCCAAGTCAGAAATTTAAATGAAAAAAACACCCAAATTAATTTAGAAACAAATTGATAAGACTTTATACCTTTGAATTTTTTATTATTTATTGTTTTTTTTCTCAGTCTATTAGGCCTCCCATCCGCTTTACACTTATGCCAAAGTTTCTTTTCCAACTCTCGTAACAGTTATTAAAGTCAATTTTCAGAATAGCCTTTAGTGCTTGTAGCGATTCATATTTATAGTCTTTCGCTTAAATTTGATAAATAGCCAGTCACACGGAGATAAATCAAGTGAATACTGTAATTGTGGAGCCAAATCAGTCAGCAGAGGAATACGTTGATTGCGTTGTTTGATATTTAATGAATTTTTGGCGAAAAAATCGCCAAAGAGAAACTAAGCCCTTTTAAAGTAATGTACGTACAATAGAGCTGTTGGTCTATAATCACGGTTGCCACTCGTACCAAAAATCGTAACAAAAATTTTAGCACAATCTATAAAATTTAAAAAAAAAATTAGTTTTTTCAACAAATTTTTTGGTTAATAAAAATATTTTATTTTTTCTTCGAATAGATGGATGATCCCTCCTATTAACGACAATTTTTTGGGCGTATACATATTGCTTGAATTGTAAACCCGACGATGTTTAATTTTTTAACGATTTTAGCTTGCACCAACAAGGGAGAACTTACTACTCACAATGGACTAAATAAGAAATAACACAAGAGTTAAATGTTTTAAAGATATTTAGTATAGAGTTTTTTCTTTAACCTAATTATACAATTAGGTTAAAGAATTTAATTTTACTTCAATACAAATTTTTTTAAAAATTTTATTTCTATAGAAAATTTGGTGAATATTTTCTTTATATAGAAATTAGTCAAAATTTTATATCCTTAAAAAGTTTATTTCTATAGAAAACTTGATCAAAATTTTATTTATATAGAAAATTTTGTCAAAATTTTATTTCTACAGACAATTTTCCGAAAAATGTATTTATATAGAAAATTTGATAAAAATTTTATTTATATAGAAAATTTTCTCAATTTTTTTTTTCTATAGAAAAAATTCTAAAAATTATATTTTTATAGAACATTTTGTCAAATTTTATTCTTATCAAAAAATTGATCAAAAAATTTTTTTCTATAGAAAACAATTTTATTTTATTTCTTTAAAAAACTTGGTCAAAATTCTATTTATATAGAAAACTTGTTTAACATTTTATTACTACAGAAAAATTACTGTAATATTTATTTATATTATATAGAAAATTATTTTTTATAGAAAATTTGGTCAAAATTGTTTTCTAAAATGTATTTTTATTTTTTTTTTTTAGAAATACAATATTTGCAAAATTTTTGGTCAAAATTTAATTTTTACAAAAAAAAATGTATTTATATAAAAAATTTTCTTAAAATTGTATTTATGTAGAAAATTTTCTAATTTTTTTTTCAAAAACTTATTTATATCGAAAATTTGGTCAAAATTTAATTTATATAGAAAATTGAAGTACCTCTTAGTTGGAGAGTAATGTTTTCCAAAATCAATATTTAATTTTTTCATTTTTTTTTAATTTAATTTCAATAGAAAAATTTTTAAAAATTTTATTTCTATAGAAAATTTGGTGAATATTTTTTATGTATAGAAAATTTAGTCAAAATTTTATATCCTTAAAAGATTTGATCAGCATTTTATTTCTATAGAAAACTTGGTCAAAATTTTATTTATAAAGAAAATTTTGTCATAATTTTATTTCTACAGAAAAACTTCTGATAAATGTATTTATATAGAAAATTTTCTTCAATTTTTTCTATAGAAAAATTTCTAAAAACTTTATTTTTATAGAACGTTTTGTCAATTTTTTTTATAAAAAAATTGGTCATAAACTTTATTTCTATAGAAAAGTTTCCAACAATTTTATTTTTTTAAAAAGCTTGGTCAAAATTCTATTTGTTTAGAGTTTTATTTCTACAGAAAAATTACTGTAAAATTTATTTATATAGTATATAGAAAATTTTTTATAGAAAATTTGTCAAAATTGTTTTCTAAAATGTATTTTTATTTTTTTCTATAGAAATACAATTTTTGCAAAATTTTTGGTCAAAATTTAATTTTTACAAAAAAAAATGTATTTATATAAAAAATTTTCTTAAAATTTTATTTATGTAGAAAATTTTCTAATTTTTTTTTTTCAAAAACATATTGATATCGAAAATTTGGTCAAGATTTAATTTATATAGAAAATTGAAGTACCTCTTAGTTGGAGAGGAATGTTGTGCAAAACCAATATTGAATATAGAGATTTTTTTTATTTAATTTCAATAGAAAAATTTTTTCAATATTTTATTTCTATAGAAAATTTGGTGAATATTTTCTTTGTATAGAAAATTTAGTCAAAATTTTATATCCTTAAAAGATTTGATCATCATTTTATTTCTATAGAAAACTTGGTCAAAATTTTATTTCTACAGAAAAATTTCTAAAAAATGTATTTATGTAGAAAATTTGGTGAAAATTTTATTTATATAGAAAATTTTCTCAATTTTTTTCTATAGAAAAATTTTATTTTTATAGAATATTCATTCAAATTTTATTCTTAGAAAAAATTTTGTCAAAAACTTTATTTCTATAGAAAAGTTAGCAAATATTTTATTTCTTTAAAAAACTTGGTCAAAATTCTATTTATATAGAAAATTTGTTTAACATTTTATTTCTATAGAAAAATTACTGTAAAATTTATTTATATTATAAAGAAAATTATTTTTTATAGAAAATTTGGTCAAAATTGTTTTCTGAAATGTATTTTTATTAATTTTTTTCTATAGAAATACAATATTTGCAAATTTTTTGGTCAAAATTTTCTAATTTAGTCAAAATTGTATATACTTAAAAAATTTGATCAACATTTTATTTCTATAGAAAACTTGGTCAAAATTTTATTTATATAGAAAATTTTCTCTTTTTTTTCTATAGAAAACTTTTTAAAAATTTTAATTTTATAGAAAATTATGTCAAATTTTATTCTTAGAAAAAATTTGGTCAAAAACTTTATTTCTATAGAAAAGTTTGCAACAATTTTATTTCTTTTAAAAAACTTGGTTAAAATTCTATTTATATAGAAAATTTGTTTAAAATTTTATTTCTACAGAAAAATTACTGTACAATTTATTTATATTATATAGACATTTTTTTTATAGAAAATTTTGTCAAAATTGTTTTCTAAAATGTATTTTATTTTCTATAGAAATAAAATATTTTCAAAATTTTTGGTCAAAATTTAATTTAAAAAAAAATGTATTTATATAGAAAAATTTTGCAAAATTTTATTTATGTAGAAAATTTTCTATTTTTTTTTCTATAGAAAATTTTCAAAAATTTATTTATATCGAAAATTTTTTTTATTTAATTTCAATAGAAAAATTTTTTCAATATTTTATTTCTATAGAAAATTTGGTGAATATTTTCTTTGTATAGAAAATTTAGTCAAAATTTTATATCCTTAAAAGATTTGATCATCATTTTATTTCTATAGAAAACTTGGTCAAAATTTTATTTCTACAGAAAAATTTCTAAAAAATGTATTTATGTAGAAAATTTGGTGAAAATTTTATTTATATAGAAAATTTTCTCAATTTTTTTCTATAGAAAAATTTTATTTTTATAGAATATTCATTCAAATTTTATTCTTAGAAAAAATTTTGTCAAAAACTTTATTTCTATAGAAAAGTTAGCAAATATTTTATTTCTTTAAAAAACTTGGTCAAAATTCTATTTATATAGAAAATTTGTTTAACATTTTATTTCTATAGAAAAATTACTGTAAAATTTATTTATATTATAAAGAAAATTATTTTTTATAGAAAATTTGGTCAAAATTGTTTTCTGAAATGTATTTTTATTAATTTTTTTCTATAGAAATACAATATTTGCAAATTTTTTGGTCAAAATTTTCTAATTTAGTCAAAATTGTATATACTTAAAAAATTTGATCAACATTTTATTTCTATAGAAAACTTGGTCAAAATTTTATTTATATAGAAAATTTTCTCTTTTTTTTCTATAGAAAACTTTTTAAAAATTTTAATTTTATAGAAAATTATGTCAAATTTTATTCTTAGAAAAAATTTGGTCAAAAACTTTATTTCTATAGAAAAGTTTGCAACAATTTTATTTCTTTTAAAAAACTTGGTTAAAATTCTATTTATATAGAAAATTTGTTTAAAATTTTATTTCTACAGAAAAATTACTGTACAATTTATTTATATTATATAGACATTTTTTTTATAGAAAATTTTGTCAAAATTGTTTTCTAAAATGTATTTTATTTTCTATAGAAATAAAATATTTTCAAAATTTTTGGTCAAAATTTAATTTAAAAAAAAATGTATTTATATAGAAAAATTTTGCAAAATTTTATTTATGTAGAAAATTTTCTATTTTTTTTTCTATAGAAAATTTTCAAAAATTTATTTATATCGAAAATTTGGTAAAAATTTAGTTTATATAGAGAATTGAAGTATCTCTTACTTGGAGAGGAAAGTCTAAAGTCGGGCGGGGCCGACTATATTATACCCTGCACCTCTTTGTAGATCTAAATTTTCGATACCATATCACATCCATCAAATGTGTTGGGTGCTATATATAAAGGTTTGTCCCAAATACATACATTTAAATATCACTCGATTTGGACAGAATTTGATAGACTCAAAATTTAAGTTGGCTTATGCACTAGGGTGGAACACAATTTTAGTAAAAAAAAAAGATATGGGAAACATTTAAATCTGAAGCAATTTTAAGGAAACTTCGCAAAAGTTTATTTATGATTTATCGCTCGATATATATGTATTAGAAGTTTAGGAAAATTAGAGTCATTTTTACAACTTTTCGACTAAGCAGTGGCGATTTAACAAGGAAAATGTTGGTATTTTGACCATTTTTGTCGAAATCAGAAAAACATATATATGGGAGCTATATCTAAATCTGAACCGGCACACATGACTATACTACCAATTGTACTCCTTTCAAGCTAATCGGGATAAAACTCTGGCTTCTGGGTCCATATAAGTGCATATCGGGCGAAAGATATATATGGGAGCTATATCTAAATCTGAATCGATTTCTTCCAAAATCAATAGGGTTCTATTTTGACCCAAATTAGGAACATGAGCCAAATTTGAAGGCGATTGGACTTAAATTGCGACCTAGACTTTGATCACAAAAATGTGTACACAGACAGACGGACGGACGGACGGACATGGGTATATCGACTCAGGGACCCACCCTGAGCATTATTTCCAAAGACACCATGTGTCTATCTCGTCTCCTTCTGGGTATTACAAACATATGCACTAACTTATAATACCCTGTTCCACAGTGTGGCGCAGGGTATAAATATGATGAAATTAAAACAAAATGAAAAATGCCACTCCGGCGGGGATTTGGATCTGTACTGTATAATTTATGAGTTCATGAGCCGCATATTATATTTTTGAGCAGTTTTTAGATAAACGTGGTTAAAAAGTGTACCACTTTTTGTCTCACTTTCTTAAGATGTCAGTGTCACCTTTTGAAGTGTGACACTTTTTTTGCCACTTTATAGAAATTCTTGCAGCTACATGTAAGTATAATTACCTGCATATACTGGAGTGGCACCTTTTGAAGTGTGACACTTTTGGTGCCACTTTATAGAAATTCTTAAAGGTAACACTGCTCCCAAATGTAAACAAAATGTAGGATACCGTGAGTGTATCCTAAAGTTTAGGTCAGTCGATATTCTTGACTGACATAAACTTCCCATGTGCTTCTGTCGTCGACCTAGTCAGCCGAGTGACACAATCGTCAGCAGATAGTAGCTGCAACTACCAAATAAGGTTGGTTATAAATTGGGTTGTCACAACCAAATCCCTGCTGCTGCATATATTACGAATATCAAACGAAAATTGTGTCCGAGTCAAGTTTTCTTTCCCTACATACGTATTTTACACAGTTACATGTAAGTATAATTACCTGCATATACTGGTCAATTTGATACATTCCAGTGAACACATTTAGAGGGCACGTAATTACACCGCAAATGACGTGTAAAACTTGATTCGGATATTAGCATAATTTGCATTGCAAATGGCATCTGCTTGTGGCATATGAACGAATTTGCCCCAACTTTTATTCCAGCAAGGGTGGCCTTCATATTTTGTCGTGGTTTTTTTGCTTTATGCTTAAATGAGTTATGAAAATGACCAAAAAGGCAATTTTCCGGTTGTATTATTTTATTCGTAATCATTTTTTTGTAATAAAACTAAAACGTTGCATATTTTTAGGCTAAAGAAAATAATTCTATATGGTATATGCTGAAGGGTAAAGTTTTGTCTTTAATAGAAGAAATTTGACCTTTCATTGAATATTTTTTTATATTTGGAAAAAAGGAAACAAAAGCTTAACATCCCGTAACAATTTAGGTCTTGTGTGGTCCATTTGTATTGTTTAACAAAATTATTAATAAACATCTTCTAAATCTGATGTTATAATCTCAAATAGTAATAATTTTCTAAGAGGTTGGCCTGTGTTATGTTATTTGGAGTTTAGTAATAGTAGTTTAATATCATCTTAAAGGCTATTCCTTTCGTCAGTGCTTTTCATCAATATCCTCAATAAGATCTAAAATTATTCGCATTTGTATATTGTAAAAAAAAAACAACACAATCGTAAGTACTCGAGAAAAAGCACATTCCTCTTGCCATGGAACTTTGTTTTCCTATAAGACAAAAAAAAACAACAACAAACATTTCAATGAATAGTCCTTTAGTGTCCATGTCTATGTATGATTTATTACACAAGACTATTTTTTTATTTCTTTGATAACATCTCAAGAAAAGTCCTTCATGCACTCACACATCCTCAAGCTGAATGACAGATTCTATGAATGACTGCATTTGTGTTTTATGCGTTTAGTAGGAGTTGCATGCTTGCCAAGAAACTTGATAAGTGGATAAATGGTTCTTAGGTATCCTTCACATCACAACGTTCATATAAAATATAAATCTTAATAAAGAATGGTCTTTTGTTTGAGATATTGAGAAAGATGTTAATTCTGGAAATAAGCCAATCAGTTATCTTTTAGGATATTTTAATTTGAACTATTTTTTTTTTTTTGATTGAATATCTAGTTTTATTTTAAGTGTTTTTCTTTTATTTTATTTTATTTTATTTTATTTTATATTAATTTAATTTAGGATAATGTTTGCGATGTGATGCAATTTCAGTATTTCGGATTTCATTTTTTTTATTGAATATCTAGTTTTATTTTAATTTTTTTTTTTATTTTATTTTAATTTAATTTAGGATAATGTTTGTGATGCGATGCAATTTCAGTATTTCGGATTTCATTAAAAAAAACATTTTTTTCCTTTTTCAAATTTTATCTTTATATAAACACGTTTTGAATAATACTGACCAAAATTTTATCGCAATTCCACGGCTGCCAAGAAATGGGTCGGTACCCGTTTCAAAATTTTCTTTTTCGTTTTGTTTGTTATTGTTGCTTTATTCTTCAATCATTATTGTTGTTTTTGATTTCAGCTTAAAAACCATTGCGTTGATTAAACTACAAGAGTAGCTTAACCAACAGAGGAAAATAATGTTTGTCAAATTTATTTGGGCAAAGCCCCATAGACTGCAAGATGGTTGGATGAACAGCTGTTTCGGAATTACCAAATTCCTCATCAGCATCCTCTAATAATCAATAAATTCGGGTAATACACTCAACCCAAAGTGTACTAAAGGGTGATACGGTCAAAATTTGGTCAATATAAACTTGACATATTTCTTTCAATTTTGCATTTAAAAAACCTGAACACCCCTCATTTTGAAGGTGTGTTGTGTAGAATGTTGCTCCTAGTTTGATTTTGGAATTCACTCTTCAGTTGTCAAAATGCCGACCAAGCAAGAAGAGCAGCGTATCACAATTTTGCTCGCGCATCGCGAAAATCCGAGCTACTCGCACGCAAAGCTGGCAAAATCGCTAAAAGTGGCCAAATCAACCGTTACAAATGTAATTAAAGTGTTTGGGGAACGTTTGTCGACAGCCAGGAAGTCTGGATCGGGGGGAAATCGAAAACCGGAAGCCGCTGAGACGACAAAGAGAGTTGCCGGTAGTTTCAAGCGAAACCCTAACCTCTCTCTCCGAGATGCCGCAAATAAGCTGGGTGTATCGTCTACAACCGTGCATCGAGCCAAAAAACGAGCCGGACTATCGACTTACAAGAAGGTAGTGACTCCAAATCGCGATGATAAACAAAATACGACGGCCAAAGCGCGATCCCGGAGGCTGTACACGACGATGCTGACGAAGTTTGACTGCGTGGTAATGGACGACGAAACCTACGTCAAAGCCGACTACAAGCAGCTTCCGGGACAGGAGTTTTATACGGCAAAAGGAAGGCGAAAGGTAGCAGATATTTTCAAGCACATAAAACTGTCAAAGTTCGCAAAGAAATATCTGGTTTGGCAAGCCATCTGTACCTGTGGCTTGAAAAGCAGCATTTTCATAGCTTCCGGGACTGTCAACCAAGAAATTTACGTGAAAGAGTGTTTGAATAAACGTCTGCTGCCTTTCCTGAAGAAACACGGTTGTTCCGTACTGTTTTGGCCGGATTTGGCATCTTGCCATTACGGTAAAAAGGCCATGGAGTGGTACGCCGCCAACAACGTGCAGGTGGTTCCCAAGGACAAGAACCCTCCCAACACGCCAGAAAAGTATGCTTGTATTAGAAGTTTAGGAAAATTAGAGTAATTTTTTCAACTTTCCGACTAAGCAGTGGCGATTTTACAAGGAAAATGTTGGTATTTTTACCATTTTTGTCGAAATCAGAAAAACATATATATGGAAGCTATATCTAAATCTGAACCGATTTCAACCAAATTTGGCACGCATAGCTACAATGCTAATTCTACTCCCTGTGCGAAATTTCAACTAAATCGGAGCAAAAAATTGGCCTCTGTGGTCATATGAGTATAGATCGGGCGAAAGCTATAAATGGGAGCTATATCTAAATCTGAACCGATATCAACCAAATTTGGCACGCATAGCTACAATGCTATTTCTACTCCCTGTGCAAAATTTCCATTAAATCGGAGTAAAAGATTGGCCAATGTGGTCATATGAGTGTAAATCGGGCGAACGATATATATGGGAGCTATATCTAAATCTGAACCGATTTCAATGAAATTTGGCACACTTGACAACACTACTAATTGTAATCTGAACCGATATCTTCCAAAATCAATAGGGTTCTATTCTGAGCCAAAACACATACTTGTGCCAAATTTGAAGTCGATTGGACTAAAACTGCGACCTAGACTTTGATTACAAAAATGTGTTCACGGACAGGCGGACATGGCTATATCGACTCAGGAGCCCACCCTGAGCATTTTTGCCAAAGACACCATGTGTCTATCTCGTCTCCTTCTGGGTGTTGCAAACATATGCACTAACTTATAATTCCCTGTTCCACAGTGTGGCGCAGAGTACAAAAAATTATGATGTATCAATCTCACTTAGACTATTCAGTCCATTGTGATACCACAGTGGTGAACTTCTCTCTTATCACTGTCCAGCAAAAAATATTGGAAGTTCTTCTAAAGGCATAACTTTAAAAGTACTTCCAAAAATGTCCTCCCAAAGATGGTGTTTATTTTAACTACACATGAAGTTCTTTTGATTAAATTTTTTATAACTCGTTTTTTCTTCATATTTTTAATGGGCGACTTTAAATTTTCTTATTTCTAATCGGTCATAAACAGAGTTTATTTGTCAAAATATCACAACATTTCTTAATTCACATCCAAAACACTGAAATCGCATCACACCTTAAGAAGTAATGCAACACCAGTGCAACGGCTGTTAAAATGGTGGACATCCATCCTACACGCTCACAAAAAATCGCTTCTGTAACATATACTCCCAAACATATTTTGCTTCAAGCATATATATTTTTGGGTATTGCCCAAACATTTATATGTTTGATCTCTTCCAATATATAATATGTTTGAAAGCATATTGGTCTAAACAATATATGTTTGGGTAGTCTAAGTTCCAAACATTTTGTATTTTTGCATCCAAATTCAATAATGTTGTCTTCCAAAAAACAATATGTTATTATGTGACCATAAAATATGTTTGGAAGCATTTTGCACCCAAAAATATTATATGCTTAAAAAATTCTCCCAAACAATATTGTGCTCAAAATTTTAATTATTTTTTTATATATTTACAATCATAATGAATTATGAAAATAAACAGGTAATATAGGTGCTAACAACATAGGTTTTCGACCTGAATGCTCAAAATTTTGTTTCTGCCCAATTGTATATTCCCCGAAATCTTTCTCACTTCCACGAGATTTTTTAGTTCTTAGCACCTTTTTCTCTAATACAAACATTGTAGAAGAAATTATTCAATTTTATGATTTTTTTATTTTAATTTTACCTTTTGCCGGACGGGGATTCGAACAGCGGACCACACAGTTTGTGAGGATCAAAGAGGAAAAATAAAATGGTAATTTTGTAATAACAAGCAACAACCACCAATTTAATTCAATATCGCTCCCTGTTAAATAGCGCTCCAAGCTACTAAACACATATATGTTTATAGGCTATTTCTAAATTAATATATGTTTGCATCCAAGCATATTATATTTACAAACATTTTATGTCCCAAACATAATATGTTCTAACATATTAACATATATGTCCCAAACATTTTATGCTAGTTTATGAACATTATATGCTTGCACTCAAAAATATTGTGTTTAAAAATTTGTGTTCCAAACATATAATGTTTATAGCCAAACATGAAAAACAGTCTTTTTCGTCCGTGTATGACAAGCCCATGTTGAATTCATCGCTTCAGCACCAATTTTACACTGCAAGTAAGGAAAGTCTAAAGTCGGGCGGGGCCGACTATATTATACCCTGCAACACTTTGTAGATCTAAATTTTCGATACCATATCACATCCGTCAAATGTGTTGGGGGCTATATATAAAGGTTTGTCCCAAATACATACATTTAAATATCACTCGATCTGGACAGAATTTGATAGACTTCTACAAAATCTATAGATTAAAAATTTAAGTCGTCTAATGCACTAAGGTGGAACACAGTAACAAAATATGGGAAACATTTAAATCTGAAGCAATTTTAAGGAAACTTCGCAAAAGTTTATTTATGATTTATCACTCGATATATATGTATTAGAAGTTTAGGAGTCATTTTTACAACTTTTCGACTAAGCAGTGGCGATTTAACAAGGAAAATGTTGGTATTTTGACCATTTTTGTCGAAATCAGAAAAACATATATATGGGAGATATATCTAAATCTGAACCGATTTCAATCACATTTGGCACACATGACTATATTACTAATTGTACTCCTAGTGCACAATTTCAACCAAATTGGGACAAAACTCTGGCTTCTGGGGCCATATAAGACCATATCGGGCGAAAGATATATATGGGAGCTATATCTAAATCTGAACCGATTTCAATCAAATTTTGCACACTTGACTATACAACTAAGTGTTATGTTTGTACAAAATTTGAAGCAAATGGGTATAAAACTCTGGCTGCTGGGTCCATATTAGTGCATATCGGGCGAAAGATATATATGGGAGCTATATCTAAATCTGAACCAATTTCTTCCAAAATCAATAAGCTTCTATTCTGACCCAAATTAGGAACATGTGCCAAATTTGAAGGCGATTGGACTTAAATTGCGACCTAGACTTTGATCACAAAAATGTGTTCACAGACAGACGGACTGACGGACAGACGGATGGACGGACGGACAGACGGACATGGTTACATCGACTCAGGGAACCACCATGAGCATTATTGCCAAAGACACCATATGTCTACCTCGTCTCCTTCTGGGTGTTACAAACATATGCACTAACTTAAAATACCCTGTTCCACAGTGTGGCGCAGGGTATAAATATATGAAACCTCCCAAATTAGGAAGTTGGTCTAACGGCACAACTTTAAAAACACTTCTAAAAATGTTCTTCCAAAGATGTTCTTTATTTTAACTATACGGGAAGTTCTTTTGATTCAATTTTTTATAACTCAAGTTTTCCATATTTTGAATGGGCAATTTTAAATTTTCTTATTTCAAATCGGTCAAAAAACAGAGTAAAAGTTACAAAACTGGTTTAAATTATTTAAATTTTGTCGAGAAAAATGCTGAATTCATTCTAGAAAACTGGCGATTTTTTTTAAATACTCGTATTCTAGGTCAAACATTTCAGGCAAGTGTTAAAATGCATTAAAAATCATACACAATTATAAAAATTATTTATTTGCCAAAATATCACAAAATTTTATAATTCACTTCCAAAACACTGAATTCGGATTACACCTTAAGAAGTGATGCAAATTCAGTGCAACGTCTGTTGAAATGGTGGACATCCGTCATATGACAAGACCATATTAAATTCATCGCTTCTGCGCCAATTTTGAACCACTTCCGGATCCAAGAAGAACATTTTGACTACAATTTTGGCAACGCTTTTTTACTCGGTTGTACATGCAGAAAAGGACCAGAGAAAGACCAAATAGGTACTACACCCAGAGAAGGAATATGATCACCTCAAACATGCTTCAAGAGCAAAATGTTATTTTTGTATGGTGACCATGTAACATGTTTGTCAATAAAATGTTATTTTCTCGTCAAATATAACCTGCTTGTCGAAATCAGATACATGATTTGCGATAAAATAACATAGTTGCGAAAACCAGCTACATGGTCACCACCCAAAAATAACATTTTGCTCTTAAACCAAGTTTGAGGTGATCATATTCCTTCTCCGGATGTAGTAGCTATTTGGTCTTATATAAAGTATTTGAAGTTCATTTTTCAAAATTTTTAGCCTCCAAATTCTCAATTTCTTCTACGTCAAATTTTCGGCTTCTAACACATCGTCGTTCAAGATCAGATGCTAGTAGAGCTTCTTTGCAATACGCAATTGCCATTAATTTAATTTAGTTGTATTTAACTTTATTTAATTTATATTAAATTTATTTAAATTTATAAGAATTTTAATTATCTGATTGTAGCATAATTATAAATATTAACCAAATATGAAGTTGACGATGACATTTTGAGTCTTAAATCTGTTTTCATTAATAATATTTACATCCATTTATTCTATTAAGCAACATTAGCCACTTCAACAAAATTCAACTAAATATTTAATTTTATCTTTTCAGGTATGCAATTTTGAAAATTAATGTATAAGGTAAATATCCTTGATTGTTATTGAATAGGATCTTCTGCTTTGAGGACTTTGTTCGTTTTGTTTAAACATGTTTAACTTTGTGTTGTAATAAGTCCTTGTGCAACTTTGCTACTTAGGTTCCTAGCATACCACATTTCTTACAAAGTGATGACATTGTAGTTTTCCTGGAAAACTGTATGTAATGAAATGAAAAATTCTAAGGAAAGTATGTCCCCCATCCAGTGCACATCTGTGGTTCTTGGTTTTGTGTCTTTCTCATTGGATACGAAAAGAAAGATACCATAAGGCCATGCCAGTTTTAAAGCATTTGAAGGAAATACATAATGTGTAATAGTGATGCTTAAATTCTTATGAGATTTAGCAGACATTTATTCATTATTTTGTATTAAAACATGTTGAAGCATGCAAACAGGTAAAATTATTTAATTATACAATCACAAACACATGGTAACCCCAGTCTTTTAATGCTTATTTGTGGAAAGAGTTTTAAGGCCGCGAAGTTCGCTAAACCACTTTGGGTTTAGCGAACTGCCTGAATTTATTCTGATAATTGGTTGATAGCTTTGCTGCAAGTAGAGGTTGCTGATGATGAATGTGGTAATTCTGAAACGTCGTCGGCAGATCCAACCAACACATATGTCGTTTTAGTTGTGTCGACCGAATAGTCGGGTGGCACAACTGCCAACTGATAGTAGCTGTAACTGCCAAAAGGAGGTTGGCAATAAATTCGGTTGTCACAACCTATCTGTATTCTCTGTGTGTATGTACAATATTGGTCAGCGAAAAATTATTCGATGCAGACCTTTAGTATCCCAGCAAAAAAAGCGTCACCAAAAAAGTAGTAAAAATGTTCTTTTTGGATCCGGAAGTAGTGCAAAATTGGCGCAGAAGCGATGAATTTAACATGGGCTTGTCATAGGACGGATGTCCACCCTTTCAACAGCCTCTGTACTGAATTTGCATCACTTATTAAGGTGTGAAGTGAATTCAGTGTTTTGGATGTGAATTAAGAAATTTCGTGATATTTGGACAAATACATAATTTTTAAAATTTTTTTATGATTTTTAATGCATTATAACGCTTGCCTGGAACTTTCATCGTCGAATATTTTCAACAATGTGCGATTTTTCTAGAAAGCATTTACCATTTTTTTCGACAAAATTTAAATGATTTGTGCAATTTTAAACAAAAAAGTTAACATTATCCATTAAAAATATGAAAAAAAGAAAGTTTTAAAAAATTGAATTAAAAGAACTTCCTGTGTAGTTAAAATAAAGAACATCATTGGGAGTACATCTTCTGGAAGTGCTTTTAAAGTTGTGCCTTTGGAAGAACATCCAAATTTTTTTGCTGGGATGTTCTAGTGCGCGTGAGTGAAATTTCATTCCACTCACGAACATTCGCGAAGCAAAATGTTTATTCACGCACGGTATGTGTGGTAGCCATTCACGCACATTCACGAAATGAAAACCAGTACTCACGCACGAACTACTTTTAATGACTAACGCTCATGCACAATTCACACCCAGCAAAAAAAAGAGCTTCCAAAAAAGTAGTTTGGATCCCCAATCTGTGATCCGGAAGTAGTGCAAACTTGGATCATCTCCAATGAATTTTACATGGGCTTTTCATAGGACGGAAGTACTCCCTTTTTGGATCCATTGCATTGCTTTAGAAGTTGTGCCCTGGAAGTTAATTTGAATGAAGAAATTTAAAAAGCGAAAAAAAATTTTTTTCAACCAATTTCACTTTTTTTCATCCATATGTTTTATTGCACAATTATTTTCCTATTATCTAATTTTTACAATTTGAAAAACTTTTTCGCTCTGACCAGGGCTTGAACCTGAGTTTGCAGGCACCATAACAGAACGCCTTAGCACACTCAGCCACAAACGCCATTGAACATAAAGCGTCGAAAGGTCAATTCAAATGTTTGTGATATGATCGTAATACGACAGCAAGGAATAACACTATAATTGCTTCTCGAGATGTTCTTTATTAGTGTGAACGAAAAAATAAGAAACACAGGTTCAAATCTCACCAGCGGCAATTTTTTTCAATCACATATTTTTCTAAAAACTTATTTTTTTATGTCATGCATCGTGTTTATTTTTTATTTTCGGCATATATTTTCGTATATATGAAATTTATTTTTTATAACTTTTTTTACTTTTTTTATTAATTACTATTTATTTTTTTAGTTTTTTATTAGTTTTCTATTTTTTTGTAAAATTTAATTGTACAAAATTTGCACTTAAAATAGCCTGATTGCGTTCTTTCTAATACTTGTCCACAAAGACTGCATCGGAAGTAGAAAAAAATGATTGGATGATCCCAAGATGCGCTTTAGAAGAAATGTTTGTGCACTTGTCCAAAAGGACTGCATCGGAAGTGGAAAAAAAAATTATTGGGGGATCCCACGATGCGCTTTAGAAGAAATGTTTGTGGACTTGTCCAAAAGAACTGCATCGGAAGTTCACAAAACTCGATGGGGGATTCTGGGATGGGCTTTTAAAGAAATGTTTGTGGAACAAACAACGATAAATTCACGAGACTCATGATATTTTCCAGCCGGGAATGAGCAAAGTTGAGACAATTCATGAATAGAATGTAACTCGATAGCTAAATTAATTTCAGTTAACATACGAGTAAGAATTAAATGTTGACTTTTTTCGTGAGTGGGATTTTGCAGAAATTTTATTCACGCACATTCACGAACCGATTTTATTTCTCACGCACTCTAACGCACAACACATTTGTTTCAGTCATTCACACACATTCACTTCAGATTTCGTTCGCGATTCAAGCGTGTCACGCGCACACCTCTAGTATATACCCACATTTTTAATTTTACGGGTCATTCCAGTTAGATTCATAAGAACACGGCGTAAATTTTGAAGGTTTATTTATTCTTGAAGTTGAACATGAATGTATAAAAATGGTCGCAGGAACTTTAAACACTAATAAAAACGAAAGTTTTTGAAAAATTATATTTCAAAATTATTATACCCTTCACCAATACTGTAGTACAGGGTATAATAAGTTTGTGCATTTGTATGTAACGCCAAGAAGGAGGAGTCATAGACCCATCTTTTAGTATACCAATAGACTTAGAATTAAATTCAGAGTCGATTTAGCGATGTCACGATAAATTGCTTCTGACTGTCTGTTGATGTATTTTTGTGTGCAAAGTCCAGCTCGCAGTTTAAGTCCGATTGGGAGCCACCGTGGTGCAATGGTTAGCATGCCCGCCTTGCATACACAAGGTCGTGGGTTCGATTCCTGCTTCGACCGAACACCAAAAAGTTTTTCAGCGGTGGATTATCCCACCTCAGTAATGCTGGTGACATTTCTGAGGGTTTCAAAGCTTCTCTAAGTGGTTTCAGTGCAATGTGAAACGCCGTTCGGACTCGGCTATAAAAAGGAGGTCCCTTGTCATTGAGCTTAACATGGAATCGGGCAGCACTCAGTGATAAGAGAGAAGTTCACCAATGTGGCATCACAATGGACTGAATAGTCTAAGTGAGCCTGATACACCGGGCTGCCACCTAACCTAACCTAACCTAACCTTAAGTCCGATCGTCCTCAAATTTGGCATAGTGTCTTTTTTCGGCTCAAAGACGATCCCTATCGATTTTGGGAAAAAATCGGTTCAGATTTAGATATAGTGCCATATATATTTACAACCGATCTGGTCATAAATGACGTATTTATCAACCTATCTTCTTCCAATTTGGTATAATCGAATATTTTGTGAGTCTCGTAAATTTTGCGGAATATCTGTAAAATTTAGTTGAAATTGGTTCAGATTTAGATATAGCTGCCATATACATATATATCAATCGTCCGATACTCACTTATATGGCCCCAGAGGTCAAAATTTCATTCCGATTTACTTAAAATTTTGCACAGAGAGTATGATTAGCATTCTTGCTACACATGCCAAATTCGGTAAAATCGGTTCAGATTAAGATGTAACTCCCATACATATCTTGCGCCCGATTTAGATTCATATGACCACGGAGGACAAAGTTTAATTACGAAAATTTTAAAGTTTTGCACTGAGAGTTCAATTAAAATTTTAGCAATGTGTGCCAAATTTTATCAATATCGGGTCAGAATTAGACAATTCCCCCATATATATGTTCTTCCGATTTTAGCAAATATGGACAAAAATACCCACATGTTCTGTTAAGTCGAAAACTCGCAACAATGATATCGACCCATAAATCATAAATGCAGATTTGCGAAAGATTTTATGCAATTTAAATATTTCCAATATGTTTATACTAACATTGTGGTCCGTCCTGGTCATTAAGCAATTTAAATTTTGAGTCTAGACATTTTGTGAAAGTTTAAAAAAAAATTGTCCAAATCGGTTCATACATACTTACATAGAGGAGAAGGCCCCGCCGACTTACTTTTTTATATATGACGGTGATGGAGATAAAATAAGTTTGCCATTCTTTTTGTAACATATCGATATATCGATTTCCGACTATATAAAGTATATATATTCTTGATCAGGGAGAAATTCTAAGACGGTATAACCATGTCCGTCCGTCTGTCTGTTGTAATCACACTGCAGCCTTCAATAATGGGGCAATCGTCTTGAAATTTGGCCGAGATTCGTGTTCGTGCAGACACGCGCCTATATAAACATACCCCCTGATTTGGGGTCTTGAGCATGTAGGCGACAACATTTGTCATTCAATTTGCCTGAAGCCGGAAATCTATCGCCAATTTAGTTCCACAAAAACCCATCCCCCCGATTTGACTTCTTGGGCGTCTAAACACCCCAATTTTTATCCGATTTGGCTGAAATTGTAGAAGTAATTGAAATCCACAAGGAGATGTCTTAAACTAATTCGTAAAATTATAAGGATTTTAGTTATTAGTATTTTTTTTCCATATGACAAAACATTGTCAATTTTTTTTTTGTAAGTCATAATTTCTCAAATTCTAAAGATCATTTTTAATTCCAAGCCGATTACTCTTTTAAATAATTCTTCACATCATGCTAAAAAGTTGTTCTCCACTACACTTCACACTTTCCATTGCAACGTTTATAGGAAATCCTTAAATCCTTAAGTCATTACATCGTATTCAAATGACATCCATATATAACATGTATGTACATGCATCACAAAACATTAGCCGTTTAAGCAATCTCATAAAAATAAACTTTTGTCCTTGTCCTTTAGTCTGGGTGTGGGCGAATCAGTAACGATTCAACTATGCATTGTGCATACTTTGATAACCCACCAAACAAAGTGGGACAGACAAAAAATAAATAAATTGCTGGGGATCCCCAAGAGGGCAGCAGTGAAAACTGCGACATATGCTTCGAGATGTGCTTTTTCATAACTTTTTTGTTGTATAAAATAAGGTTACTACACTCAAAAAAAAGTTTACTTGGATCCAAAGATTTTGACCTTCCTTTAAGGAGTTTGGTATTGATTCCGAGCCAAAGATGCGGCTTCTTTAAAATAAAGACATTTTTTAGGGACCTCTGTGGCTTTAAATCTAGGAGCGATAAAATTAAAATTGGATACAGATCTCATTCATCGAATTTTTATTTTCTGTTTGCGATATATTGATAAAGGTATTCATGTACAAAGAAATTCCAGTTTCAAAATCCAAATTATGCCAAGTACTTCAAAGTAAAAACTGTTTTCTTAATGCTAAAAAATGCAAAAAAACTGCAAGTCCTTAAAATAAGTCTTAGCCTATATTTGAAGCATTCTTATCTTAAATTTAAAATATGTCAGTTGAGTTAAAGACGATTTCTTTAAATTAAAAATGTTTTTCTTAATTTTAAGGAACATTTGCCTTACTTCAAAGATCTACAATTTCAAACAGAGGGACGCAAAATTTCAAGATTTGTGTCCTAAATTTAATGAAAAAAAAACTTCGAAGCAAGGATTATAAACTTTCTTTTAATTAAAATGTCACTATTTTAAAGAATTTTGTTCTTAGCATTGCGTAAATTTCGAGTCCTGAAATTTAAGTTGCATAATCTTCCATATTAGGTCAATTTTTTTCAGTGTAGGATCTAAACATTTTGTCCTTCTCTTAAGGATTTTGGTATTAATTCCGAAAGATGGACCTTCGTAAAAATAAGTACAGTTTTAAGGAATCTATCTAGCTTTAAATTTAGGCTCTATAAAATTAAACTTAGGATACAGATCTTATCGAATTTACATTTTCCTTTTGCGATATAGTAACAAAGGTCTTCATGTACAAATAAACGTGAGTTGAAAAATCCGCATAATGACAATTACTTATTTTCGAAAACTTTAAAACGAAGATGTAAAATCCTCAACATAAATATTAGCCTATATTTGAAGACTTTTTTTTCTTCAATTCTAATATACAGTATTTCAGTTAATTTAAAGATTATTTCATAAAATTAAAAATGTTTTTTCTTTACTTTAAGAAACATTTTTCTTTACTTCAAAGACTTTAAGAAGGGGCACAAAAATTTCAAAGATTCGTGTCCAAAATTTAAATAAAAATAGATGTTCTTTAAGCAATAATTATGAACTTTCTTTAAATTAAAATTTCTTTATTTCAAAGATATTTATCATTTACACAATATTAAATTGCATGTCCTAAAATTTAGGTTGGATAATCTTTCGTATCAGGTCAATATTTTTCTCAGTGTGGTATCCACCTCTATGCAATACTTTTCCGTTGCAGTTCATATTATGCAAATATCTGGAATTGTACATATTTATTTTAGACGAGGTACACAGAAACAAAAATATTACTCATATTTTTTCGTGTACTTAAAAAGTTATAACTTCACACAAAAATTTTTTTTCTCGTTCAATTACGAAATTAATTGATCCAAATAATTTTTTAATTGAAATGTCTTCAATCACAGAAATGATAGTATCAATTAAAAAATTAATTGAAGGTCAATTAAAAAATTAATTGATTCTATTAAAAAATTAATTGATACTATTAAATTTTGTGATTGATTTTTGTTTCAATTAACAAATTAGTTGAATCAATTAAATTTTTAATTGAATATTTATTAAAACTCAATTAAAATTTTAATTGGAAAAATGTTCGTGAAATTTTTTTCTGTGTTGGATGAACTTCAACATTATTGTTTGCTGGTCAATTGTGGATGAGCATGTTAAGATTCCTTCTGCCACTCAACTATAGGCCATACTCCATTGCTGCGACATCATATCCATTCGCCCATAGAAATGAATTGAAATGTTTGTCAACTTTGTATTAGAGCTCGACCGAAGCAGATTACTTTGGTCGAAGCCGAAACCGATATTCGGCAAAAACGCAAAATTCGGCCAAAGACTATGTCTTAATGTTAACATATTTTTTTTTTAAACAAAAACATGAAAATGTAACCCGTGTAAAAATTAGACGATGTAATTCAATTTAATTGGATCTCAAAATTAGGCCCTTTAGGTTTAATCAGACATACCTAGATATAATGAGACAGTATATGGCCGCTAACAACCATACCAAAATTGGTCCATATCGGTCTATAGTTATATAGCCGATCCCCAATCACACAAAAATTGGTCCATATCGGTTCATAATCATGGTTGCCACTCGAGCCAAAAATAATCTACCAAAATTTTATTTCTATAGATTTTTTTTTTTTTTAAATTTCATTTTATAGAAAATTTTGTTAAAACTTTATTTCTATAGAAAATTTTGTCAAAATTTTATTTCTATAGAAAATTTTGTCAAAATTTTATTTCTATAGAAAATTTTGTCAAAATTTTATTTCTATAAAAAATTTTGTCAAAATTTTATTTCTATAGAAAATTTTGTCAAAATTTTATTTCTATAGAAAATTTTGTCAAACTGAATTATATACGTATTTAATCGGTCTTTTTTAATTTAATATATACCACGTATGGACTTACTTACAATTTAGAGGACGGTGTTAGGAGGTCTTAAGATACCTTGCCATCGGCAAGCGTTACCGCAACTTAAGTAATTCGATTGTAGATGGCAGTGTTTTGAAGATGTTTCTACGCAATCAATGGTGGAGGGTACATAAGCTTAGCCCTGGCCGGACTTACGGCCGTATATACTTGTTTCTATTAGTGTTTACTTAAAACTTGCCTTACTTCAAAGACTTACGACTTTATGGGATGGAGGAAAATTTCGTAAGATTCGTATCCTAAATTTAATGTAAACAATTATTAATGAAACAAGTAAGTAAAGTCTAAAGTCGGGCGGGGCGGACTATATTATACCCTTCACCCCTATGTAGGCCAAAATTTGTGTTACCATCTCAACTACTTCACATTTGCTGGAAGCTATAAAAAGGAGACAATTCTTTACTTCTACAAAATCTCTAGAATTAAAATTTAAATCCAGTTAATTGTAGGAAACTTCCATTCAAAATGGGTCTAGTGTAACAGTCTACCATATTTCCCCAACTCTGGTGCACGTATATATGGGAGCTATATATAATCTGAACCGATTTTGACTAAATTCTACATGTATAGTTAGAATAATAATTCTGCTATCTATGGGGTATTTCACGTAAATGAGAGTATAACTTTGGCCCCCCTGGTCATATGAGTGCAAATCGGACGGAAGATATATATGGGAGCCATATCTAAATCTGAACCGATTTCGATCAAATTTGGCACAATTACCGATACTACTAAACGTACTCCTTGTGCGAAATTTGAAGCAAATCACGGCAAAACCCTGGATTTTAAGGCCATATAAGTTCAAATCGGACGAAAGATATATATGGGAGCTATATCTAAATCTGAATCGATTTTGACCATATTTGTCACATACAATAGTATCGTTAAAAGTACCGTTTGTGCAAAATATGAAATAAGTCAGGGCAAAACTCTGGCTTTTGAGACCATATAAGTCCCAATCGGGCGAAAGATATATATGTGAGCTATATCTAAATTTGGACCGATTTCAATCAAATTTACCAAGCAAAATTTCACGAAGATCGGTAGTAAACTTTGGCCTCTGTGGTCATATGAGTCTGAATCGGACGAAAGATATATATGGGAGCTATATCTAAATCATAAAATATTTGGATGTACGCTATTTCAAGCAAATCACCACAGTAGTTGTGAAGGGTATAAATATAGGAAACATTTAAATATGAACCAATTTTGAGGCAACTTCGCAAATGTGTATTTATGATTTATCGGTCGATAGATGTGTAATAGAGTAATAGGAAATTTTGAGTCATTTTGATAAGTTTTCGACTTAGCAGTGGCGATTTGATAAGGTAAATGTAGGTATTTCGGCCAGTTTTGCCTAAATAGGAAAAACATATATATGGAATCTATATCGAAATCTGAATCGATTGCAATCAAATTTCACATGCATAGTTACTTTGTCGAATCTACTCCCTGTGCAAAATTTCACGTAAATCGGATAACAACTTTGACCTCTGTGGTCATATGACGAAAAATCGGGCGAAATATATATATGGAAGCTATATCAAAATCTGAACCGATTTCAACCAAAATAAACACGCATATGCAGAACCTTAATTCTACTGCCTGTGCAAAGTTTCAAGTTCAATTCTACTCCCTCTGCAAAATTTCACGTAAATCAGAGTAGCACTTTTGCCTCTGTGGGCATATTAGTCCAAATCGGGCGAATGATATATATGGGAGCTATATCTAAATCTGAACCGACTTCAACTAAATTTTGCACAATTAACGATACTATAAAACTCCTTGTGCAAAATTTCAAGCAACTCATGGCAAAACTCTGGCTTTTGAGGCCATATATCCAAATCGGACGTAAGACACATATGCACGGATGAAAAAGACTGTTTTTCATATGTTTGGATATAAACATTATATGTTTGGAACACAAATTTTTAAACACAATATTTTTGAGTGCAAGCATATAATGTTCATAAACTAGCATAACATGTTTGGGACATATATGTTAATATGTTAGAACATATTATGTTTGGGACATAAAATGTTTGTAAATATAATATGCTTGGATGCAAACATATATTAATTTAGAAATAGCCTATAAACATATATGTGTTTAGTAGCTTGGAGCGCTATTTAACAAGGAGCGATATTGAATTAAGTTGGTGGTTGTTTGCTTGTTATTACAAAATTAACATTTTATTTTTCCTTGGGCAATTGATCAGCTACTTCTTTGATCCTTACAAACTGTGTGGTCCGCTGTTCGAATCCCCGTCCGGCAAAAGGTAAAATTAAAATAAAAAAATCATACAATTGAATAATTTCTTCTACAATGTTTGTATTACAGAAAAAGGTGCTAAGAACTAAAAAATCTCGTGGAAGTGAGAAAGATGTGGGGGAATATACAATTGGGCAGAAACAAAATTTTGAGCATTCAGGTCGAAACCCTATGTTGTTAGCACCTATATTACCTGTTTATTTTCATAATTCATTATGATTGTAAATATAAAAATAAATAAATAAAATTTTGAGCACAATATTGTTTGGGAGAATTTTTTTTAAGCATATAATATTTTTGGGTGCAAAATGCTTCCAAACATATTATATGTTCACATAATAACATATTGTTTTTTGGAAGACAACATTATTGAATTTGGATGCAATAATACAAAATGTTTGGAACTTAGACTACCCAAACATATATTGTTTAGACCAATATGCTTTCAAACATATTATATATTGGTAGAGATCAAACATATAAATGTTTGGGCAATACCCAAAAATGTATATGCTTGAAGCAAAATATGTTTGGGAGTATATGTTACAGAAGCGATTTTTTGTGAGCGTGTGGGAGCTATATCTAAATCGGAACCGATTTTAACCAAATTAAGCACATTTAACGATACTATTAAACGTACTTGTTGTGCAAAATTTGAAGCAAATCAGGGCAAAACTCTAGCTTTTGGGGCCATATAAGTCCAAATCGGTCGAAAGATATATATGGGAGCTATATCTAAATCTGAACCGATTTCAACTAAATTTGGCACAATTAATGATACTATTAAACGTACTCCTTGTACAAAATTTTAATCAAATCAGGGCAAAACTCTGGCTTTTGCAGCCATATAAGTCAAAATCGGACGAAAGATATATAGGGGAGCTATATCTAAATCTGAACCGATTTCAACTAAATTTGACACAATTAACGATACTCGTTGTGCAAAATTTGAAGCAAATCAGGGCAAAACTCTCGCTTTTGGGGCCATATAAGTCCAAATCGGACGAAACATATATATGGGAGCTATATATAAATCTGAACCAATTTAGCTGATATTTGGCAGTTTTTACGGGACTGACAAAACATTCAGATGTACAAAATTTGAAGAACGTCGGTTCATAAATACGTGAATTATGATCAAATCGGTGATAACTATATATGGCAGCTATATCTAAATTTTTTCCAAAATCAATAGCGATTGGCTTCTACCCGAAGAAAGACGTTATGTCAAATTTGAGGACGATCGGACTTAAACTGCGACCTGTACTTTGTGCACAAAATTACATATGCAGACAGACGGACAGACAGACAGACAGACAGACGGACATCGCTAAATCGACTCAGAATTTAATTCTAAGCTGATCGGTATACCAAAAGATGGGTCTATGACCACTATTTCTTGGCGTTACATACAAATGCACAAACTTATTTATACCCTGTACCACAGTAGTGGTGAAGGGTATAAAAATTATAAACTTTATTTTAATTAAAAATTCTTTATTTTAAAGAAATTTGTGCTTAATATTGTGCAAATTCTAAACTAATCTCGCAGAGTATTACGGACTTTAAGCATTTAAAAATCAATAGTTTAACATCATAATGTCAATACAGAATTTTCCATGATAACTTGACTTTAATTTTCCCTAAAATGAAGTCGTTTTCATATGCAATCGTACACTGAAAAATACGTTTACTTCGATCTAAAGATTTTGACTGACCTTCCCTTTAAGAATTTTGGTATTGGATCCGATTGAAAAATACGGGACCTATCTAGCTTTAAATTTAGGTTTAATAAAACTAATATGTCAGCTAGTATAAAGATGATTTCTTTAAATCACAAATGTTTTTCTTTACTTTAAAGAAAATTTTCCTCATTGCAGAGACATACGACTTGAAAAGAGAGAGACTCAAATTTACAAGATTTGTACCCTAAATTTAATGACAAATAGTTTTTGAAGCAATAATTTTAAACGTTCTTTTAATTAAATTTCAATTTCCAAATGTTTAAAGAAATATGTCCCTAATATTGTGTAAATTGCTTATCCTAAAAATTGTATAAAAAATTTCTTTTCTGAGTGTACTGGGAAACCTCGCAGTGAAACCCATCGTCGCCTATATTTTGTCCAATTTTAGGACGTCTCCACTTGAGGTTTATTTTAATGTGCTAATATATCAAATTTCTTCAAAGAAATTGCAATTTTTGAGAGGCGTTTGCTTATTAGAATATAATAGATAGTCAGGCAGCTATTAAGGCCCTGGGCAATACGAACATAAGGTCGAAGGTAGTCAGCCGCTGTCGTAGAGAGCTTAAGGTTCTCACTGAACAGCATAATGTAACTCTGTGCTGGGTACCTGGACATTATGGCATAGAGGGGAATGAAGAGGCAGATATACTGGCTAAGGAAGGCGCAAGTAGTACGGAAAGCGTCATTTCGGACGTTTTTCCTCCGCTCTCTTTGTTTATTTACAGGATCAAGGGCAAATATGAAGGTTTATGGAAGAGACGTTGGGCTTCTTCTGTTGGATGTGAACAAACCAAATTGATGTGGGATGACAATAATACTAGGAACTCTGAGGTCCTGATGTCATTACAGAGGGAGGATGTAAGGTCTATGATAGGCATCATAACGGGACACAACACCTTGGGGAAACATATGGTAAGGATAGGCCTAGCAAGTGATGATATTTGTAGGTGGTGTCTGGACCCCGATGCTACGGAGGACTCTTTTCACTTCCTGTGCCAGTGTCCAGCACTATCTTTCAGAAGAAACAAGATACTCGGCTCTTATTTCTTTCAGACTTTGACCGACTTGCGAGAATGCAGCCTGAGGAATATCCTCGTCTTCATCAAGTCTTCGGGGTGGAGGAGCTAGGCGCTTCCAAGGATACACTATCATACAATGGACTCATTCCGGCCAGAAGATGACGGACACGTGGAGGAGAAGGAAAAAGAAGTTTAGAGGAATCACAATGGACCAACTATGGTCTAAGTGGACACAAACCCGCTAGTTCGGATTGGTGTCAACCTCCATAACCTAACCTAACCTTATTAGAATATCCAAGTTTTTGAGAGGTTTCACTGTTAGCTAAAAAATAATGTTTTTAAAATTAAAATTAACCCTCTAATGCCCATTTTGTAAGGAAGCTTTTAGTAAAATACACCTTAAGACAACAAAAATGGGCAAAATAAAAAGAAAACTTATTTGAAACTATTCAAGAGGCTTTGCAGCATATGCTGAATTTTACGGTATAATTTTTTCTTGCTTAGTTCTCTTGCTTTTGTGTCGTTAACATTGAAAATGTAATCAGCTGGCAAAAAAATTGGGGCATTAGAGGGTTAACTTTCTTGAAACAACCCGTATGCCACTAAAAAATTATAAACAAGCTTCGGCTCCGCCAATTAATCGGCCGAGCTTTACCTTTTATACTCACCAGCTATGCCAATGAATATTGATATCCTAGTCAATACATGGAATGGAGTAGGTACATAAATGGTTTCGACATTTACATGTACATTCGTACATACACAGAAAAAAATATCACCAAAATATTTCCAATTAAAAAGTTAATTGAAGTTGAAATTTTTTTCAATTAATAAATTAATTGGTACAATTAACTTTTTAATCAAGATAGAAAAATTAAGTTAATTAAGTCAATGATTGAACATTTTAAAATTTTTAATTAAAAAGTTAATTGATACAATTAATCAAATTCGGAAGACTAAGTCAGTTTATGATGATGATGAAAATTTTTTTTAAATTTTTAGTTAAAATTTTTTTTCAAACAATCAATTGTTAATCCAAATAAAAATTCTAAGCCAATTCAGAATGTAATTGAAAATAGTTACCTTTTTTAATTAATAAATTAATTGAGTTTTGCAATCAACATCAATTAAATTTTTAATTGAATCAATTAAAAAATTAATTGAAATTTGGCAATGAAATCAATTAATTTTTTAATCAAGAATTTTTTCTATGCCCAATTAAAACTGTGATTGATACTATCATTTTCGTGATTGAAGACATTTCAATTAAAAAATTAATTGGATCAATTAATTTCGTGATTGAATCAGAAAAAAAATTTTTTGTGTGTATAATCTGAAATGACTATGTTTCATAGGGTGGGTAAAATGTTGAAATAGAATTTAATAGCATTCTTTTTAATATGGAGTCTCAGCTGTAATGTCAAGTCAAAATGTTTTTATACCCTAAACCACATAGTGGTCAGGGTATAATAAGTTTGATCGTCCAAAAAATGTGCCTACCAGAAATATTGATTTTAGACCCCATAAAATATATACCGATCGACTCAGAATCACCTCCTGAGTCGATCTAGCGCTTGCACCGAAAGAATTTTCTTCGTAAAAAGAACGAAATTTCGTTAAAACTACGAAATTTGTCATTGTTTTACAACCAAAGAAACTTTTCATTAAAAGTACGAAATATTTCGTACTTTTTACGAAGAAAAGTTCTTCCAAAATTTTCGTAGTTTGTAAGAAAAAAATTCGTACTTTTTATGAAAAATCTTCGTACTTTTTATGAAACAATTTCGTTCTTTTTATGAAAATGTTTCGTACTTTTTATGAAAATTTTCGTAGTTTTTATGAAAAATGTTCGTACTTTTTATGAAAAACTTTCGTACTTTTTTCTGAAAAATGTTCGAACTTTTAGAAAAAAAATTTATAGTCGAAAATGCATTTGGTTGTAGTTGCAAGTGTGAAAAATGACATCACTACTTTACATCTTAAGTTTTTGAATAATTTTTAGTTTTATTGCTTCACTTTTATTCATAGCGCGCTATCACCCAAATGAGAAGTAGCATAGACTTGCATAAAAAATAGAATAAAGGAATACACTCAAGCACATTATAAAAGACAATTTAATGCCGCGAACGGAAATTTTACAGCTTCAATGAAACTTCTTCGTTATTTCAAAGAAAATGTTTCGTACTTTTTATGAAGAAATTTTAACGCAGAATGTTTCGTAAAATATTCGTAAAAACTTCCTCACAAAATTCATGAAATATGAAGAAAGTTTCGTTAAAAGTACGAACTTTTTACGAAGAAAAGTTAATGTAGAATGTTTCGTAGAAGTTTCGTATATTCGTAAAATGTTCTTCGTAAAATTTACGAAAATGAATGAAAATTTCGTTATTTTAATGAAGAATTCAGGAAGAATAGTTAATGAAGAATTTTTCGTAAAATTAACGAAGAGAATTCTTTCGGTGTGGTGTCCGTCCGTCCATGTATTTGTTGTTCACAGGATTCCGGTCGCAATTATTAACCGATTTGGATGAAATTTGGACAGGGTGTTTTCTGGGCACAAGGACGAACGCTATTGAATTTGGAAGAAATCGGATCAAATTTAGATATATCTCCCGTATATATGTATCGCCCGATTTCGACAAATGGGGTCACGTTGCGCTTTTTTACAAACCGATCGTCATCAAATTTTGCACATGGTCAACTTTTTCATCACCCTTTAAGTCTGCAAAATTTCATCGAGATCGGTTCAGATTTAGATATAACTCCCATATATATGTATCGCCCGATTTTCCCAAATTTGGCCATAAAAACCTTATTTATTAAGCGATCTTACTCAAACTTGGATTACTTTAATCTTTTATGGTAATGACAATATGTGCCAAAAATAATCGAAATCGGTTCAGATTTAGATATAGCTCCCATATAAATGTATCGCCCGATTTTACCAAATTTGGCCGTAAAACCCTTATTTATCAACCGATAGTACTCAAAGTTGGCCAAATATAATCTTCTATACCTCTAACTGTATGTGCGCAATTTCATCGAAATCGGTTCAGATTTAGATATAGCTCCCATATATATGTATCGCCCGATTTGGTCAAATTTGGCCATAAAAACCTTATTTATTAAGCGATCTTACTCAAACTTGGATTACTTTAATCTTTTATGGTAATGACAATATGTGCCAAAAATAATCGAAATCGGTTCAGATTTAGATATAGCTCCCATATATATGTATCGCCCGATTTTCCCAAATTTGGCCATAAAATCCTTATTTATTAAGCGATCTTACTCAAACTTGGATTACTTTAATCTTTTATGGTAATGACAATATGTGCCAAAAATAATCGAAATCGGTTCAGATTTAGATATAGCTCCCATATATATGTATCGCCCGATTTGGTCAAATTTGGCTGTAAAACCCTTATTTATCAACCGATCTATAGCTCTAACTGTATGTGCGAAATTTCATCGAAATCGGTTCAGATTTAGATATAGCTCCCATATATATGTATCGCCCGATTTTCCCAAATTTGGCCATAAAACCCTTATTTATTAACCGATCGTAACCAAGGTTGGCTAAATGTAATCTTCTATAGCACTAACTGTATGTGCAACATTTCATCGAAATCGGTTCAAATTTAGATATAGCTTCCATATATATGTATGGCCCGATTGTGAAAAATTTGCCCCTAATATCCTTATTTTTGACCATAGGGGCCTCATTTATTAACTGATCGTACTCAAATTTTACACAAAGTGACCTTCTGTGGTATCAATCATACCTGAAAAATATTATATAAATTGGTTCAGGTTTAGATATAGGTCCCACAAATATATGTATCGCTCGATTTTGTTATATTTGGCCATAATACTCTTATTTATTAACCTATGTTATTCACATTTCAAATTTTGATGTACTAGCTGATCGTAGCTCTTACATAAATCTATTGTTCTATTTGCAGAAATTTGGATTTATTACCCACAACTAATTGACCGATTTCCTCTTTTTTAATAATGGACTCAATATTAGTGGCATACTAACTCTTTTGGTGCAAAATAAACTATAGCACTTAATATTAGACATTTCTGTTCAGATTGTCACAAGACACCCATAAACATGTAACTCCATTAAGTACTCCAAAACCTATACCAATGATACTCCACAAATGCTTATGTTTACTTATTCAGTAGGGGTGGTTTAGGGTATAATATAGTCGGCCCCGCCCGACATTCTACTTTACTCACTTGTTTTGTTTAAAAATAAGGTGGGTTGACTTTAGTTAGAGCTTAAATTGAAAAAAATTATTAAAATTATCACCAATGAATTCATGCTTTTAACTTTTTAATCATATTAACCTTCTAATGCCCAAACCTGCCTTTAGGTGGGCATCGTTTAAACGGGAAGCTTTTAGAAAAACACGCCAATATACAACAAAATTGGGTAAAATACAAATAAAACTTTGTTAAAACTCTAAAAGAGACTTTTGCAGAATATACTGGATTTTGCCTTACAGATTTTTCTTGTTTCATTTTTTTGCTTTTGTATCATAAACCTTAAATATTTTTCGTCAGGCAAAAAATGGGGCATTATAGGGTTAAGAAATGAAGTCAGTTCTTAAAATGAATATTTTGTAATTACTTACATGTAAGCAAAGTCTAAGGTCAGACGGAGCCGACTATATTATACCCTGCACCATTTTGTAGATCCACATTTTTGATACCACCATATCAAATCCGTCAAATGTGTTGGGTGCTACATCCTGAAAAAAAAATCGCTTCTGTAATATTTACCGCAAACACATTTTGCTTCAACCATATATATTTTCAGAATTGGTGCAAACAAAATATTGTTTCTATTGTTCAAGCATATTATGTTTCACCTTAGGGCATACACTGATAGAAAAAAATTTTAATGAAATTTTCTTTGCGTTGATATATTTTTAAGGGAGCCACCGTGGTGCAATGGTTAACATGCCCGTCTTGCATACACAAGGTCGTGGGTTCGATTCCTGCTTCGACCCAACACCAAAAAGTTTTTCAGCGGTGGATTATCCCTCCTCAGTAATGCTTGTGACATTTCTGAGGGTTTCAAAACTTCTCTAAGTGGTTTCACTGCAATGTGGAACGCCGTTCGTACTCGGCTATAAAAAGGAGGTCCCTTGTCATTAAGCTTAACATGGAATCGGGCAGCACTCAGTGATAAGAGAGAAGTTCACCAAAGTGGTATCACAATGGACTGAATAGTCTAAGTGAGTCTGATACATCGGGCTGCCACCTAACCTAACCTAGACACATGGTTAGGTTAGGTTAGGTGGGTATTGCAAATATATTTTTGAGAATTTATTTCCAAAATATTGTTACAGACTGATTAATCAAAAACCCGTCCATCGCTAGCCATACTGAAAAATAAATGTGGCCGTTTCCAAAGATTTTATCTTTACACTAAGAGAGAAGTTCACCAATGTGGTATCACAATGGACTGAATAGTCTAAGTGAGCCTGATACATCGGGCTGCCACCTAACCTAACCTAACCTAACCTAAGCATTTTGGTATTGATTCCGAGTCAGAGAAGCAGAAAATTGCACTCAGAAGGGTCAAAAAAATTTGTCAAGCGTTCAAAAAAGACTCGTGTCTATTGGTCGAAAGAAATACCCCAAAAATACGATGGCGGTGCTTCGTAAAACGTGTATGAAATCGTGATAAAGTAAACAGAAGTCGACTATATGGGTGTTTCAAGATGAGCCAAATCCAACAAAAGTTGAAGGAGCACAAAAAGCTCGTCTGTTTTTTTTTTTGGAAAAACTGGACATGTCGTAATCGTACTACACGGACGAAAAACACAATTTTTCATATGTTTGGGTGTAAAAATTATATGTTTGGAACTCAAATTTTTTAATACAATATTTTTAAGAGCAAGCATGTATTGTTCATAAACTAGCATAACATGTTTGGAACATATATGTTAATATGTTAGAACATATTATGTTTGGGACATAAAATGTTTGTAAATATAATATGCTTAGATGCAAACATATATTAATTTAGAAATAGCCTATAAACATATATGTGTTTAGAAAGAGAGACCTAGACAGTATGCTGCAATGGAAGTAACAAATTGGCGCCTTAAAAATATATCCACACAAAGAAAATTTCATTAAAATTTTTTTCTACCAGTGTATGCTCTAAGGTGAAACATAATATGTTTGAACAATACAAACAATATTTTGTTTGGACCAATATTGAAAATATATATATGCTTGAAGCAAAATGTGTTTGGGATATATTTTATAGAAGCGACGAACTATTTTATTTATTTATTTATTCATTATTAAGTTACAATTGAAATTGATAACTTAAATGGCTTAATGGCAGCGATGAACTAGAACAACGTGGGACAGTGAAATCTGAGTGGTCAACATCCATTCGTTTGCCAGTTGCTCCCAAAAAAGCTGGAAAACCAACCGGCGAAGACGGATAATTGACTTTAAAAATACCCAAATTCTTTGCTTTTGAGTCATTCCCAATTTTTTCAATCGGAGGGAAATGGCTTGCCGTGCAAGATATTTTGAATATTCTTCTTACATTTGATATGAGCCCTTATCGAGCAATGTTACCAATTCAGTATTGTTTTCAAGCTTAATCGGCTGACCTGGACAGACTTTGTGTCCCACAGTCTGAAACGACCAAATCACGAAAGGCGAAATTGTACACTCCGAATAAGCTGCGGAGAGCAATCGATGCGATTTTGCTGCACTTTTCTCCAAATAGGGAAGGTAATCAAAACTTGCTGCAAATTCAGTTTTGTGGGCACGAAACTTGACAACCTAATCTAGCAATCCACCCTATTAACCATTCATACACATATAAATGTATGCACTCATTCATTTCAATACATTACCAATGGTCATTTCAACTCCTATGTCCTTCCACACTCCATTCTCTTCTATTGTTGTTGAGCATGAAAATCCCCAGTACTTGTGCTAAACCTGATGATGCGGATGTCGTCTTATGTGAAACTGCTGATGTAGATGTTGACATTTGTGTGCACATCCTTCGAAACATGACCCAGCAACCATAGTAATACCACCAAGCTATAAGGCCATCTTACACTAAACCATATGGTGGACAAGCTGAAAGCAAACCAATGTCATCTACATATTCATACATCTGTGGAGCCATGTGCCTGTAATGGAAATTCTCTCAAAATGTACTCCTAAATTTTATTAGAATAACCAGAAAACTAGACATGAAACAGAGTTGTGGGACCTGAACAATTTTCTGCAATGCCAATATTGCCATAATATTAGAATTTAATTTAGTTCTGCTTTTAACCGAGATTTGCTATTCACGTTGTTTTGTGATAATGCCACAGCTATTCCTATTGCAATGCAACCATTGAGTGCTGGTTAGAAACCACAGACATATAAAACCGCAAACGGAAATGACTTTTTCCACGAATTTCCATTTTGATTGATTCATATCGGAAGCTCTTTTTGTTTTGTTTTGGGGGATCAAATAAAATAGATAATTGTTATTTAAATATGAAAACGGAAGATAGATTGACTGAGAGGTTATCATTTTATTTTCATGATTAACATTTGTGATAAACGTTAGAATTTTTTTTTTCGATAAAGATTTTCTATGCTACAGTGATGAAGAATTTTTTTTAAATTGAATTATCTCGATGACAAAGGACCTCCTATACAAATTAAATTTTGTCAATGTTTTTCAATAGAAATAACATTATAAGAAAGTTCCTATAGAAATTAAATTTTGAAAAGTATTCCTATAGAAATGCAATTTTTAGAAAATTTCCAATAGAAATGAAATTTTTTGGAAATTTCCTATAGAAATGAAATTTTTAGAAAATTTCCTATAGTAGTGAACTTTTTAGAACATTTCCTTTAGAAATAAAATTTTTAGAAAATGTCCTATAGAAATGAAATTTTTTGAGAAAATTTCCTATAGAAATGAAATTTTTAGAAAATTTCCTATGGAAATGAAATTTTTAAAAATTTTTAGAAAATTTCCTATAGAAATGAAATTTTTTGAGAAAATTTCCTATAGAAAAGAAATTTTTAGAAAATTTCCTATATAAATGAAATTTTGAGAAAACTTCCTATAGAAATGAAATTTTGACAAAATTTCCCATAGAAATGAAATTTTGACAAAATTTCCTATAAAAATGAAATTTTGAGAAAATTTCCTATAGAACTGAAATTTTGTGAAAATTTCCTATAGTAATGAAATTTTTATAAAATATCCTATAGAAATGAAAATTTTAGAAAATTTCCTATAGAAATGAAAATTTTAGAAAATTTCCTATAGAAATGAAAATTTTAGAAAATTTCCTATGGAAATTAAATGTTGACAAAATTTCCTATAGAAATGAAGTTTTGAGAAAACTTCCTATAGAAATGAAATATTGAGAAAATTTCCTATAGAAATGAAATTTTGTGAAAATTTCCTATAGAACTGAAATTTTGTGCAAATTTCCTATAGTAATGAAATTTTTAGAAAATATCCTATAGAAATGAAATTTTGACAAAATTTTCTATAGAAATGAAATTTTGAGAAAATTTCCTATAGAAATGAAATTTTGAGAAAATTTCTATTAGAAATTAAATGTTAAGAAAATTTCCTATAGAAATGAAATTTTAAGAAAATTTCCTAAATAAAATTTCTGATAACATTTCCTATAAAAATAAAATTTTGAAAATAAAAATACTTTAGAGATGAAATTTTGGAAAAGTTTCCTATAGAAATGAAATTTTAATAAAATTTCCTATAGAAATGAAATTTTGAGAAAACTTCCTATAGAAATGAAATATTGACAAAATTTCCTATAGAACTGAAATTTTGTGAAAATTTCCTATAGTAATGACATTTTTAGAAAATATCCTATAGAAATGAAAATTTTGCAAAATTTCCTATAGAAATGAAAATTTTGCAAAATTTCCTATAGAAATGAAATTTTGACAAAATTTCTTATAGAAATGAAATTTTGACAAAATTTCCTTTAGAAATGAAATTTTGAGAAAACTTCCTATAGAAATGAAATATTGACAAAATTTCCTATAGAAATGAAATTTGGAGATAATTTCCTATAGAACTGAAATTTTGTGCAAATTCCCTATAGTAATGAAATTTTTAGAAAATATCCTATAGAAATGAAAATTTTAGAAAATTTCCTATAGAAATGAAATTTTGACAAAATTTCCTATAGAAATGAAATTTTGACAAAATTTCCTATAGAAATGAAATTTTGACACAATTTCCTATAGAAATGCAATTTTAAGAAAATTTCCTATAGAACTGAAATAAATTTTAAGAAAATTTCCTAAATAAAATTCTTCCTATAAAAATAAAATGTTGAGAAAAAATTCTATAGAAATGACATTTTGAGAAAGTTTCCTATATAAATAACATTTTAAGCAAATTTCCTAAAGAAATGAAATTTTGACAAAATTTCCTATAGAAATGAAATTTTGAGAAAACTTCCTATAGAAACTTCCTAAAAATGAAATTTTGACAAAATTTCCTATAGAAATGAAATTTTGACAAAATTTCCTATTGAAATGAAATTTTGACAAAATTTCCTATAGAAATGAAATTTTGACAAAATTTCCTATAAAAATGAAATTTTGACAAAATTTCCTATAGAAATGAAATTTTTAGAAAATTTCCTATAAAGGGTGATACGGTCAAAATTTGGTCAAGGGAAAACGCGTGTAAATCGGTGAAATCGTTTATTTAAAAAATCAAATTAAATTTCTTTTTCAAGTTCAATTAGTATAAAATTCAGGAAAAATATTCAGTTAGGCTTTCGCTTTTCCAAATCCAAATTGCCCGGCCTCTCGCTTGACACCTGCCATCAGATTTTGTACAGCCACCTTGTCCACCTTCTTCTCCGTAGAAAGCCAAACTTGCCTTGAACTGCTGCTCGTCCTTAGCAGTTTTTTTGGTCTTCTTTAGGTTCCACTTGACAATAGCCCAGTATTTCTCAATTGGGCGGAGCTCTGGCGTGTTGGGAGGGTTCTTGAACTTGCGAACCACCTGCACGTTGTTGGCGGCGTACCACTCCATGGCCTTTTTACCGTAATGACAAGATGCCAAATCCGGCCAAAACAGTACGGAACAACCGTGTTTCTTCAGAAAAGGCAGCAGACGTTTATTCAAACACTCTTTCACGTAAATTTCTTGGTTGACAGTCCCGGAAGCTATGAAAATTATGCTTTTCAAGCCACAGGTACAGATGGCTTGCCAAACCAGATATTTCTTTGCGAACTTTGACAGTTTTATGTGCTTGAAAATATCTGCTACCTTTCCCCTTCCTTTTGCCGTATAAAACTCCTGTCCCGGAAGCTGCTTGTAGTCGGCTTTGACGTAGGTTTCATCGTCCATTACCACGCAGTCAAACTTCGTCAGCATCGTCGTGTACAGCCTCCAGGATCGCGCTTTGGCCGTCGTATTTTGTTTATCATCGCGGTTTGGAGTCACTACCTTCTTGTAAGTCGATAGTTCGGCTCGTTTTTTGGCTCGATGCACGGTTGTAGACGATACACCCAGCTTATTTGCGGCATCTCGGAGAGAGAGGTTAGGGTTTCGCTTGAAACTACCGGCAACTCTCTTTGTTGTCTCAGCGGCTTCCGGTTTTCGATTTCCCCCCGATCCAGACTTCCTGGCTGTCGACAAACGTTCCCCAAACACTTTAATTACATTTGTAACGGTTGATTTGGCAACTTTTAGCGATTTTGCCAGCTTTGCGTGCGAGTAGCTCGGATTTTCGCGATGCGCGAGCAAAATTTTGATACGCTGCTCTTCTTGCTTGAACGGCATTTTGACAACTGAAGAGTGAATTCCAAAATCAAAATAGGAGCAACATTCTACACACACACACCTTCAAAGTGAGAGGTGTTCAGGTTTTTTAAATGCAAAATTGAAAGAAATACGTCAAGTTTATATTGACCAAATTTTGACCGTATCACCCTTTAGTAATGAACTTTTTAGAAAATTTCCTTTAGAAATAAATTTTTTAGAAAATGTCCTATAGTAATGATATTCTTAGAAAATGTCCGATAGAAATGAATTTTTTTTTGGAAATTTTCCTATAGAAATGAAATTTTTAAAAATTCCCTATAGAAATAAAATTTTTAGGAAATTTCCTATAGTAATGAAATTTTTAGAAAATTTCCTATAGTAATGAAATTTTTAGAAAATTTCCTATAAAAAAGAAATTTTTAGAAAATTTGCTATAGAAATGACATTTTTAAAAAATTTCCTATAGAAATGAAATTTTAAGAAAATTTTTTAAATAAAATTTTTGATAACATTTCCTATAAAAATAAAATTTTGAGAAAAAATTCTATAGAGTTTCCTATAGAAATAACATTTTGAGAAAATTTCCTATAGAAATGAAATTTTGAAAAATTTCCTATAGAAATGAAAGTTTGAGAAAATTTCCTATAAAAATGAAATAACATATTGACAAAATTTCCTATAGAAATGAAATTTTGCCAAACATATTGACAAAATTTTCTATAGAAATGAAATTTTGACAAACTTTCTTATAGAAATGAAATTTTAAGAAACTTTCCTATAGAATTGAAATTTTGACAATATCTATAGAAATTAGATTTTAACACAATTTCCTGTAAAAATAAAATTTTTGATAAAATTTCCTATAGAACTGAAATTTTGTGAAAATTTTCTATAGAAATGCAATTTTTAGAAAATTTCCTATAGAAATGAAATTTTTAGAAAATTTCCTATAGAAATTAAATTTTTAAAAAATTTCGTATAGAATTTAAATTTTGAGAAAATTTCCTATAGAAATGAAATTTTAAGAAAATTTCCTATAGAAATAAAATTTGACAATATCTATTGAAATTAGATTTTAACACAATTTCCTGTAAAAATACAATTTTTGAACTGAAATATAATTATAGAACTGAAATTTTGTGAAAATTTTCTATAAAAATGCAATTTTAAGAAAATTTCGTATATATATGAAATTTTTAGAAAATTTCCTATAGAAATGACATTTGTAGAAAATTTCCTATAGAAATGAAATTTTAAGAAACTTTCTTATAGAAATTAAATTTTGACTATATCTATAGAAATTAGATTTTAACACAATTTCCTGTAAAAATAAAATTTTTGATAAAATTTCCTATAGAACTGAAATTTTGTGAAAATTTTCTATAGAAATGAAATTTTAAGAAAATTTCGTATAGATATGAAATGTTTAGAAAATTTCCTATAGAAATGAATTTTTTAGAAAATTTCCTATAAAATTTAAATTTTGACAAAATTTCCTATAGAAAAAAAAATTGATAAAATTTCCTATAGAAATGAAATTTTTAAAAAAATTCGTATAAAAATGAAATTTTGAGAAAATTTCCTATAGAAAAGAAATTTTGACAAAATTTTCTATAGAAATGAAATTTTGAGAAAATTTTCTATAGAAATGAAATTTTGAGAAAATTTCCTATATGAATGTTTTGATAAAATTTGCTATAGAAATTAACTTTTGATAAAATTTCCGATAGAAATCCAATTTTGACAAAATTTCTTATAGAAATGAAAATGAGAAAATAAAATGAACTATCACTGGAATTAACCTGTCAGCTCTCGGACAAGAGTCCGAGAAGATGATTGCAATACATATCAGTCATCCTGTGTATGTGACATTCTTAAGCAATAACCTTAATCGATTGTTTGGTGGGTGCGATACCAACCAGGATTAATTTCCTGTCGTCTCTATTTTACGTAGCTAAGTTGCTCTATTTTGTTTTGTTTTTTTTTTTCATTTCATATGCCCTAGGGACCTTGCATAAATCTAAGAAAAGTTGGTCCTTATAGTCATCTTTGTAATTGTTGTATTATATTGACCTCCTCGGGGATAGAAATATCAGAGAGCTTATTTGTCATAGTCAACAAGTAAAGGGAATTGTTTTTCTATCGGTTTTGTCATAATTCCCTGGAATTAGTTTGCGTATTTCCGTTTTATACAGATTTCCTTTGCTGACGTTTTTCGCATTTCATTCTTTGGTGAATAAATGATGTTACACTATGAAAAAAGAAATTAGTAAAGAAAACTTATTGGGAACATATACAATTTTTATCAAAAAAAAAAAAAAACAAATTGTATTAATACAAATAGTATTAATTTTATTAAATATTAACCTAGAGTAATAGTAATAAAATAAGTTTTTGCAAAACCTTTAATCGTATTTATAATTTTTTTGTCTTTTCAGGTAATTTACAATTCTTAATAAAAAAACTCTTATGGATCGATCATATGTAAGCTTATTTTAATCCCCGTTCAATGTTTTCCTGTCTCTAAATTATCCCCCCATATAATAATTTTGTCTTTTCAGAAATTGAAATTTCCTTTCTTATTTCCTCCCTTAAATTTAAGCGCCAGTTTTCTTTTGTATTGTTAATTGTTGCCATTCAATTTTCTGTCAACGTTAAACCAAACTGAAATACCTCAGAGTGTCGAAATATTTACTTAGTCATTTAACAAGGTATTTCTCTATTGTTCTCTCAACACGAAAAAAAAGTATGCACCATTTGTCACAATGAGTTATTGCCTAAAAGTATACTACAATTTTCTGCAACATTTTCAATACGATATACATCTAGCAGCTGAACGAAGTTGTTGTATAATTGTGTATAGTACATGGCACAATTTAATTTAAACAGACGACTTAGTTTGAGCAATGAAAAGTTTGGAAAAAAACATGAACAAATGGCGACAACAGCGCTAAACATTGTTTGTTCCTCTTAATGGAGAGAAATGGGTAAACAACAAACACAACAAGCTAGACAACAAAATAAATAAATGTGTAAATTTAGAAATTCTTACAACAAACAGCGTATGTGCCATGATTTCAATGATAAATGTTTTCCAAATATAATAAGTATAAGGCTAAAATTTAAAATATATAACAACGAAATCAATACAATATTAATGAAACTGGTAGCCTAACAAAGTGGTCACCATACAAAAATAACATTTTGTTCTTAAAACATGTTTGAGGTGATCATATTCCTTCTCTGCGTGCACCATAAATTCAATATTACATGAAAATTTGACAATTTTTTTTTTCGCCTTAGATCCCACACAATTTGTCAAATCTCAAAAATGACTCGTGTCTATTGGTCCAAAAATACGATCTTGGTGCTTCGAAACACGTCTATGTCAACGTGAAAGGTTATGAATCGTAAAAAGTAAACAGCAATCGCCTGTATTCTGCCTCAATCACGAAATTAATAATTTCCAAATAAAATTTGCAATTACATTTTTAATTCTAATTATTTACTTATTTAATTAAAATGTTAATTAGGATAGTTAATAGTTTAATTGAAAACTTTTTCAACCATTTTCTTACCAGACTTTATTTTTTAAGTTGATTAAACAATTAATTATATCAATTAATTTTTTTAATTGGTACGTTTTCAACTTCTGAATTAGAAATACTTTTTTCTGTACAGTCAACTCTGAGTAGTAGACAAAAATTTTGCTTGCCAGTTGTCTACCAAGAAATCATGAAAACCATCCGACGAAGACGGATCATCGGTTGCCAATCGAGCCATAACTAATCAAAATTTTATTTCTATAGAAAAGGTTCTCAAAATGTTATTTCTATAGAAAATGTTGTCAAAATTTTATTTCTATAGAAAATGTTGTCAAAATTTTATTTCTATAGAAAATTTTGTAAAAATTTTATTTCTATAGAAAATTTTGTAAAAATTTTATTTCTATAGAAAATTTTATCAAAATTTTATTTCTATAGAAAATTTTGTCAAAATTTTATTTCTATAGAAAATTTTGTCAAAATTTTATTTCTATAGAAAATTTTGTCAAAATGTTATTTCTATAGAAAATTTTATTTCTATAGATAATGTTCTCAAAATTTTATTTTTATATAAAATGTTCTCAAAAATTTTTTTTGTAGAAGATTTTGTCAAAATGTTATTTCTATAGAAAATTTTGTCAAAATTTTGTTTCTATAGAAAATTTTGTCAAAATTTTATTTCTACTGAAAAATTGGCAAAATTTAATTTCAATAGAAACTTTTGTCACAATGTTTTTCTATAGAAAATTTTGTCACAATTTTATTTCTATAGAAAATTTTGTCAAACTTTTATTTCCATAGAAAATTGTGCCAAACTTTTATTTCTATAGAAAATTTTGTCAAAATTTTATTTCTATAAAAATTTTTGTCAAAATTTTATTTCGATAGAAAATTTTGTCAAAATTTAATTTCGTTGTTGTTTTTTATTGCAGCTTAAAACCATACATTGACTAAACTACAAGTGTAGCTTAACCAACAGAGGAAAATAATGTTTGTCAAATTTATTTGGGCAAAGCCCTATAGACTGCAAGATGGTTGGATGGACGCACGTTTCGGAATTACCACATTCCTCATCAGCATCCTCTACTAAATTTGACATTCTTTTCCTCTGTTGGTTAAGCTACACTTGTAGTTTAGTCAATGTATGGTTTTAAGCTGCAATAAAAAACAACAACAATGCTTAAAGAACAAAACCAACAATAACAAAACAAAACAAATGGAAAAAGAAGAGGAGGCACGCTCAAAATAAACCCAGCCATGTGAATTCAAATCGATGATTTGACAGTGGCATAGGAAAAGAGATATGTTTGTTTCGAATTTATTTCGGCATAAGCCGGCTATCAATGTAAAACCTTTTTTCGGAGGGTTCAAGTGTGGTTTTTGTTGGGTTTAATAAACTGCCTGAATTTATTCTGATAATTGGTTGATAGTTTTGCTGCAAGTAGAGGATGCTGATGAGGAATGTGGTAATTCCGAAACGTGCATCCATCCAACCATCTTGCAGTCTATAGGGCTTTGCCCAAATAAATTTGACAAACATTCTTTTCCTCTGTTGATTAAGCTACACTTGTAGTTTAGTCAATGTATGGTTTTAAGCTGCAATAAAAAACAACAACAATGCTTAAAGAACAAAACCAACAATAACAAAACAAAACAAATGGAAAATTTAATTTCGATAGAAAATTTTGTCAAAATTTCATTTCGATAGAAAATTTTGTCAAAATTTTATTTCGATAGAAAATTTTGTCAAAATTTTATTTCGATAGAAAATTTTGTCAACATTTTATATTTCTATGACAATTTTGTCAAAATTTTATTTCCATAGAAAATTTTTCAAAATTTTATTTCTATAGAAAATTTTTTAAAATTTTATTTCTATAGAAAATTTTGACAAAATTTTATATTTCTATGAAAATTTTGTCAAAATTTTATTTCAATAGAAAATTTTGTCAAAATTTTATTACTATAGAAATTTTTTTTAAATTTCATTTCGATAGAAAATTTTGTCAAAATTTTATATTTCTATAGGAAATTTTTTCAAAATTTTACTTCTATAGAAATTTTTTTAAAATTTTAGTTCCATAGAAAATTTTGTCAAAATTTTATTTCGATTGAAAATTTTGTTGTCAGCATTTTATTTCGATCTATAAAACACATTGTAATAATATTATTTCTATGGAATATTTTTTAAAATTTTCAAAATGTCAAAATTTTTTCAAAGTGTCAAAATTTTATTTCTATAGAAAATTTTGTCAAAATTTTATTTTTATAAAAATTTTTGTCAAAATTTTATTTCGATAGAAAATTTTGTCAAAATTTCATTTCGATAGAAAATTTTGTCAAAATTTTATTTCGATAGAAAATGTTGTCAACATTTTATATTTCTATGAAAATTTTGTCAAAATTTTATGTCCATAGAAATTTTTTTCAAAATTTTATGTCCATAGAAAATTTTTTCAAAATTTTATGTCCATAGAAAATTTTTTCAAAATTTTATTTCTATAGAAAATTTTTTAAAATTTTATTTCCATAGAAAATTTTGTCAAAACTTTATTTCAATAGAAAATTTTGTCAAAATTTTATTACTATAGAATTTTTTTTAAATTTTATTTCTATGAAAAATTTTGACAAAATTTTATATTTCTATGAAAATTTCTGTCAAAATTTTATTTCAATAGGATATTTTGTCAAAATTTTATTACTATAGAATTTTTTTTTTAAATGTCATTTCGATAGAAAATTTTTTCAAAATTTTATATTTCCATAGAACATTTTTTCAAAATTTTATTTCTATAGAAAATTTTTTAAAATTTTATTTCCATAGAAAATTTTGTCAAAACTTTATTTCAATATAAAATTTTGTCAAAATTTTATTACTATAGAATTTTTTTTTTTTAATTTTATTTCTATAGAAAATTTTGACTAAATTTTATATTTCTATGAAAATTTTGTCAAAATTTTATTTCCATAGAAAATTTTGTCAAAATTTTATTTTTATAGAAAATTTTTTAAAATTTTATTTCCATAGAAAAATTTGTCAAAACTTTATTTCAATAGAAAATTTTGTCAAAATTTTATTTCTATAGAAAATTTTGTCAAAATTTTATTTCTATAGAAAATTTTGTCAAAATTTTATTTCTATAGAAAATTTTGTCAAAATTTTATTTCTATAGAAAATTTTGTAAAAATTTTATTTCAATAGAAAATTTTGTCAAAATTTTATTTCTATAGAAAAATTTGTTGTTAAAATTTTATTTCTATCTATAAAAACTTTGTAATAATATTATTTCTATGGAATATTTTTTTATAATTTTTATTTTATTTATTTTATTTACGGTTGATGTGTTCAGAATGCAGGTTTTGGACAATTGGTTTAAACGTATGCAAAAGTGTGTAGATCTTAATGTGGAATATTTTGAAAAACAATAAAGCGATTTTCAATGAAAATTTATTTTTGTTCTCTATTCCCAAAATATAAAAACCAAATCTCGTATCATATGTTATGAATACTTTTCCTTCACATCCCCATTTATGAATGTCTTTGTTCACATTCACAATTAAATGTTTCAAATGCTTCAACATTTTTTATAACACTGCCCCAGACTGGGCATATATCATCTGCACATTTTAAAGAGTTAAGACCTCCTTGTAGTCCTTACGTTTTTGACTCAGCAGTGGTAATCTTAAAGTCATGGCATGTTTAGACATTTCTAAGCACGTGCTTAAGGTAACAAGTCACGTTTCTGTTTTGCTCCTCACCATTTAACCTAAAATCTGCAAAAAATAAGAAGGAAAATAAAAAATATAATATTTATACAAAAATAAATAAAACGGCCCACATGGCCCCAAAATCAAGCACCTACTCGCTGTGACTAAAGCCCAGAAGATAGTAAATTTTTTCGGATTTACGTTGATGTCTGAGCATGGTGTGTGTATGTGTGCAGTTTCTAACAATGGATTTGCCAAGAAAGGATGAATGTTTTTCAAGTGTTGGTATTTCTCTGGGCTCAGACGAATATAAAATCATTCTAACTGCCTGCTTTTGTGTGAATGTGTGTGTGTGTGTGAAAGCGTTTAGAGCGAAGAAAGCTTGTAAACTATTTTGGGATTTTTTTTTGCCAAATGTATGTTTTGCTGCCATTACCATTGTTGTTCTTTCAAAGAATAAAGTTAAGCGACAAGAATATGTATTTTTGCCATGAGGCAGACGACGACTACCTATCACGTTAGTCGAGACACAGTGGGCGCTTTTAAGAGTTATCCGTAATAAAGACGAGAGGAAGAAAGTGGTACACCCCTTAAGTAAAAAAACAAATAAAACAGTGGTTAAATTTAAAATTTCCCTTGGGTGAGTGGCGTAAATTTCCGTTATACACAGACGAAAAAGACTGTTTTTCATATGTTTCGGTGTATAAATTATATGTTTGGAACTCAAATTTTTAGCACATTATTTTTAGGGACAAGCATATAATGCTCATAAACTAGCAGAACATGCTTGGCACATATATGTTAATATGTTAGAATATATTATATAACATTTGTTTAAATATATTGCGTATAAATATATATATGTTTAGAAGGAGAGACCACGAGAGAATAAAAAAAACTAAAGATAGCGAATGTTTATGGCATTTTGCTGCAAGTAAAAATGGAAGTAACCAATTGCCGCCTTAAAAACATATAAGCCTAAATGTGAAAAATAATATGTTTGGACAATACAGACAATATTGTGTTTGGACAAAAAGTTTTCGCCTTACCAATATAGTCTAATAATTGAAATGAGTAGGTCGTCCAATAAAGGGAACTGATGAGGATGTGGAAATCCGAAACAGCTGTCTTCCCAACCATATTTGAAACATTTTTAACTTTCTAAACACCATAAAAACACTATTAATGATAGGCTAATAAATAAGTTATGATATCATTACATAAACTTCGTACTCGTTTGCGCATCACTATGATAAATGCATTTTGAAAATTTTATTTCTATAGTAAATTTTGTCAACATTTTATTTCTATAGATAATTTTGTCAAAATATTTATTTCGATAGAAAATTTTGTCAAATTTTTTATTTCGATAGAAAATTTTGTCCAAATTTTATTTCTATAGAAAATGTCGTCAAAATTTTGTTTCTAAAATCATTACATAAACTTCGTACTCGTTTGCGCATCACTATGATAAATGCATTTTGAAAATTTTATTTCTATAGTAAATTTTGTCAAAATTTAATTTCTGCCGAAAATTTAGTCAAAATTTCTATTTCGATAGAAAATTTAGTCAAAATTTTATTTCTATAGAAAATTTTGTCAAAATTTTTATTTCGATAGAAAATTTTGTCAAAACTTTATTTCTATAGAAAATTTTCTCAATATTTTATTTCCATAGAAAATTTTGTCAAAATTGTATTTCTGTACAAAATCTTGTCGAAATTTTATTTCTATAGTAAATTTTGTCAAAATTTTATTTCTGCCGAAAATTTTGTCAAAATTTTTATTTCTGTAGAAAATTTTGTCAAAGTTTTATTTCTATAGAAAATTTGTCAAAATTTTATTTCTATAGAAAAGTTTGTCAAAATTTTATTTCTATAGAAAAGTTTGTCAATTTTTTTTTCTATAGCCAATTTTGTCAAAATTTTATTTCTATAGAAAATTTGGTCAAAAATTTTTAACTAAAATCATTACATAAACTTCGTACTCTTTTGCGCATCACTATGATAAATGCATTTAGAGAATTTTATTTCTATAGTAAATTTTGTCAAAATTTTATTTCTGCCGAAAATTTTGTTAAAATTTTTATTTCGATAGAAAATTTTGTCAAAATTTTATTTCTATAGAAAATTTTGTCAAAACTTTTTTTCTGCCAAAAATTTTGTCAAAATTTTTATTTCGATAGAAAATTTTGTCAAAATTTTATTTCTATGGAAAATTTTGTCAAATTTTTATTTTTATAGAAAATTTTGTTAAAATTTTATTTCTATAGAAAATTTTGTCAAAATTTTATTTCTATAGAAAAGTTTGTCAAAATTTTATTTCTATGAAAAAGTTTGTCAATTTTTTTTTCTATAGCCTATTTGGTCAAAATTTTATTTCTATAGAAAATTTGGTCAAATTTTTGTTTCTAAAAAAATTTTGTCAAAATTGTATTTCTGTGCACAATCTTGTCGAAATTTTATTTTATAGTGAATTTTGTCAAAATTTTATTTCTGCCGAAAATTTAGTCAAAATTTTATTTCTGTACAAAATCTTGTCGAAATTTTATTTTATAGTAAATTTTGTCAAAATTTTATTTCTGCCGAAAATTTAGTCAAAATTTTATTTCTGTAGAAAATTTTATCAAAATTTTATTTCTATAGAAAATTTTGTCAAAATTTTATTCTATAGTAAATGTTGTCAAAATTGTAACATATTTTTATAGAAAATTTTGTCAAAATTTTATTTCTATAGAAAAGTTTGTCAACATTTTATTTCTATAGAAAATTTTGTAAATTTTTTTCTATAGCATATTTTGTCAAAATATTATTTATTTCTATAGAAAAATTTGTCAAAATTTATTTCTGTACAAAATTATGTCCAAATTTTATTTCTATAGTAAATTTTGTCAAAATTTTATTTCTGCCGAAAAATTTGTCAAAATTTTTATTTCTGTAGAAAAATTTGTCAAAAGTTTTTTTATAGAAAATTTTGTTAAAATTTTATTTCTATAGAAAATTTTGTCAAAATTTTATTTCTATAGAAAAGTTTGTCAAAATTTTATTTCTTTCGAAAAATTTTTTATAGAAAATTTTGTCAATTTTTTTTTTGGTATATAGAGAATTGGAATTGGATTGGATTTTTAATCCAAATGAAATTCTATATATTTTCAAGTAAACCGACGATGGGCTTTTAGAGGAAACTATTACATTTGTTTCATGGTGGTTGGTATTGAAGATTTGGCCCGGCCGAACTTACGGCTGTATTCTTAGCTCTTTCTTCAAAGTAGATCAAAAGAAGGTTTATACTATCATTCCAAAGTAGAGGTTATAGAACTTCCCCACTTAAAATATACAATGGGGATCGTATTAATAGTTAAAAAAATATTTATATTTTATTTTCATAAATATTGTATGGGCGCCACTGTGCGACATAGCGATAGAAGTGACATATAACCAACCAGCTATACAACTAAACTCGTTTGTGTAAAAGTTTTGTAGCATCATTTGCATAATGTATAGAAGCTAACAGTGGCATATGTTTTAGGGACACCAATGAGATGTGTGTGTGTTTTTTTTGGTAAGCCTTCTGCAGTATATCCCCAGGCAGTCTCCATAATAAAAGCATACTTTTGCTATGATAAATCATTGGGATTTAGGTAAACTTAGTTTGTTCATATAATCAACGCAATAATTCATTGACGATACTCAACGTAACGTAACGGTAGGAAAATTCTTAATTGGTCTCAAGGTTTTAGGGAGGATACAATTAAAATTATTCTGCGGTCGAGCTGAGACAATAAAACGGCATGGCGATATAAAGACTTCTCTCACATTTGCGTTTACAATTTAGCATTGTGGAAGAATTTGCCTGAAATTTTAAATCTAGAGGTATTGTAGAACCATAAAGAGTTGTGCCAAAAATGGTGAGAATCGGTAAATGTTTTTGTATAGCCCACATATAGACCGATCTCCCGATTTTACTTTTTTGGCTTGTCGAAACCGTAGTTGTTGTCCAATTTGCCTGAAATTGAAAATCTGGAAGTTGTTTAGGACTATAAATAGGTGTGCAAGAAATGATTTTATTGTTTGAGATTCTAGAAACCATAGTTTTTATCCAATTTGCCTGAAATTTGAAATCTAGAAGTATTTTAGGACCATAAAGAGGTGTGCCGAAAACTGTGAGTATCGTCCATATTTTAGTATATATATATATAGCCCCCATAAGACCATTCTCCCGATTTAACTGGGTTTCTAGAAGCCGTAGTTTTTATCTGATTTGCTTGAAATTGTAAATATACTGGTACTTTAGACTCGCAAAAACGTATATCGGATTAAATTTTTATCGGTCCATTTGAATGAAATGGTGAATGAACACCCAAAAAAATTGAACCCACCATGAAAGAAAGTAGGTTTATTTTAGAAAATTCTAAATAAATTATTTTATTAATTGCAACATGATACAAGTAACTTAGTAATTTTTGTCACATTGAAGAAAATTCATTGAAAATAATAAAGTAAATATTTAGTAACTTCTGAAAAAATTTCAGTTAATGTTAAACGAAGAGAAGATATTTGCAATGACAGATTTTCGTTCTATTTAATTGGCTCCATTTAAATGATATTTCATTGTGTATATATAATAATAAATATAGAGATTTTTTTCTTGAGGATAAATATCCTCTAATTTTTAATTTGGTCCAACAGGTAATAATTACTACTTTGATACACCGAAAGAATTCTATTCGTTAATTTTACGAAGAATTTTTCATTAACTATTCTTCGTGAATTCTTCATTAAAACAACGAAATTTTCATTAATTTTCGTAAATTTTAAGAAGAATATTTTACGAATATACGAAACGTCTACGAAATATTCTATATTAATTTTTCGTACTCGTAATCGTTTTGTACTTTTAACGAAACTTTCTTCAAATTTCATGATTTTTGTCAAGAAGTTTTTACAAACTTATGAATATATTACGAAACATTATGCGTTAAAATTTCTTCATAAAAAGTACGAAACGTTTTCTTTAAAATAACGAAGAAGTTTCATTGAAGTTGTAAAATTTCCGTTCGCGACATAAAATTGCCTCTGATAATATGCTTGAGTGTATTCCTTTATTCTATTTTTTTTATGCATGTCTATGCTACTTCTCATTTGTGTGATAGTGCGCTATGAATAAAACTGAAGCAATAAAACTAAAAATTATTCAAAAACTTAAGATGTAAAGTAGTGATGACATTTTTCACACTTGTTACTACAACCAAATGCACTTTTGACTATAAAATTTTTTTCTAAAAGTTCGAACATTTTTGAAAAAAAGTACGAAAGTTTTTCATAAAAAGTACGAAACATTTTCATAAAAAGAATGAAATTGTTTCATAAAAAGTACGAAGATTTTTCATAAAAAGAGCGAAGATTCTTCACAAAAAAGTACGAATTTTTTTCCTACAAACTACGAAAAATTTGGAAGAGCTTTTCGAAATACGAAATATTTCGTACTTTTAATGAAAAATTTCTTTGGTTGTAAAACAATTACAAATTTCGAAATTTTTCGTTCTTTTTACGAAGAAATTCTTTCGTTGTACTATGTTTTTGTAATGACCGAAAATTAAGCATTGCCTTGGAACTCAAAAAAAAATATATATCCATCACAACTTATAGTAGATAAATTAAAGTTAATGGGGAATAGTGCGAAAATCTATCAGACGGCCAAGAATTTTACCAATCTACCAAACAGTCAAACATTTTTGGTAAATCTCGTAAATAATAATCGATTACGATTTTTTAGGCAAATGTAACCGAATCACACTATTTCGCTGGTTCTCCATAACGAATGAATTTCGTTTTATATAAACTCAAAAGTAAATGCTTTTGATTTTTTGTAAACAACTAGCGTAACCCGACCCGCTTCACTGCGCCTTCCGAAGCGTATTTGGAGGAACATTTTGCATTAACTTAGTCAACTATATCCTTCGTGCTGAAAACAAATTCGAAAAGATTTCAATTCTTTTAAACAAATCGGACTACTTGATTTTTCATTTATAGGTACAAATACGGCGGGAGAGGGTGTACCCTTTCCTCCAAATTTTTTTAATAATGTTCTGTATTCAAGTAGTTGGACAATCTTCTATATTTCTTGTGAATTTTAAGTGGGGTTTGTCAAGGAAAGGTATCCTTCTCCTCAACATATCTGAAAATTAAGCACTATATTATAATAACATACAAAGAAATACTGTTTCCCATCCAATAAATCGGAAAAAGCAAAAGTAGTAAACAAATTTACCACATTAACATTTGCTAAAATGTTGAAAAATGATGCACCCTCTACGTTGGCTGCCAATTTCATATAAATTTAAGTTCTTTACTAAAAAGAAGTCTGGCAGAAGCCTGTACAAAAATCATAAAATTATGTACCGAGTTCCCATTTACGGACAACCCTCTACTTTCAACTTAAGAAAAAAAAACGGACAAAAGGGAACTCTCTCGTTACTAAAATGAAGACTAAAAAGAAGTCTGGCAGAAGCCTGTACAAAAATCATAAAATTATGTACCGAGTTCCCATTTACGGACAACCCTCTACTAAGAAAAAAAAACGGACAAAAGGGAACCCTCTCCCCACCTTCGCTCCACTCCGACCTGATATCGGACTATCACGTACCCTATATTAATTTCGCAACTACTCAATGGTCCCTATAAATTCTATCGAAGTAAATCGATAAAGTTTATTTCAATTTTCCCCTTCCCCAACCAGATATCGAAAAATCATATACTAATTTAAAAATTATGTATAAATTTAATCACCTCCTGCCACGTCCCTGTAAATTTCAAGTAGATCGGAGATGTTTAAATTTTGCTCTATTGTTTTAAAGGGACGTCACTTTCCCCGATACAATATCGACACCCCTAACCTTCCCTGAAAATTCTTGAAACTTTCATTCAAGTGTGGGGCAAGGAAGGTTGCCTCTTCGTTCATAACCTTCCCCCACTGCTTTTGTAAATTTCAAGAAAACTTAATTTTTTTTGTAGTTTTAGAGGAGGACCTCCTCCCCGACCAAATGTCGAAAAGCGTATCTTTTGTAAACGTCCCAGAAAATGTCAAGCAAATTATAAGCCTAAAGGGGCGGCCTCTCTTCCGTCCAAATATCACAAAATCAGGTATCAACTATTACGGTTGACGGAGGTTACGATCTCTCCCCAGTCCTCTGTAAATTTCAAGTAACTCGGTAATGTTTAATTGTTTCTCTGTATGTACTTAAGAGAAGCGGATGTCTCCCTATGCCCTTTTATTTTTATTAAAAAATCAGGAACCTGATATAAATTTCGTAACCCATTTTTTCTGTAAAATTTCAGTCGGGGGAGTTTAGTTTTGTTTGAACTTTCAAAAAAAAAAAAAAAAAATTTTTACACAGGGGTGGTCCCCCTCCCCGACCAAGTATCGGAAAATAATGTAGCGGATTTTTGTCTACATGCCAACCCCAACATTCAATGAAAATTTCAAGCAAATCGCATAATTTTGTTCCAAGTTTCAAAAAGTAGGGCAAGGGGGAGGTCCCCCTCCACATCCACATATGAAATCATCGGGTACCCCATATTAATTCCATAACCTCACCACATGTTCTCTGTAAATCTCAGATAATTTAGAGAATTTTAGTTTTTTCACTGTACTTTAAAAAAAGTCGAACAAAGGAGAGGCCCCCCTCCGCCACCAAATATCGAAATAAAAAGTAGCGGATCTTTGTCTAGATGCCAACCCCAATCTTCAACGAAAATTTCAACCAAATCGGTCAACTTTGGTCCAATTTTCAAAAAGTCCGACAAAGGGGAGGTCCCCCTCCGCGACCAGGTGTCAAAAAATGAGGTACCCTATTTTCACCACATGAACGCCCCCTACGATTTCTGAAAGTTTCAAGTAAATCGGTTCAGCCGTTTCGGAGCCAACTCGGCACATACAAACAAACAAACAAATAAACAAACATAAATTGAATTTTATATATAGATACAATGAACTGCCAATAAAACAAATATAATAAAATTTTATTTCTCATTTGATATGGCCGATATTTCAGTGTCAACTTCCCAACATTTCGTGTTAGCTACTCTGGGCATTATGTTACATGTCTACTTATATTCTGTATTCATTCATATTTACTTTCGAATAATTTTTCATTTGATCCTTAAATAAACAAATGGCGTAGATGCAATTAAAAATGCTGCCTCTCAAAACGTCTATAAGAAAAAAAGAAACTAAAACCATATCAAAGCAAATATAAATCTATTCAGTGTGATGAACAAAACGTAATGAAAAACAATTCAATTTAAATCATATTCTTCTTATTTGTTTTTTCTTGCTTTTTCCTGGTCACAGATTTCCAAAATATGATAAAAGTTTCATTTATCCCATTTAATTCATTTCAATGTTGTGACTAGGATACAGCTTTCTTCATTTTTTTTTAATTAAATGAAATAATCAGAAATATGATTTTTTTCTATTTTCTCCCCTCCTTGAGTGTGAAGTATGTGCGTCTGTGTGGGTTTATAGTCATTTTAATTAAAAATAATATCTTCCATAGTTATGTCCTATTTTTTTTTCTTTGTTTTTTGGTAAATGTAAATAAATATGAAAGCATATCTCAAGGATGTTGTTCAGAGAAGCACATTATGTTAGGAAAGATCTTAATTAAAGAAATCCATTCAATGACTAGAATTTTAGCTACCTTCATTAAAAGGAAACTTTTGATATTTTGACTTTTGTTTTTATTGCACTATCCCAGCAAAAAATGGAGCACTATTTCAGCAGGATTGTAAGGGAGAGAGGCAGTACCAACTGCTTACAAAACAACCGAATCAGCGCTGATTTTTATGGGCGGTGTCCCGATTTAGAGCAGCTTCTACATAGCGCTGATATAATTGCTCATTTTAATAGAAATATTGCTCAGAAGTGATATATTCTGGGTCGTGGTGAAATTCTGAGTCGATCTAAGAATTTCCGCCCGTCCGTCTGTTGAAATCACGCTAACTTCCGAACGAAACAAGCTATCGACTTGAAACTTGGCACAAGTAGTTGTTATTGATGTCGGTCGGATGGTATTGCAAATGGGCATATTGGTCCACTTTTACGTATAGCCCCCATATAAACGGACCCTCAGATTTGGCTTGCGGAGCCTCTAAATTGAAATTTGGTACATGGTTTTGGTATATGGTATCTAACAACCATACAAAAATTGGTCCACATTGGTTCATCATTATATACAGCCCCCATATAAACCGATCCCCGGAGAAGCAAATTTCATTCGATCCGGCTGAAATTTGGTATATGGAGTTGTTATATGGTCTCTAACAACCATGCCAAAATTGGTCCACATCGGTTCATAATTATATATAGCCCCCTTATAAACCGATCCCCAGATTTGGCTTGCGGATCCTCTAAGAGAAGCAAATTTCATCCGATCCGGTTGAAATTTGGAACATGGTGTTAGTATATGATCTTTAACAACCGTGCCAGAATTGGTCCATATCGGTCCATAATTATATATAGCCCCCATATAAAACGTTCTCCAGATTTGACCTCCGAAGCCTCTTGGAGGAGCAAAATTCATCCGATCCGGTTCAAATGTGGATCGTGGCGTTAGTATATGATCTCTAACATCCATGCAAAAATTGGTCCATATCGGTATATAGTTATATAGAGCTAATCCCTAATCACACAAAAATTGGTCCATATCGGTTCATAATCATGGTTGCCACTCGAGCCAAAAATAATCTACCAAAATTTTATTTCTATAGAAAATTTTGTTAAAAGTTTATTTCTATAGAAAATTTTGTTAAAATTTTATTTCTATAGAAAATTTTGTTAAAATTTCATTTCTATAGAAAATTTTGTTAAAATTTCATTTCTATAGAAAATTTTGTTAAAATTTCATTTCTATAGAAAATTTTGTCAAAACTTTATTTCTATAGAAAACAAATCCATTCGTTTTGTTTTGTTATTGTTGGTTTTGTTCTTCAACCATTGTTGTTGTTTTTTTTTTATTTCAGCTTAAAACCATACATTGACTAAACTACAAGTGTAGCTTAACCAACAGAGGAAAATAATGTTTGTCAAATTTATTTGGGCAAAGCCCTTGCTTCGAATTTATTTCGGCAGAAGCCGGCTATCATGCAAAACCTTTTTTCGGAAGGTTCAAGTGTGGTTCATTGGTGGGTTTAATGAACTGCCTGAATTTATTCTGATAATTGGTTGATAGTTTTGCTGCAAGTAGGGGATGCTGATGAGGAATGTGGTAATTCCGAAACGTGCGTCCATCCAACCATCTTGCAGTCTATAGGGCTTTGCCCAAATAAATTTGACAAACATTATTTTCCTCTGTTGGTTAAGCTACACTTGTAGTTTAGTCAATGTATGATTTTAAGCTGAAATAAAAAAACAACAACAATGCTTATAGAAAATTTTATCAAAATTTTATTTCTATAGAAAATTTTGTCAAAATTTTATTTCTATGGAAAATTTTGTTAAAATTTTATTTCTATAGAAAACATTGTTAATTATTTGTTAATATACCACGTATGGACTTACTTACAATTTAGAATACGGTGTTAGGAAGTTTTAAGATACCTTGCCATCGGCAAGCGTTACCGCAACCCAAATAATTCGATTGTCGATGGCAGTGTTTAGAAGAAGTTTCTACGCAATCCATGGTGGAGGGTACATAAGCTTCGGCCTGACCGAACTTACGGCCGTATATACTTGTTGTTTCTAATATACTTTTTTTATACCCTAAACCACATAGTGGTCAGGGTATAATAAGTTTGATCTGCCAAAAAATGTGCCTACCAGAAATATTGATTTTAGACCCCACAAAATATATTCCGATCGACTCAGAATCACCTCTGAGTCGATCTAGCGCTTGGTGTCCATCCGTCCGTCCGTCCGTCTGTCCATGTATTTGTTGTTCACAGGATTCCGGTCGCAATTAGTAACCGATTTTGATGAAATTTGGTACAGAGAGTTTTTTGGGTACAAGGACGAACGCTATTAAGAAATCGGATCAAATTTAGATATAGCTCCCATATATATGTATCGCCCGATTTCGACAAATGGGGTCATGTTGCGCTTTTTTTTCAAACGGATCGTCACCAAATTTGGCAAAAGGTAATCTTTTTACCGCCCTTCAAGTATGCAAAATTTCATCCAAATCGGTTCAGATGTAGATATAGCTCCCATATATGTATCTCCCGATTTTGAAAAATTCGACCATAGAGGCCTCATTTCTTAACTGATCTTACTCAAATTTTGCACAAGGTAACCTTTTGTGGTATTAATCAAACCCGCAAAATATTATGCAAATTGGTTCAGATTTAGATATAGCTTCCATATATATGCATCTATCGATTTTCCCAAATTTGGCCATAGTACTCTTATTTATTAACCAATGTTACTCAAATTTCAAATTTTGATGTACTAGCCGATCGTATTTATACGTACTTGTAGCTCTTACATAAGAATATTGCTCGATTTTTACAAATTTGGATTTATTACCCACACGAATCGAGCGATTTTCTCTTTTTTAATAATGGGCTCAATATTAGTGACATACTAACTCCGTAGGTGCAATATCAACACAGCCAGTGTTGCTAGAAATAGGGGAAATTCCCTATATGTAGGGTTTTTCTAATATTTAGCGTCTTGTAGGGACGTATGGTCACAATGTAGGACATTTTCACTCAACACAATTTGTAATAATTTTTACATTTTGGTGGCTCTAGAGGCTCTACCAAACAAATATTCCTATACAAATTGTTGTCACAACTTTATTCCTGTAGAAAATTTTATCAACATTTTATTGTCTATAGAAATAAAATGTTGATAAAATATAAAATAAAAAAATTTGTCAAAATTGTATTTCTATAGAATTTGTTTTTGTTTTCAAAATATTATTTCTATAAAAAAAATTCTCAAAATTTTATTTCTATGGAATTTTTTCTCAAAATTTTATTTCTATGGAATTTTTTCTCAAAATTTTATTTCTACAGAAAAATTTCTCACAAAAATTTGTTTATAGAAACTTTTCCAAAATTTTATTTTTATAGAGATTTAACAAAAAAGATTACTAATTTGGGTAGAATTCTACCACCTGTGGCAAACGTGGTGGTAATACAAATTTATATTCTAAGTTATATACGTTGCATATTCATGTTTTAAGATAATAAAGTACTTAGATCTATTTTTGTTTTGTATTTTTTTTTTTAATTTTTACGAAAAATATTGTATGGGAAAGTTCCCTACTTTGTCCTTGTAGGGTAAACCGAAAATTTTCCCTGGCAACATTGACTATGAGCTATAGTCAGATTGACACAAAGCACCCATAGACATGTACATCCTTAATTTTCTTAAATATGCCACTGCGGTTTATCTCCCTGACCTGTATCAATGTTACCCCACAAATATTTATGATTACTAATTCAGTAAGGGTGGTTTAGGGTATGATATAGTCTACCCCGCCCGACTTTCTACTTTACTTACTTGTTTTTCTTATAGACAATCATTGTTCTTAAGAAAAAGCAAGTATGGTGTTTTTTATTAACTTTCTTATATGCATATTTTTCTTATATGAGATGTGCTTATATCCGTTATATGAGAAGTGCTTATATCCTACTGTAGAAAGAACTACGTTCCAAAATCGTGAACGCAAGGTAACAAAATGTAACACAAACGTTCACGAAAAATGAAAACGGAATGTTCACGGTTACGTCCAAAGGCGTTCATGATTTCATGAACAGTTTTCAGATCATGAACGCTGCTTGTTAATTTGACAATGCATGGTGTCATTTTATGGTTGTCACATTGACACCGTCTGTTCTCCGTTTGAAAGCACATGTGTGTTGATTCACTTTTATGAACGAATCGTTTTGAAACATGCACACAGTTCATGATTTTTTCTATGAGTGTTATTTGTGGGTCACGAATCCTTGCAGCAAGTTGTTGCGTTTACAATTGCATTTCTTCAGTGTATCTTTTAAACTTAACTAAAACATCGCACATCTTAATTAGCATCATTAAATACATCCTTTCTAGCGGAAACTTGTCACACAAACTTTTATTATTACATCTCACATAACCTTCTCCTATATAACATATTCGTTTTGCCTTTTGCTCGTTTCTATTATCAGCAATTCATCTATAATTATTGTTCTTGTTTTTATTTTTTGCTGCGAATCACAGCAGCAAACGAACAACATATAATTGTCTATCACGAGCTTGCACTCTACGGTACAGTTGTGGAAATGTATTCACAGTTTTGCATGAAATCCAATTGTTCTATTCCGAAGATGGCATCTAAATATGTCAAACAAGTCCGCATTATAAAGGCATTTAAAAAAAAGTTTAAAACACAACTGAAAACAAAAATACCGCATTTGTTAGTATGAATACACATTTTATTAATTAACCCTCTAATGCCTAAACCCGCATGCAAACACACCTAAAGACAACAAAAATGGGTAAAATATAAACAAAAGTTAGCCACCGTGGTGCAATGGTTAGCATGCCCGCCTTGCATTCATAAGGTCGTGGGTTCGATTCCTGCTTCGACCGAACACCAAAAAGTCTTTCAGCGGTGGATTATCCCACCTCAGTAATGCTGGTGACATTTCTGAGGGTTTCAAAGCTTCTCTAAGTGGAATGTGGAACGGCGTTCGGACTCGGCTATAAAAAGGAGGTCCCTTGTCATTGAGCTTAACATGGAATCGGGCAGCACTCAGTGATAAGAGAGAAGTTCACCAATGTGGTATCACAATGGACTGAATAGTCTAAGTGAGCCTGATACATCGGGCTGCCACCAAACCTAACCTAGCCAAATCTCGTAAACCTGGACTATTTTATCAGCTGGGAGAAAAATTAGGGTTAATGAATAGAAGCTGCCTCAGAGAAGGTATAATACCTTTTGTTCTTCCTTGAAAAGCACCCCTCATTTGCTGGTGTATCCCCTAATTATATGTAGATTTACCCACTTTTCCATCTGCAATTGAAAACACCCATTATTGAATAGAAACGCATAATAAATGCATGACTTAATCTCAATAGCATTTAATTAAATTTTATTGAAATTTCGATGCAATTCTCTTGTGATAAGCGGAAATGTCTGCAAATTCCCCGTCCAATTCAATTGAAAGGCTTAATGAGTGGCTTCATTTGACAACAATTGAAAGCAAACATTAACTAACGTAGTTAACTCAAACCACAATGCTCCATTCGTCATTCAACTGACGACATATACGCATACATACGCATACATTTTGTTCAGGTCAACTAAATTGTCAATGTGACTAACTGCAAAAAAATCTAACCTACACAAATAGAAAAAATTACGATCCAAAATCGTAAACGGAAGGTAACAAAATGAAACGGAAACGTTCACGAAAAATCAAAACAGAATGTTCACAGCAGTGTACGAAAACAAACGAAACGATTGAGGTACGTATCATTTAAAGTCACAAACTTTTCAATTTTCGTCAATCGTTTTGTACGCAGACAAAAGCAGACAGAAGCAAAAGAGATGAAACGATTGCTTTTATGCTCTTCGGATTTGCGGCGCCAAGGTGGTTCGTTCGGTAACGAAATGGGAATAAAACGTTTGCAAACATTTGCGGAGCGAAACGATGATAAAAATGTTTAAAAAAATCTTATTTACCAACATAACAGGTGTTATTGTTCCAGGAATAAATTGAATAAATAATGCAAGACAAAAATAAATAATTGCGAAACGTTTGCATTCAATGTGTACCGTTTTTATACCCTCCACCATAGGATGGGGGTATATTAACTTCGTTATTCCGTTTGTAACACATCGAAATATTGCTCTAAGGCCCCATAAAGTATATATATTCTGGGTCATGGTGAAATTCTGAGTCGAATTATATATAGCCCCCATATAAACCGATCCCCCGATTTGGCTTGCAGAGCCTCTAAGAGAAGCAAATTTCATCCGATCCGGCTGAAATTTGGTACATGGTCTCTAATGACCATGTAAAACATGGTCCAGATCGGTCCATAATTATATATAGCCTCCATATAAACCGATCACCAGATTTGACCTCCGGAGCCTCTTGGAAGACCAAAATTCATCTGCTTCTGTTGAAATTTGGTACGTGATGTTAGTATATGATCTCTAACATCCATGCGAAAATTGGTCCATATCGGTATAATCATGGTTGCCACTCGCTTTTTTCATATTTTTAATGGGAAATTATATTTTCAAATTGGTTAAAAATAGACCAAGAATTTATAAAATGATACAAATTAATTAAATTTTGCCAAAAAAAAAATTTAAATCCATTCTCGAAAACTTGCGAGTTTTTGAAAATACTTGATGTCAAACATTCCAGACAAACGTTAGAATGCATTAAAAATCATAAAAAAATTTAAAATTTATTTATTTGTCAAAATATCGCAAAATTTCTTAATTCACATCCAAAACACTAAATTCGCATAACACCTTAAGAAGTGATGAAATGGTGGACATCCGCCCTATAACAAGCCCATGTTAAATTCAACGCTTCTGCCCTAATTTTGCACCACTTCAGGATCCAAAAAGAACATTTTCACTACTTTTTTGGCGACGCTTTTTTTGCTGGGTATACAATAGAGGCTATCTCATGTCAGCAGGATATTTCGTTCCATAGAAGTGGCCATTGCTCATGGCCAGAAATCTAGTACAAAATTGGCTGTATTTGAACAGGCGTATCGGAGCATACCAAAATCAAGGTAATATCACTCCGTATCGATGCTTCTGGTATGCATCTGGTACGAAATGTTTCTGCTTTGCTCTTCTACAGTTTTGTACTTATGGTTTGAAAAAGGGTCATATTGATGGGGAGCAGTCCCAAAATCAATTCTTGGTTCGAAGTTTCTTTTGATCGAAAAGGCGTCTCTAGGAGTATAGATTTGTCTGGGAGTTATGCCTGCAGGATTTGGAACACAAATTGTGGAACAAATTGAGGACACAAATTGTGTAAATTTAAAGTCGCATGTCTTTGAACTAAGGCAAGTTGCCCTTAAAGTAAAGAAACACACTTTTGATTTAAAACAAGTATATACGGCCGTAAGTTCGGCCAGGCCGAATCTTATGTACCCTCCACTATGGATTGCGTAGAAACTTCTAAGAAAGACTGTCATGGACAATCGAATTACTTGGGTTGTGGTATCTTAAAACTTCTTAACATCGTTTTCTAAATTGTGAGTTAGTCCATACGTGCACCCTCACAAAAAATCGCTTCTGTAACATATACTCCCAAACATATTTTGCTTCAAGCATATACATTTTTGGGTATTGCCCAGACATTTATATGTTTGATTTCTTCGAATATATAATATGTTTGAAAGCATATTGGTCTAAACAATATATGTTTGGGTAGTCTAAGTTCCAAACATTTTGTATTTTTGCATCCAAATTGAAAAATGTTGTCTTCCAAAAAACAATATGTTATTATGTGAACATATAATATGTTTGGAAGCATTTTGCACCCAAAAATATTATATGCTTAAAAAATTCTCCCAAACAATATTGTGCTCAAAGTTTTATTTATTTATTTATATATTTACAATCATAATGAATTATGAAAATAAACAGGTAATATAGGTGCTAACAACATAGGTTTTCGACCTGAATGCTCAAAATTTTGTTTCTGCCCAATTGTATATTCCCCCACATCTTTCTCACTTCCACGAGATTTTTTAGTTCTTAGCACCTTTTTCTGTAATACAAACATTGTAGAAGAAATTATTCAATTTTATGATTTTTTTTATTTTAATTTTACCTTTTGCCGGACGGGGATTCGAACAGCGGACCACACAGTTTGTAAGGATCAAAGAAGTAGCTGATCAATTGCCCAAGGAAAAATAAAATGTTAATTTTGTAATAACAAGCAACAACCACCAACTTAATTCAATATCGCTCCCTGTTAATTAGCGCTCCAAGCTACTAAACACATATATGTTTATAGGCTATTTCTAAATTAATATATGTTTGCATTCAAGCATATTATATTTACAAACATTTTATGTCCCAAACATAATATGTTCTAACATATTAACATATATGTCCCAAACATGGTATGCTAGTTTATGAACATTATATGCTTGCACTCAAAAATATTGTGTTTAAAAATTTGTGTTCCAAACATATAATGTTTATAGCCAAACATATGAAAAACAGCCTTTTTCAACCGTGTGGTATGTATTAGACAATACGTAGAGAGCCAGAATTGAAATATGGGGGTCGCTTATATGGGGGCTATATACAATTATGAACTTGATATGGACCAATTTTTGTGTGGTTGGGGATGGATTTATCTGATGGTTATATATAACTATAGACCGATATGGACCTAGTTAGGCATGGTTGTTAACGGCCATATACTAGCACAATGTACCAAATTTCAACTGACTCGTATGAAATTTTCTCCTCCTAGAGGCTCCAAAACCAAATCTCGGGATCGGTTTATATGGGGACTATATATGATTATGGACTGATATGGACCACTTTTGGCATAGTTTTTAAATATCGTATGTTATACTACCACCACGTACCAAATTTCAACCAGATCGCATGAATTTTGCTTCTCCAAAAGGCACCGGAGGTCAAATCTAGGGATCGGTTTATATGGGGGCTATATATAATTATGGACTGATATGAACCAATTCCTGCATTGTTGTTGGATACCATATACTAACTTTAGTTACCAAATTTCAACCGAATCGGATGAATTTTGCTCTTCCAACAGGCTCCGGAGGTCAAGTCTGGGGATCGGTTTATATAGGGCCTATATATAATTATGGACCGATTTCGACCAATCTTTGCATGGGTGTTTGAGGCCATATATTAACACCACGTACCAAATTTCAACTGAATCAGATGAATTTTGGTCTTCCAAGAGGCTCCGGAGGTCAAATCTGGTGATCGGTTTATATGGGGGCTATATATTTTATTATGGACCGATGTGGACAAATTTTTGCATGGTTGTTAGAGACCCTATACTAAGACCATGTACCAATTTTCAGCCGGATCGGATGAAAGTTGTTTCTCTTAGAGGATTCGCAAGCCAAATTTGGGGGTCCGTTTGTATGGGGGCTCTACGTAAAAGTGGACCAATTTTTGCATGGTTGTTAGAGACCATATACTAACACCATGTACCAAATTTCAGCCGGATCGGATGAAATTTTCTTCTCTTAGAGGATTCGCAAGCCAAATTTGGGGGTCCGTTTATATGGGGGCTATACGTAAAAGTGGACCGATATGGCCCATTTACAATACCATCCGACCTACATCAATAACAACTACTTGTGCAAAATTTCAAGTCGATAGCTTGTTTCGTTCGGAAGTTAGCGTGATTTCAACAGACGGACGGACATGCTCGGATCGACTCAGAATTTCACCACGACCCAGAATATATATGCTTTATGGGGTCTTGGAGCAATATTTCGATGTGTTACAAACGGATTGACAAAGTTAATATACCCCCATCCTATGGTGGAGGGTATAAAAATCGTCCTTAACTTAACTGAAATATTGATTAAGATAAAAACACTTGAAATATAGGCTAAGACTTATTTTGAGGATTAAGCATCTTTGGTTTAAAGTGTTTTTGGAATTAAGAAAACAGTTTTTACTTGAAGTATCCGTTATAAAATATATTTGTTTGTACGTGAATAGCTTTATTAATGTACCGCGAAAGGAGAATAAAAATTCGACAAATGAAATCTGTATCCTAATTTTAATTTTATTGATCCTAAATTTAAAGCCAGATAGGTCGCTATCTGGCTTTATTTTAAAGAAGTCGCATCTTTGTCTCCTTAAGCGAAGGTCAAAATATTTGAATGCAAGTAAACTATTTTTTGAGTGTAAACGCATTCCTTCCCTCCCGAAATTCATAGGTAAAATAACCAATATTGAAAGACAATTGATTGAAGGGTGTTCCAAGCACATTAATCTATTATATAAAAATAAGTCGTGTTTTCTTTCCTGTGTTTTCTTTCCGGTTTTGCATTCGTTGGAAAGGTATCGGGCTTCGTGAGGTTTGTAGCAAAGAAAATTCAAGAAAAGTTTCAACGGAAAATCGGGAAAATCTTCTTTTATACACAACGCCATCTCTGATGCAACTCCAGAACGCACTGACCGATTTCCACGGTTTTGCATTCGTTGGAAAGGTCTTGGGGTCTGTGAGGTTTATAGAAAGATAAGTTTCAATGGAAATGCGGGAAAATCTTTTTTACATATAGCGCACGTTACAAAAATTTATAATTTGCATTTATCGCAGTTGCTTTTGTTATAAAATAATTTTATTTTTTAACATGAAAAATGTTCGGAGAACGTAGAGGGTAATCATGTGGTGAAATTAGGGTTACCTCATTACCTCATATCTTGATATCTGGTGGGGAATGAGGACATCCCCCTTGCCCGACTTTTTCAAAACTGGGCCAAATTTCTGTAATGTGGGTGAAATTTCCAAGGAAGATTAGGGGTGATGTCTAGACACAGACCAGCTACTTTATTTTTCGATATTTGGTTGTGATATTTTACGACTTCTGTTTAAAGTACTGTAAAAAAGTAAAAATTCTCTGATTTACTTGAGATTTAGAGCAAACACGCCGTGAGGTTATGAATTTATTATGGGGACCCGAGTTTTTAATATTTGGACGGGAAGAGGGACCTCCCCTTGCCCGACTTTTTGAACATTGGAACAAATTTATCCGATTTGCTTGACATTTTCAGAGAAGGTTGAAGGGGGCGTCTAGGCAAAGAACAGCTACTTTATTTTTCGATATTTGGTCGAGGTGGTCCCCTTTGACCCATTTTATTTTAAGTGCAGTGAAAAAACTAAAATTTGTCGACTTACTGTAATTTTACGGAGAACTTGGGGGAGATCATGAAATTTATATGAGGTATATGATTTTTTAATATTTGGTCGGGAAAAAATAAAAGGGCACATGGAGACCTCCTTTCTCCTCAAGTCCATACCGTGAAACAATTAAACTTTTCCAATTTACTTGAAATTTACAAAGGCCGTAGGGGAAGGTTATGAAATAAATGAAACTTGAAGGAAAGTTTACAGATTTTCTTGGAATTTGCGGAGAAAGTGGCAGAGCAAAATACAACCTTCTCCGATTTACTTAAAATTGGGAGAAGATGATTAAATTTATGCAGGGTACATGATTTTTCGATGTCTGGTTGGAGAAGGGGAATAGTGAAGTTGGGTAGTTTGTGAAGTGAATATAGGGTACGTGAATTTACGATATCTGGTCGGGGAGGAGCGAAGGAGGGGGTTCCCTTTTGTCCGAGTTTTTGAAAATAGAAAGTAGATAAATGGGAACTCGGTACATAATTTTATGATTTTTCCACAGGCTTCTGGCAGACTTTTTAGGTAAAAAACTTAAATTTACATGAAGTTGACAGGCAACGTAGAGGGTCCTTCATTTTTCGGTATATGTTTGGGAGAGGCATGTTCACCGTGTCCATCACTTTAAAAAATGTTAATATGGTAAATTTTTAAGTAATTTTACTTTTTCCGATTTATTGGACGGTATGTTGAGGAGAAGTATACCTCCCCTTGACAAACCACGCTTGAAATTCGCAGGAAATGTAGAAGATTGTCCATAGATTTGAATACATAAAAATTAAAAAAAAAATGTTTGAAAGGGATCACCCCCTACCCGACGTTTGTTAAGCCGGTCCGTTTTACATCTGCATAACCGTCCTATTTCTGTATATAAACGAAAAAGCAAGTAGTCCATGGTTTCCACACATGTGTAGTACGGCACACACGTGTGGAAACCATGGAGTGATTAATCAGTACTTCAGTTTTAGTGCCAGACTTCCAGACTTGACCCTACTCTTTAAAAGAGTTCAAATTTTTTCGAATTTGTTTTCAGATTGAAGGATATGGTCGACTAAGTTAACGAAAATATGCTCCGGGAGGCGCAGCGAAGCGGGCCAGGTTACGCTAGTTTATCATAAATTTTACGCCAGAGGGTAGCTTCGGTCCTGAGATATGACCACTGATCCGCTCCAGAAATTTAGAATAATAAATACAGAAATTAAAAGAACATATTTGGTGTCTTAAAAATCAAATCTTGATATATTTTATACATTGTTTGATAGGGATTTCATAGGACTATACACTTGGGAGCCACCGTGGTGAGGGTTTCAAAGCTTCTCTAAGTGGTTGCACTGCTATGTGGAACGCCGTTCGGACTCGGCTATAAAAAGGAGGTCCCTTGTCATTGAGCTTAACATGGAATCAGGCAGCACTCAGTGATAAGAGAGAAGTTCACCAATGTGGTATCACAATGGACTGAATAGTCTAAGTGAGCCTGATACATTGGGATGCCACCTAACCTAACCTAGGACTATACACTGCCGCATAAGTAGTCCTGGTGGAGTATCCCGTTCCAGAGATATGATTCCCCTCCCATTACCAAATGTCCCACCACATATCTTTTGCGGTGGTTAATGTATAATAAACCGTTATGGATGTTTTCTTGTTACTGAGAAGTTTTTCCAAAAAATCTTTTTTTTTTAAATCCCCAAAAATTTTTACCCTAATCTATTACAATTGGTTTTTGTCTAGGATTTTAAATACGTATTTATCTTCACATACATAGAAAAACTATATTTATTTTGGCATTTCCCATGATATCTTGTATCAGCTCCGTAAAGTAGGCTACTAAAATTGAATTAGATATTTTTCATATTTTATGCATTCTTTTGAATGTATATTTTAAGCTCTTTTCCACTTCACGTGATGATCTATAAATGTTTAATTATGATTGTTGACACAAAATCCCCTGATTACTCAATGCTATGCATTTATCTCGCATTAATGTTCGATTTACGCTACTTAAACATTTAACAACCAATGAGAGGGCACATAACTCATTAAAGAATCTACACAAAAAAAGATATTGGCGAAAGCACAAAAATGTCATTTCATTAAAATACGAATGACACTTCAAAGACGTATTTCTCTGATGTAATGATATTTTATCTAACCTAAAGTTGACCAAATTTTCCAGATAATTGTCACCATTACAATTATGCTCAATTTGAACTTTAAGTTTGCAAACATAAAATTTTATATATCGCATTTTATTTATAAATCATGAATTTCTATAAAATTTATTGATCAATAGGCAACGCTACCCGATTTCTTATCCATTGTTGTAAAATATGCATTATTTTGTTAACACAATGTTATACACCTAATGGTAGGCAATAAATTTATTCTATGTATGCCTAATGGTATGCAATAAATTTTGTGAAAATCATGAATTCACACATTGTTGCTATAGTCGAAGACACATATTTTTAGAGTCTTGCAATTCCTGTCTACTACTGTGTTAGCATTGAAATTTGTGTGAATAGAATATTTTTAGAGATATTTATCTCAATAGAAAATATGTATTTTATAACATTCTTGTGTGTAGATTAACACATTAGATTAGTAATAAAATCTATATTTATATTGCCTTAATTTAATATAAATCAACATATTGAAAATATTTTATGTTTTGCGGTTTAGCATAGTTGTGGATTATGATTTTATTATTTATTATGGAAATATTTTCCAAAAATTAATGCGGCAAATTAAGCTAAATTTTTACAAATACACATCTTCATCTTACTACAACTACATATGCAATTGCATATACTCCATGCATTTTGCCTTACACCATGGAAAGAGTGAATGCATTTTAAATAACCGCAAAACTGTGGAAAAGTTAAACGTGCCAAATCGAGGGCAATAAATTTTGAAACTTAATAGTGGTCACAACTATATAACAGGCTATAAAAATGTAAATTATACAATGGCATTGTACTCGTGCATGCATATTACATTTATTGATTTTTAAAGAATTAATTCAAGAAGATTCAAGGAAAGTTACAAGAGTAAATGGTGAGAAAAATGTCCCAAGAGAAAAATTATGTTGTATCAATTAAGTGAGTGAAAGAAAAATAATGATTTTTCCAAATATCGAGAATGATAACTATGTCAAATAAGAGATAAAACTTTCACGCTTTGATTTCGGACAGAAATGAAGTTAAAAATTTGGAAAAAAAATTAAGTTTACTAAACAATCGCTTCTGGTATAATAAGTTTGTCCTTCCGTTTGTAACATATCGAAATAATGATTTCCGATTGCATAAAGTATATATATTCTTGATCAGGGAGAAATTCTAAGACTATATAACCATGTCCGTCTGTTGTAATCACACTACACTGAAAAAAAGCATGGCCGGTTCCAAAGATTTTGTCTTTACTTTAAAAATTTTGGTATTAATTCCGAGCCAAAGAAGCGGAGAATACAAGTAAGGATACTTTTAAGACACAATTCTCTTTTAAATTGAGGTTTTGTGTACTTGCTTCTAGGAAGCAAATTTTAATTTTTCGCTTTTTCAGCTTTTTCTTTTCATATGCTATTAAAGTCCTTTAAATACGAGTTAACGGCAACTTTATTTTCCAAATTCATACTCGACTCCAGTAGAAATTATGCTATGTTTCAAGTAAAAAACGTTCTTAAAATAAAGTATTTTTTTAACGATTTTTTGCTATGTAGTCAAGATGCAAAAAGACAACAAATTTAAAGACAATTTCATTAATTTTAAAGAATTTTTCTGAACCATACCACAAAAAAATTTTCTTTCATGTTATGATACCCATTTTTAAGTCAAATCACTTAATTATAAGGACAATACGACTTCATTGAAAAGTTTATCGACTTTTGGACAAAGAAAAAAACTTTATATTAAATAAATACATCTTTTATGCAAAGCAAAATTTGCATTCGTATTTTAAGGACATGAAATCGTTGGCCTCACTACAATATTTTTAGTGTAACAGGTTGGCTGATAAGTCCCCGGTCTAACAAAGAAAAACACATTTTTATGTCAAAATTCGTTTTTATTATTCAACATAGTTCCCTTCAAGAGCGATACAACGATTATAACGACCTTCCAATTTTTTGATACCATTTTGGTAGTACTCCTTCGGTTTTGCCTCAAAATAGGCCTCAGTTTCGGCGATCACCTCTTCATTGCAGCCAAATGTTTTCCCTGCGAGCATCCTTTTGAGGTCTGAGAACAAGAAAAAGTCGCTGGGGGCCAGATCTGGAGAATACGGTGGGTGGGGAAGCAATTCGAAGCCCAATTCATGAATTTTTGCCATCGTTCTCAATGACTTGTAGCACGGTGCGTTGTCTTGGTGGAACAACACTTTTTTTCTTCTCCATATGGAGCCGTTTTGCCGCGATTTCGACCTTCAAACGCTCCCATAACGCCATATAATAGTCGCTGTTGATGGTTTTTCCCTTCTCAAGATAATCGATAAAAAACTATTCCATGCGCATCCCAAAAAACAGAGGCCATTACTTTGCCAGCGGACTTTTGAGTCTTTCCACGCTTCGGAGACGGTTCACCGGTCGCTGTCCACTCAGCCGACTGTCGATTGGACTCAGGAGTGTAGTGATGGAGCCATGTTTCATCCATTGTCACATATCGACGGAAAAACTCGGGTGTATTACGAGTTAACAGCTGCAAACACCGCTCAGAATCATAAACACGTTGTTGTGTTTGGTCAAATGTGAGCTCGCGCGGCACCCATTTTGCACAGAGCTTCCGCATATCCAAATATTGATGTATGATATGACCAACACGTTCCTTTGATATCTTTAAGACCTCTGCTATCTCGATCAACTTGATTTTACGGTCATTCAAAATCATTTTGTTGATGTTTTCGTCGGTAACCACCTCTTTCGGGCGTCCACTGCGTTCACCGTCCTCCGTGCTCATTTCACCACGCTTGAATTTTGCATACCAACCAGTTATTGTTGATTTCCCTGGGGCAGAGTCCGGAAACTCATTATCAAGCCAAGTTTTTGCTTCCACTGTATTTTTTTTTTTCCTTCAGAAAACAGTATTTTACCAAAACACGAAATTCCTTTTTTCCATTTTTTTTTCACAATAACAAAAGTTGCTTCATAAAAGACGCTGTATCTCACAAACTAATTGACTTACAGACGTCAAATTTTGACACGAATCATTTGAAGGTTGGTACTGTATAATAATAATATGCATTTAATACTAGCGACGCCATCTATGTGTCAGACCGGGGACTTATCAGCCAACCTGTTACATTCTTCAAAAAAGAAGCTATCGTTACTGAAATTTTGCATAAACTTTTTGTCTTTTGTCTGGTCAAGTTCGAGGATAAGTTATATTGGTTCAGATTTTTATATATCCCCATACTAACCCAGCGTCTCAGCATCCCAATTTTTATCCGATTTGCTTGAATTCCAAAATCTAGAGGTGTTGTGTATTTGGTCCAGATGTCGATATAGATCCCATATACCCCGATCCCCCGATTTGATTTCTTTGGCTTTTAGATAATAATTATCCGATTTTCCTGAAATTCAGGCAAATCGGATAATTGGATTCATAAATAAGTGTGCCTAATATGGTGTGTATCGGTCCGTGGTTTGGTATAGCCCCCATAGAGCCCGGTTTTCCGATTTGCCTTCTTGAGCTTATAGACACCGCAATTTTTATCCGTTTCCCTGACTTTTGGGTCCACATATAACTACGCCAAATATGGTACATTTATGTCCACGTTTTGATATAGCCGGATTTCCCAATTTGACTTCTTGAGCGTCTAGGTATCCGAATTTTTATACGATTTGTCTCACTCAAATTCAAAATTTAGAAGTATTTTACGTAAGATGATGTGTATGTTATTGGTTCATGTTTCGGTGTAGCCCCCGTATGGCCCGATCCACTAATTTGACTTATTGGGCTTCTATATGACAATTTTTATTCGATTTGCCTGAAATTGGAAATCTAGAACATTTTTAGATCCACACATAAGTATGCCCAAGATTGTATGTATCGGTCGATGTTTTAGTATTTCCTTCATATAGACCGATCTTCCGATTTGCCTGAAATTCAAAATCTAGAATTATTTTGCATCCACACATAAGTAAACCGAATATGGAGTGTATCGAACCACATTTTGATATACCCCCCATATAGGCCGATCTCCCGATTTATCTTCTTGGGCTTCTAGGCACCGCTAATTTTTATCCGAAAAAAAAATTTAAACCAAAGATGCTAAATCCTCAAAATAAGGCTTAGCCTATATTTGAAGCATTTTTATCTTCAATTTAAAGAATCAATATTTCAGTTAATTTAAGGACGATTTCTTTAAATGAAAAATGTGTTTCTTTACTTTAACGAAAATTTGCCTTAGTTTAAAGTCATGCAACGAAGGGACGCAAATTTTCAAAATCTGTGTCCTAAATTTAATGAAAAAAAATTTTGAAGCAATGATTATAAACTTTATATTAATTGAAATTTCATTATTTTAAAGAAATTTGTCCTTAATATTTTGTAAATTTCGCATCCTATAATTTAGGTTGCGTAATCTTTAATATCACGTCAATATTTTTTTCAGTATAGATGTAATACCAGATTCTACAGATGGACGGACGGACATACAAACAAAGCTAGATAAACGATGATTTTCATCACAGTCAAGAAGTACACGCTCATACCTATCCAATGGTTGTAGTTTCTTACACTCAAAAAAAAGTGAACTCTCTATTTCACTAAAGCCAATTTAACTTTCGTTTAGTTCATGGATTTATTATGTTTGGAGAAAGTTTCCTCTACTCTAATAATTTTTTGTGTACGTTAGTTAAATTATACACAAATGAAGGATAAAGATTAACTAAATTCGTGTCTTCCACAAAATAGTTCAATATTTCTTTAAATTTGTAAATTTTACTACAAATGCGTTCATCATGAACTTCGTATGTCACTAAAGACATTCTTGCAATTTTTAACTCCAATTTTTTCCTTCAAACTACAAAATTTTCTTTAACAAGTGAAAAAAACTTAATTATGTCTAATAAATTTTCTTGAATTTGTCGAAAAATATTTACTTATTTTTATGACATCGGCGTGATGCCAGCGTTTGTTATACTGTTTAGTTAAAATTTTCTACAAATATTCAAAATTTTCTAAAATTAACCGAAAGTTTTCTTCCTGGTGGGTTCACTGTTTTTTCAGTGTAGTTTTCTCACTCGGAAAGTAATTTTGAATTTTTCGGTTTCTGAAGTACTTTCCTAATGATTTTTTCTTTCAAATTTGAAAAGTACGCCCTAATACCTATCAAATGGTGGTAGTTTCGTTTTTGAACCCCGTTTTCGTTTTTCGACTAAGGCCTCTGCTGTAATTTTAAATTCGAATTTATCATCACACCTTTTTTTCCAAATATTTTGAGCAATCATTTTATATTTTCACACCTAATTATAATATATTTTATATCTTTCAGGTACGTTCCCAACATAATATAACGAAGTAATATTCTAGTAACAACCAGGTGAGGTATTTTTTCTACTTGTAATAATTATGCCATTATCGAACGTATTCCAATATATTCGAATTAGCAACTCAAGTCGGTCACTATACTCGTAACCATATTTTTATACCCTGCGCCACACTGTGGAACAGGGTACTATAAGTTAGTGCATATGTTTGCAACACCCAGAAGGAGACGAGATAGACACATGGTGTCTTTGGCAAAAATGCTCAGGGTGGGCTCCTGAGTCGATATAGCCATGTCCGTCTGTCCGTGAACACATTTTTGTAATCAAAATCTAGGTCGCAGTTTTAGTCCAATCGACTTCAAATTTGGCACAAGTATGTGTTTTGGCTCAGAATAGAACCCTATTGATTTTGGAAGAAATCGGTTTAGATTTAGATATAGCTCCCATATATATATATATATTTCGCCCGATATGGACTTATATGGCCCCAGAAGCCAGAGTTTTACCTTAATTTGCTTAAAATTTTGCACAAGAAGAACAATTAGTACTATAGTCAAGTGTGCCGAATTTTATTGAAATCGGTTCAGATTTAGATATAGCTCCCATATATATCTTTCGCCCGATATGGACTAATACGGTCCCAGAAGCCAGAGTTTCACCCCAATTTGGTTGAAATTTTGCCCAAGGAGTACAATTAGTAGTGTAGTCAAGTGTGCCAAATTTTATTGAAATCGGTTCAGATTTAGATATAGTTCCCATATATAGTTTTCGCCCGATTTACACTCATATGACCACAGAGGCCAATTTTTTGCTCCGATATAGTTGAAATTTTGCACAGGGAGTAGAATTAGCATTGTAGCTATGCGTGCCAAATTTGGTTGAAATCGGTTCAGATTTAGATATATCTCCCATATATAGCTTTCGCCCGATTTACACTGATATGAGAGGCCAATTTTTAACTCCGATTTAGTAGAAATTTTGCACAGGGAGTAGAATTTGTATTGTAGATATGCGTGCCAAATTTGGTTGAAATCGGTTCAGATTTAGATATAGCTCCCATATATATGTTTATCTGATTTCGACAAAAATGGTCAAAATACCAACATTTTCCTTGTTAAATCGCCACTGCTTAGTCGAAAAGTTGTAAAAATGACTCTAATTTTCCTAAACTTCTAATACATATATATCGAGCGATAAATCATAAATAAACTTTTGCGAAGTTTCCTTAAAATTGCTTCAGATTTAAATGTTTCCCATATTTATACCCTGCTCCACACTGTGGAACAGGGTATTATAAATTAGTGCATATGTTTGCAACATCCAGAAGGAGACGAGATAGACACATGGTGTCTTTGGCAAAAATGCTCAGGGTGGGCTCTTGAGTCGATATAGCGATGTCCGTCTGTTCGTCTGTCCGTGAACACATTTTTGTAATCAAAGTCTAGGTCGCAGTTTTAGTCCAATCGACTTCAAATTTGGCACCAGTATGTGTTTTGGCTCAGAATAGATCCCTATTGATTTTGGAAGAAATCGGTTCAGATTTAGATATAGCTCCCATATATATATTTCGCCCGATATGGACTTATATGGCCCCAGAAGCCAGAGTTTTACCCTAATTTGCTTAAAATTTGCACAAGAAGAAAAATTAGTACTATAGTCAAGTGTGCCAAATTTTACTGAAATCGGTTCAGATTTAGATATAGCTCCCATATATATCTTTCGCCCGATATGGACTAATACGGTCTCAGAAGGCACAGTTTTATCCCAATTTGGTTGAAATTTTGCACAGGGAGTAGAATTAGCGTTGTAGCTATGCGTGCTAAATTTGGTTGAAATCCGTTCAGATTTAGATATAGCTCCCATATATAGCTTACGCCCGATTTACACTCATGTGACCACAGAGGCCAATTTTTTGCTCCGATTTAGTTGAAATTTTGCACAGGGAGTAGAATTAGCATTGTAGCTATGCGTGCAAAATTTTGTTGAAATCGGTTCAGATTTAGATATAGCTCCCATATATATGTTTTTCTGTTTTCGACAAAAATACCAACATTTTCCTTGTAAAATCGCCACTGCTTAGTCGAAAAGTTGTAAAAATGATTCCAATTTTCCTATATATATATATATATATATATATATATATATATATATATATATATCGAGCGATAAATCATAAATAAACTTTTGCGAAGTTTCCTCAAAACTGCTTCAGATTTAAACGTTTCCCATATTTTTTACTAAAATTGTGTTCCACCCTAGTGCATTAGCCAACTTAAATTTTGAGTCTATAGATTTTGTAAAAGTCTATCAAATTCTGTCCACATCGAGTGATATTTAAATGTATGTATTTGGGACAAACCTTTATATATAGCACCCAACACATTTTCCGGGTGTGAAATGGTATCGAAAATTTAGATCTACAAAGTGGTGCAGGGTATAATATAGTCGGCCCCGCCCGACTTTAGACTTTCCTTACTTGTTTTTTACTAACATTTTGTTCCACCCTAGTGCATTAGCCGACATAAATTTTGAGTCTATAGATTTTGTAGAAGTCTATCAAATTCTGTCCAGATCGAGTTATATTTAAATGTATATATTTGGGACAAACCTTTATACACACAAAATTTTTTTTCTGATTCAATCACCAAATTAATTGATCCAATTAATTTTTTAATTGAAATGTCTTCAATCACGAAAATGATAGTATCAATCACAGTTTTAATTGGGCATAGAAAAAATTCTTGATTAAAAAATTAATTGATTTTTTCAGCAAATTTCAATTAATTTTTTAATTGATTCAATTAAAAATTTAATTGATGTTGATTGCAAAACTCAATTAATTTTTTAATTAAAAAAGGTAACTATTTTTAATTACTTTCTGAATTGGCTTAGAGTTTTTATTTGGATTAACAAATGATTGTTTGAAATACTTTTTTAATTAAAAATTAAAAAAAAAATCAGCACTTTTTTTAACTGAATTAGTCTTCCGAATTTGGTTAAAAAGTTAATTGTATCAATTAATTTTTTAATTAAAAATGTTTAAAATTTCAATCATTGACTTAATTAACTTAATGTTTCTATCATGATTAAAAAGTTAATTGTATCAATTAATTTATTAATTGAAAAAATTTTCAACTTCAATTAACTTTTTAATTGGAAATATTTTGGTGATATTTTTTTCTGTGTATATAGGCCCCAACACATTTGACGGATGTGATATGGTATCGAAAATTTAGATCTACAAACTGGTGCAGGGAATAATATAGTCGGCCCCGCCCGACTTTAGACTTTCCGTACTTATTTTATTTTTACATTTACACAGAAAGGAAACTTGGCTGTTAGCATCGACTTCCAAGAGCAAATTAGTGTTATTGGACACTTTTTTTGCAGCCACCATGTAGCATTTCCACGGCGATTATGATGACACATAGAACATAGTACTAATAACAAATATAAAAGGCTGTACACATTAATGATTTTGGAAGCAGAACTGAAGTAAGAGCACCTTTAAGACACAATTCTCTTTTAAATATGAGTTTTGTGTACTTGATTCTAGGAAACAAAGTTTAATTTATTCTTTTTGCAACGTTTTTCTTCGTGTACTTTTTACACTTTAAAAACGTGTTAGAAATTATACTATATTTAAAAAAAATAACACCTTAGGCGATTTCATTAATCTTGAAGAAATTTTCAACAGTTCAACAAAATTTTCTTTCGTGTATAGATACCCATTTTTTAAGTCAAATCATAAATTGCACCACACCATTGTGCCATAAATAGGAATATGAACATAAAATGAGATGCAGTTTTGAACATTTGTATAGCCCCCCTTGCATTACTTTAATGAATTATACAAACAATTTACTTTGAAGTACTTCCATGGTAATTATCCTTGTTAATCTTTTGAGCAATTTAACAAAAATTTTTTTCAATGACCAACTTCCATATGGCCAAGGGTCAGCAATAAGAGTTATCCACTCACAAAGTAATACAAAAAAAACGAAAAATATTTTCCACTCTCGCAGACCAGTCATACAGTCCACCATTATGATTTGAAATCTAAACAAGTGGCTTACTCAAAGGATGTTGAGAATAAAACGGATATGACTGAGCACAAATAATCTGGAAAATTATTATGGTATGAAACGCATTCAAAATGAATGTACAAGATTTTTAAGTAGTTCACAAAGAGCAAAGCTTTTTCGGAGATTGATAAAGTCTAAACAAGTAGCTATGCCCTCTTTATATCTCAAAAGAGTGAAAGAACAAATTCTGAGGGATAGTACATTAAAACAAGTAAACCCTACAGTGCAATAAAGCTAATTTAATTCTATTTTAGGTTGTGAAAATTATTATGTTTTGAGAAGAATTCCTTGACTTTTATGTACGTTAAGTTAGCATAAAGTGACAGCCCGATGATTATTCAGGCCATTGTGATACCACATTAACTAAAATTACCTATTGCATATGGGACACTTCTCTTTTTAACCGCTGAATCCACCCGATTGTATTGTTCTGTTAAACCCACCAGATTGTTTCAAAAACATTAGAAGACTACTTAAGTTAATATTTCCGGATATCTAAATTCGCTTACGCCTTACACAAAATGCAGGACATTCACAAAAAAGGTGTTTAATCGATTCCTTTTCTTCCGCATCATGACAACTTTGCGCCAATAGTTTTTGCAAACTCGTCTAACAGGCAGCGACCCGTTATGGCAGATATCAGGAGTGATGCCTGACGTCTTGAGGACACTAGCATATCTAGTGTGCGGGGTAAGTTTCAACGGGGCCATATTTGCTTAGTGCCGTCGCAACACTTGCAATTCTCCCTTCAAACATTCGCCATCATAACAGCCTTCTCAAGGAGTAGTAACTCGTAGGTAGCCAAAGGCATATCAACAATTTCTAGTTCCCCTGGAATATTTGGTAGTTCCTAGCATTGCTGCCTCATTCGCTTCGCTGTTCCCTAGTATGTCCCTATGGTCTGGTTCCCATATTAGGTCAATATTGTACTGCTGAACCATCTCGCTGTTCCCTAGTATGTCCCTATGGCCAGGTTCCCTATGGTTAGGTCAATATTGTACTGCTGAGCCATCTCGTTGTAAGATTTGTGGCAGTTGATGGCCGTTTTCGAGTTTAGGAACACAGAGTCCATGGATTTTATTGCAGGTTGACTGCTTGAGTATACAAAAATGCCAACATTTGTTGGAACATAACTTCTTAGCCAACTTGCCACCTCGTTTATTGCTAATATTTCAACCTGGAAAATACTTCAGAGATTAGGTAACATTTTCGCTATTCGAAGTTCCAGGCCTTTAGAATATACTGCGAAACCCACTTGTCCATCCAATTTGGAGTCATCGGTGTAGGCAATCTGGCATTATTTTGAGGTCCGAACTATGACTGTGCGTTTTTTTCGACCACACAGCGATAGCTCACGCAACTATACAGCCGATGTTGCAGCTGACTGTTTGGCTAATATTTCTAAATACAATAAATGCAGCATAACATTAAGGTAATCTGTTACTGTCTTACTGAATGCGCCTGAGATCTAAGCTTGTCGGCTGCTGAAGTGCCGGCCACCAGTCTACAGCACCCCAGCAAAAAAAAAATTGGAAGTTGTTCCACAAACATTTCTTTTAAAGCCCATCCCAGAATCCCCATCGAGTTTTTTCAACATCCGATGCAGTCCTTTTGAACAAGTCCACAAACATTTCTTCTAAAGCGCATCGTGGGATCCCCAATGATTTTTTTCCACTTCCGATGCAGTCCTTTTGGACAAGTGCACAAACATTTCTTCTAAAGCGCATCTTGGGACCCCCCAATGATTTTTTTCTAATTCGGATGCAGTCCTTGTGGACAAGGACTGCAAATTTTGGACAATTAAATTTTACAAAAAAAAAATAGAAAACTAATAAAAAATAAAAAGAAAAATAGAAAATTAATAAAAAAGTAAAAAAAAATAATAAAACAATAAATTTCATCCCCGCTGGAGTTTGAACCTGTGCCGCTTGACTTTTTCGCTTCCATGGTTCGTTTGAGAAGTTTGAGTTTTGCAAATTACGAAAATTTTTAATTTTTTTGTTGATTTTTAATTGAAAAAATATATTTATACGAAAATATATGCCAAAAACGATGCATAACATACAAAAATAACTTTTTAGAAAAATATTTGATAAAAAATTGCCACTGGTTAGATTTGAACCTGCGTTTCTTATTTTTTCGTTCATACTAATAAAGGACATCTCGAGAAGCAATTAGAATGTTATTCCTTGGTGTCGTATTACATTTGAATTGACCTTTCGACGCTTTATGTTTAATGGCGTTTGTGGCTGAGTATGCTAAGGCGTTCTGTTATGGTGCCAGCAACCCCAGGTCGTATCAAAAAATTGTTCAAATTGTAAAAATTAGATAATAGGAAAATAATAGTGTAATAAAAACATATGGATGAAAAAAAGTGCAATTGCTTGAAAAAAATTTTTTTCGCTTTTAAAATTTCTTCATTCAAACTAACTTCCAGGGCACAACTTCTAAAGCAATACAAAGGATCCAAAAACGGAGTACTTCCGTCGTATGACAAGCCCATGTAAAATTCATTGGAGATGATCTAAGTTTGCACTACTTCCGGATCACAGCTTGGGGATCCAAACTACTTTCTTGGAAGCTCTTTTTTTGCTGGGACCATATAGCATTATAGGTCTAACCACTGCCGTGTATAGCCAATGCACAATTTTCGGTTTCAGTCCACACATTTTGCATATTGTCTTTTTGAACGAGTACAAGGTTACCGTGGCTTTTCTCGCCCTTTCTTCAATATTAAGCTTAAAGTTCAGCTTACTGTCCAAAATAACCCCGAGGTATTTTGCACACTCACCAAAGGAAATTGCAATACCACCTAAGGAGATGGGCTTAACCGTGAGACTGCAAAAGCCACATCATCTGTGTATGCCATCCACCACTTTTATCCTTTCTATCTAGGAAAACCAGAATGTTATTTTTAACAACATTCCAAAGAAGAGGTGATAGAACTCCTCTTTGGGGAGTGCCTCTGTTCACATACCTTTGTATATTTGCTGGTCCTAGTGTGGCTGAAATACATCTCTTCGCCAGAAGTTGGTCTAAAAGCCTAACCTAACCTAAGGGACCTCCTTTTTAGAGCGGAGTCCGAACGACGTTCCACATTGCAGTGAAACCAATTAGAGGAGCTTTGAAAGACTCAGAAATGTCACCAGCATTACAGAGGTGGGATAATCCACCGCTGAAAAACTTTTTGGTGTTTGGTCGAAGCAGGAATCGAACCCATGGGCGTGCTAACCATTGCACCACTGTGGCTCCCTCACATTTTCCATATTGCCTTTTTGAACGAGTACAGGTTACCGTGGCTTTTTCGCACTTTCTTCAATAAAGTTAAGCTTCCTGTCCAAAATAATTCCAAGTTATTTTACACACTCACCAAAGAGAATTTCAATACCACCTAAGGAGATCGACTTAACCGTGGGAAACTAGCGTTCTTTGCAGTACATGATTAGTTCTGTCTTTGCAGCATTTACCCCTAGACCATTCTCCTGTATCCATTTTTCTGCCATCGGGACGGCTCCCTTGATAATATCTCTAATTGTGGATGGGAATTTTCCCCTTTTCTCTTTTTCTAGGGAAACCAGAAGAGGATAGAACTTCTCCTTGGGGAATGCCTCTTTTCACATACCTTTGAATGTTTGCTTGGCCTAGTGAGGTTGAAATACGTCTTTTCGGTAGAAGTTCGTCTAACAGCCTAAATATTCCTTGGTCAACATTCAGAGTTCTCAATCCATTTAATAACGAGCTCGGATGGACAATGTTGAATACCCCTTCGATGTCTACAAAAGCCACAATTGTGTATATGCTGACAGATAATGAGCTTTCAATAAAGCTGACTAGTTCATGGAATGCGGTCTCAGTAGACCTGCCCCTCGAGTATGCATGCTGTCGTTTCGAGAGCAATATTGAATCAATGCTATGTTAGTTCTAAGATAAATATCTTTCAGCCTCTCCAGAGTCTTAAGAAGGAATGAGGATAAGCTGATTGGTATGAAAACGACTTTTGTTTCCCTGCACTTTCCTGGAATATATACCAAGTTGATACAGCCTTTATATATATCGCCGATTAATTATGTCAGTAACTGCTTGTAACTCCGCTGGAATAATTTCATCAGGTCCTTCGGATTTGATTTGGTCAAAAACTATTTAGAGTTCATTTTATTCCCGATTCCGATACAATTTCCACTATAGGAAATGACCGCTGAGACTCTATGGTACTGCCAGATGATGGTTCAGCCGTCTGATTTCCAGGAAAAGGTGTGTCCAGTAGAACCTCCAACGTCTCCTTACTGGATATTGTCCAATGGTCCTCCTATGCTTTAATGAAAACCGGAGCAGAGGTAGTAAATGATAATAAAATTCCGTAGCTTGAAAGCCTCGGACGTAAATACGTTAAATAAATGAACCAAAAAAGGGTAAAAATTATATAAAGGGTGATACGGTCGAAGTTTGGTCAATATAAACTTGACGTATTTCTTTCAATTTTGCATTTAAAAAACCTGAACACCCCTCATTTTGAAGGTGTGTCTGTATAATGTTGCTCCTATTTTGATTTTGGAATTCTCTCTTCAGTTGTCAAAATGCCGTCCAAGCAAGAAGAGCAGCGTATCAAAATTTTGCTCGCGCATCGCGAAAATCTGAGCTACTCGCACGCAAAGCTGGCAAAATCGCTAAAAGTTGCCAAATCAACCGTTACAAATGTAATTAAAGTGTTTGGTGAACGTTTGTCGACAGCCAGGAAGTCTGGATCGGGGGGAAATCGAAAACCGGAAGCCGCTGAGACGACAAAGAGAGTTGCCGGTAGTTTCAAGCGAAACCCTAACCTCTCTCTCCGAGATGCCGCAAATAAGCTGGGTGTATCGTCTACAACCGTGCATCGAGCCAAAAAAAACGAGCCGGACTATCGACTTACAAGAAGGTAGTGACTCCAAATAGCGACGATAAGCAAAATGCGACGGCCAAAGCGCGATCCCGGAGGCTGTACACGACGATGCTGACGAAGTTTGACTGCGTGGTAATGGACGACGAAACCTACGTCAAAGCCGACTACAAGCAGCTTCCGGGACAGGAGTTTTATACGGCAAAAGGAAGCAGATATTTTCAAGCACATTAAACTGTCAAAGTTCGCAAAGAAATATCTGGTTTGGCAAGCCATCTGTACCTGTGGCTTGAAAAGCAGCATTTTCATAGCTTCCGGGACTGTCAACCAAGAAATTTACGTGAAAGAGTGTTTGAATAAACGTCTGCTGCCTTTCCTGAAGAAACACGGTTGTTCCGTACTGTTTTGGCCGGATTTGGCATCTTGCCATTACGGTAAAAAGGCCATGGAGTGGTACGCCGCCAACAACGTGCAGATGGTTCCCAAGGACAAGAACCCTCCCAACACGCCAGAGCTCCGCCCAATTGAGAAATACTGGGCTATTGTCAAGCGGAACCTAAAGAAGACCAAAAAAACTGCTAAGGACGAGCAGCAGTTCAAGGCAAACTGGCTTTCTGCGGCGAAGAAGGTGGACAAGGTGGCTGTACAAAATCTGATGGCAGGTGTCAAGCGTGAGGCCCGGCAATTCGGATTTGGAAAAGCGAAAGCCTAACTGAATATTTTGCCTGAATTTTATACTAATTGAACTTGAAAAAGAAATTTAATTTGATTTTTTAAATAAACGATTTCACCGATTTACCCGCGTTTTCCCTTGACCAATTTTTGACCGTATCACCCTTTACAAATGAAGCCTAGGGTAGGTTCGGTATTCATTTTTTTATTAATAACTGTATTGTATCAATTACATTTTTGATAGATCATATTTTCAGTTCGCAATATCAAGATTTAATTAAATCCTTGGACACTATTCCTCAATGCGATAAGGGATATTAACTGCCGCAAATCTCTCAACGAGATGGCTGATCTATAGCAATATTCCTCCAACCATAGGTACACAAAATTCCAAAAGCACAATCTAATTGAATGAATGTCAATATTTCAAAAAGCCATCCTCATTCTATGGTATCATCATTCCATTCCTCTTTTTTTTTTCAATCTCATACATTATTGACTTCTATTGTCATTTAAGCCTATGGCAAATTTAAGTGACATAATATCCTTTTGGTGGATATTCGTAACAGATCATTAACCACACACGTTCTCAATTGTGCTTGCAATGTTTGGATTGTGATGTTGATTTGTTTAATTTTCGTATTTATCCACTTGTAAATATTGCGCAACAGAGATCTAAGGATGAAAGTAGTCCACACAATGTACTCTTGAGCATACGTTGACATTTAGGCGCCATTCCATCCACTTCAGACACTTGGTACATTCACCAACATTGCCACCAGGGTACATTCACCGCCATGCCAATGCCATACCAATGCCTCCCATCAAAACATCCATCATCCACTTACTGTCTGTTTTATGCATACACATGACGATGATGGGGATAAACATGGACCCAGATGGGGATGAGTGGAAATTGCTTAATAATCAGGCCAACTTGAGAGGATCCCTCGAACATGGTTTCCATTCAACTTAACAAACGACATTGTCGATAACGACGCACATCATCATCAATTTACAAAATGACAACAAATATCATCTGGTGGCGTCTACCATAATACTCCTCGATGGAATGATGGGTGGGTGGGTAATGTGTCAATGTTTCCTTTGCGTATGCTAGGTTTCGAGGGCGACACTCTACGACGACGTGACATTGCAATTAAAACAAAAGCGAAGAAAACAACAAACCGAGGCGGTTATTTAAACGCCCATGAAGAATGACTACAGTAGGCAATTTCAATTTCAATCCATTGTGTATTGAAATATCATTTTGAGATAGGCGTGGAGCAATTGGTGGCATTATTGTTTACTTTTTGTTTTCCCTACCCCACCCAGGCGGGGGTGTGAGCAAGAATTCGCAATATTGCTTGAGTTCCAAAAGGCAATTAATTTTTATTAATTTTCCCACAAACGGATTAAACAAGTGGCAGCCTCAGATGAAGCGTCTCGCATTATGGTTCAATGAATTTTAAATGGATTATAAATGTTTTTTAATTTAAACGCATGTATGAGGATGAAATATGCCAAGGGCCTTAGATTAAAATTAAAAAGAGATCTAAAACAATTTACCGCCTTGGTGATATACTAAAGTTGCAATGGTAAACAAATCTATGGTGTTGACAGTTCGCCACCTCCTAGTAACGAAGACCACTCTTCATTATAGATAAAGTGTAATCCATTGAAAAGTTTAAGTGGAATAGGCTAGGCGAGGTTGACTATCTGTTGCTATGGGAAAACTTAGAGTGTCAGGTTCAATATCGGAGAAAAAGTGAAGACCAAAAAACAGGTATATACGGCCGTAAGTTCGGCCAGGCCGAATCTTATGTACCCTCCACTGAGAAACTGAGTGAGTTAGTCCATACCTGGTATATATGGGTAAGTCTACACATAATTACGAATCGACATGGACTATTGCACGGTACGTAGAGAGCCAGAATTGAAATATGGGGGTCGCACAATGTACCAAATTTCAACTGACACGGATGAAATTTGTTCCTCCAAGAGGCTCCAAAACCAAATCTCGAGATCGGTTTATATAGGGCTATATATGATTATGGACTGATATAGACCACTTTTGGCATGGTTGTTAAATATCATATACTACCCCCACGTACCAAATTTCAACCAGATCGGATGAATTTTGCTTCTCCAAAAGGCACCAGAGGTCAAATCTGGGGATCGGTTTATATGGGGTCTATATATAATTATGGACTGATATGAACCAATTCCTGCATGGTTGTTGGATACCATATACTAACATCACGCACCAAATTTCAACCGAATCGAATGAATTTTGCTCTTCCAAGGGGCTCCGGAGTTCAAATCTGGGGATCGGTTAAATGGGGCCTATATATAATTATTGACCGATTTCGACCAATTTTTGCATGGGTGTTTGAGGCCATATATTAACACCACGTACCAAATTTCAACTGAATCAGATGAATTTTGGTCTTCCAAGAGGCTCCGGAGGTCAAATCTGGTGATCGGTTTATATGGGGGCTGTATATAATTATGGACCGATGTGGACCAATTTTTTCATGGTCATTAGAGACCATATACTAAGACAATGTACAAAATTTCAGCCGGATCAGATGGAATTTGCTTCTCTTAGAGGCTCCGCAAGCCAAATCGGGGGATCGGTTCATATGGGGGCTATATATAATTACGGACCGGTGTCGGCCAATTTTTGCGTAGTTGGTAGAGACCATATACTAACACCATGTACGAAATTTCATCGGATGAAATTTGCTTCTCTTAGAGGCTCCGCAATTAATTTTTCACTCAAAACTGCCAAATACACGGTTAGAGTGTCCGTTTCGAATTTTAAATTCTATTACAAAAAACATACACTGATACCAACCGCTGTTTATTCAACTCTGGCAAAATCCAAATCGATAGACCGTAAATTTAAAACACTAGTCCCCACACCCTCACAAAAAATCGCTTCTGTAACATATACTCCCAAACATATTTTGCTTCAAGCATATACATTTTTGGCTATTGCCCAAACATTTATATGTTTGATCTCTTCCAATATATAATATGTTTGAAAGCATATTGGTCTAAACAATATATGTTTGGGTAGTCTAAGTTCCAAACATTTTGTATTTTTGCATCCAAATTCAATAATGTTGTCTTCCAAAAAACAATATGTTATTATGTGACCATATAATATGTTTGGAAGCATTTTGCACCCAAAAATATTATATGCTTAAAAAAATTCTCCCAAACAATATTGTGCTCAAAATTTTATTTATTTATTTATATATTTACAATCATAATGAATTATGAAAATAAACAGGTAATATAGGTGCTAACAACATAGGTTTTCGACCTGAATGCTCAAAATTTTGTTTCTGCCCAATTGTATATTCCCCGACATCTTTCTCACTTCCACGAGATTTTTTAGTTCTTAGCACCTTTTTCTGTAATACAAACATTGTAGAAGAAATTATTCAATTTTATGATTTTTTTATTTTAATTTTACCTTTTGCCGGACGGGGATTCGAACAGCGGACCACACAGTTTGTAAGGATCAAAGAAGTAGCTGATCAATTGCCCAAGGAAAAATAAAATGTTAATTTTGTAATAACAAGCAACAACCACCAACTTAATTCAATATCGCTCCCTGTTAAATAGCGTTCCAAGCTACTAAACACATATATCTTTATAGGCTATTTCTAAATTAATATATGTTTGCATTCAAGCATATTATATTTACAAACATTTTATGTCCCAAACATAATATGTTCTAACATATTAACATATATGTCCCAAACATTTTATACTAGTTTATGAACATTATATGCTTGCACTCAAAAATATTGTGTTTAAAAATTTATGTTCCAAACATATAATGTTTATAGCCAAACATATGAAAAACAATCTTTTTCAACCGTGCAATAGAGAAGCTTGACACACATGGACTTCTGGGAATAACGTTTAATTAGTTCTCTATGGGAGGCACCGTGGTGCAATAGTTAGCATACCCGCCATGCATACAAAGGGTCCTGGGTTCAATTCAAGTTTCGACCGAGCACCAAAAAGCTTTTCAGCGGCGATTTAATCCTTCTTGATAGCCACTGTAGTACAATGGCTAGTATACCCACCTTGCATAGAAAGGGTAATGGGTTCAGTTTCGACCAAAGAGCAAAAAGCTTTTTTCAGCGATGGATTATCCTCTCTCAGACTGGTGACATTTCTGAATGTTTCAAACCTTCTCTAAGAGGTTTGACTGCAATCTATAACTCCGAAGGACAAGGAGGTCTTTTGTCACTGAGCTAAGCATAGAATCGGACAGCACTCAGTAATAAGAGAGAAGTTCACCACTGTGGTATCACAATGGCCGGAATAGTCTAAGTGAGCCTGAAATATCGGACTGCCACTAACTATACCTAACCTAATATTGGTCAACATTGGGATTGACCCATGACCCAAGCAAGATGGACATACTAACCATTAAGCCTTAAGATATGCAATACATTTACGTAGTTATCTCAAGTTCAGGCATTTAAATCTCTATAGATTTCAATTAACTGATAAATAACAAGTAAAAGTATACCAATAATAATACAAGAAAAAAAAGAAAATTAGAATATGCAAACAAATTATATGCATAGTGTCTTCTTGCTTATAATTACAGATAATAATAAAAAGTTATAACAACTAAAGGCATTTATACTTAGTAATCGTAATAAACACTTTCACTATCCTATCCATTCTTTCCTATCAGCTAGTTGTGCACAATAAACAATGAAAAATAAGCAAACTTTGTAAGGAAAGAGAAAAATTACACTTAAAGCTATGAATAAAAGGAACAAGTGACATCTGTAATAAATGTTGACAATTCAAGAACAAATGAATATTAATAGCAAGAATGGTCAAACAATAATAACAAGGAATACAATGAGAAACTACAAACCAGAAGAAGGAAACTAATAAACAAAACACAATACTGTAATCGTAGGCCAGCGAGGGATTTCAAGCCTAATGAATACAATAAGTAGATCCAATATGATATTGCTTTAAGCCCTAAAACTATGCCATGAAAAAAAAACATACCAAATAAAATTGTTGCCTTCCTAATATCATGCTATGATATTTATATGAAATCGAAAGTGTGAAATAGTTGAGGACAACTATTAATCAATTATTCACTGATATTGTGCACATACAATAATTTGTATCAATAAATGGTGAATAATAAATAATGTTAATAATGATATAATTAGCCGATTAAAAGATTAAAAAGATTAAGCAAATTGATAGCAAACTTAATCAATTATTTATAGATTAGTTGCTACAATAATTATATGGTTGTTTGTTGGGATGCGTCTTTATAAGGAGTCTATTAAAAATTATTTGGACTTTATAAGTTAATTTGGCCATAGGATTATCCAAACATTTGTTAGAAAACAGATACTGATACAAGTATATAAAATGATTCAACTGGGGAGAAATGATTCTCGTGTGTAATTTCCATAAGAAATTAACATATAAGACCCATATTGAATCACCTCACCCAGCCAGATCTTACTAGAGACTATGGAAATGTGGATTAGCCAACACTGAAACATATGTATAGTCAGGCTTGTAAGATGGGTATCTGGCATTTTCTTTTCAATAGCATAATTATACCAATTCCTCGCATTTAAAATTAGCTCGCATTTAAAATTGTAATTAATGTAAAGTAATTGATTTGGACGAAAAACCAGCCTGCGTTGATATCGGGCTAACATAAAAATAGTTTCTCCTTTTTCTCTATTTTCTCTCGGTCTCTCTCAATTAATAAATTAATTGATACAATTAACATTTTAATCAAGATAGAAACATTATGTTAATTAAGTCAATGATTGAAAATTTTCTAAAATTTTTTATTAAAAAATTAATTGATACAATCAAACTCAGAAGACTAACCCCCATTTTCAGGAAGCTCCGTTAGTGCTACGTTAGCTAACGAACGTTTAAACCGTACTATGGACATGTCTGTCATCTTGTCTATATATTCCATATGCCAGTTAGGAACTTAACTGCTAAAAAAATTTCAGTTAAAGGTAACCGGAGAGAAGATATTTCGATTTTACTTTCTGTTAACTGGGAGTTAAAGTCTAACGGAGATACATGAAAATGGCTGTAAGTCAATTAAAAATGTGATGGAAATTTTTGTTTAATTTTTAACTAAAAATTTATTTCAAACAATAAATTTTTTAATCAAACTAAAAACACTAAGCCAGTTAAGAAATTAATTGAAAATAGTTAAATTTTGCAATCAACATCAATTAAATTTTTAATTAAACGTACCCAATTTCGCCCTATTCGAATGAAATTCGTCCCTCCTAGAGGAAGCCAATTAAGGAGGAGGGTGGATCTGGTCGAAATTTCCAATTAATTTTTCGTTCCAAATTTTCAATTAATTTTTTAATCAAGCATCAGAAATCAATTAATTTTTTAATCAAGCTTTCTCGTGATTGAAGACATTTCAATTAAAAAATTGGATGAATTAATTTCGTGATTGAATCAGAAAATTTGTGTTTGTATGTACCCTCCACTATGGCTTGCGTAGAAAGTTCTACTAAAGACTGTCATCCACAATCAAATTACTTGGGTTGTGGTAACACTCGCCGATGGCAAGGTATCTTAAATCTTCTTAACATTGTCTTCTAAATTGTTAATGTTATGTTAATCAATAAGGAGTCTATTTTAGACAAAAACAAATATATACGGCCGTAAGTTCGGCCAGGCCGAATCTTATGTACCCTCCAACATGAATTGCGTAGAAACTTCTACGAAAGACTGTCATCCACAAAGTTCAACTCACATGGTTGTTAAATATACCACCACGTACCAAATTTCAACCAGATCGGATGAATTTTGCTCCTCCAAAAGGCACCGGAAGTCAAATTTGGGGATCGGTTTATATGGGAGCTATATATTATTATGGACTGATAGGAACCAATTCCTGCATGGTTGTTGGATACCCTATACTAACATCACGTACCAAGTTTCAACCGAATGGGAAGAATTTTGCTATTCCAAGGTGCTCCGGAGGTCAAATCTGACGATCGGTTTATATGGGGCCTATATATAATTATGGACCGATATCGACCAATTTTTGCATGGGTGTTTGAGGCCATATATTAACATCACGTACCAAATTTCAGCCGGATCGGATGAAACTTGCTTCTCTTAGAGGCTCCGCAAGCCAACTCGGGGGATCGGTTTATATGGGGGCTATATATAATTATGGGCTGATATGGACCAATTTTTGCATCACGCTAACTTCCGAACGAAACAACCTATCGACTTGAAACTTGGCATAAGTAGTTGTTGTTGATGTAGTTCGGATGGTATTGCAAATGGGTCATCCGATCCGGTTCAAATGTGAAACGTGGTGTTAGTATATGGTCTCTAACATCCCTGCAAAAATTGGTCTACATCGGTTCACAATTATATATAGCCCCCATATAAACCGATCCCCAGATTTGACCCTTCCGGAGCCTCTTGCAGGAGCAAAATTCTTCCGATCCGGTTCATATTTGGAACGTGGTGTTAGTATATGGCCGCTAATAACCATACCAAAATTGGTCCATATTGGTCTATAGTTATATATAGCCGATCCATATCGGTTCATAATCATGGTTGCCACTCGAGCCAAAAATAATCTACCAAAATTTTATTTCTATAGAAACTTTTGTCAAAATTTTATTTCCATTTTCTATAGAAATAAAATTTTGTAAAAATTGTATTTCTATAGAATATTTTGTTAAAATTTCATTTCTATAGAAATTTTTGTCAACATTTTATTTGTATAGAAAACTTTGTTAAAATTTTATTTCTATAGAAAATTTTGTTAAAATTTTATTTCTATAGAAAATTTTGTCAAACTGAATTATATACGTATTTAATCGGTCTCTTTTAATTTAATATATACCACGTATGGACTTACTTACAATTTAGAAGATGGTGTTAGGAGGTTTTAAGATACCTTGCCATCGGCAAGCGTTACCGCAACTCAAGTAATTCGATTGAGGATGGCAGTGTTTAGAAGAAGTTTCTACGCAATCCATGGTGGAGGGTACATAAGCTTCGGCCTGGCCGAACTTACGGCCGTTTATACTTGTTATAGTTTGATTCAAAAATTTATAGTTTCAAAAAATTTTTAATTATGAATTTAAAAAACAAATATCCATAATTTTTTAATTGTCTTACTCTTCCGAGTTTGATTAAAAAGTTGATTGTATAAGTTAATTTTTTAATTGAAAATTTAAAAATTTCAATCATTGACTTAATTGACTTAATGTTTCTAGTTTGATTAAAATCTTAATAATTAAATTTTTATTTGAAACAGTTTTCAACTTCAATCAACTTTTTAATTGGGTACATTTTGGTGATATTTTTTTCTGTGTAGGTCGTTAAAGGATTATAATGTTTTAAATTATAATTGTTAAATAGATTTTTCATTTCCTTTTAATATATTTGTAAATATTTTAGATTTATATTGTTTTTAGTTTAAGCAAATCTATAAGGGTCAATGGCCATAGACATAAATAAACAAATAATGTTTAGTCTTAAAAACATCAGGAAAACCTTTTTGTTCTTTCAGACCCATGCCTTGTAGTTAAATTCAAATTTTCCCGATACTTTTTAATGCCGGACTTTATCATTAAACGATTTTTTAAAATCCATGATAAATAAATCAAATCTCCCAAAAGTATGCAACATTTTTTATTCATAGCTTTTTTTACCGAAAATATTGCCAATATCATCGTTAAATACTAGAAAATACATTGAAATGATAACTGGGCAATTGCCAGAGGCTTCACAAGTCAAGTATATCTGTTACGCAAAACAAAGCTGAAAACACCCAATGTGTAACTGTTGGCATGGTCAGCATTGTGGATATGTCAAAATGGCTTGAGTCCATAGCCATCATTTAACCGACAGACAACCGATGTTATCGCCTGCAATGCCCTCCAGAGTCATGATAATGACAATGGTCATGAGTGTCAAATGCCCTCCCGTATTAGAAGATTGCGAGAAAACAAAAAAGACACTCTAGCTAAAATGGACAACCACTAAACGTTGACCTTCTTGTCTATGGATTGGTCAAGAACGTGCGAATGCAACCACTAAGCCAAGTATAAATTTCTTTCCATGAGAGTATTCATGATGGCGTCGGTTACAATGGCAATAACAATTACATCACAAGAACAACCGTAAAAGAAGTAGGTTAAAGTCATTGCATTGGAAGGAAGAATGAAAATGAAATCCCTGAATGGGTATGAAATAAATGTCTAGCTTAGACATCAACCATGGAAAGAGAATAATAATCTTGTGGTGGAAAAAAATGCAATCGGCAAAACATTCATGGTAAACCTTCTGAAGGGATTTGGAAGATTTAAGAAAATTCATAAATCTTCAATTAAAAGCTTTATACTAGAAAGCAGGAGATTATTGTCAAATCAAATGCAGCAAGCACAGATTAATCGAAAATTAAAGATTTTCTTGATGCAGACGCCTTTAACTCATAATTTTCTTCAGTTAGGTACACTGAAAGAACGGTATAATTTTCTAAGCAACTATGCTAAAAAGAAAATAAAATATATTAGAGACCAACAACGATTGTCGTAAATTTGAGTTTATTTGCTCTAAAAGAAAATACTTTATAACAAAGGGAAATTTCGTTCCAGAGGAACGTATTTTTTCTTTATGTGTAAAATTATGTTATTTTGTTCTTTGTTTTAAAAACAGTTTGTATAATAATATTAATGATATTTGTTAATACGGCATCACACAAATATACCTTAATTGTAGCCTTCTGAAGTACACTGAAAAAACAGTGAACCCACCAGGAAAGATAACTTTCGATTAATTTTAGAAAATTTGGAACTTTTTTAGAAAATTTTAACTAAACGGTATTACAAGCGCTGGCATCACTCCAATATGGCAAAAATAAGTAAATATTTTTCGACAAATTCAAGAAAATTTATTAGACATAACTAAATTTTTTCAGTAGTTAAAGAAAATTTTGTAGTTTTAAGAGAAATCTTGGAGTTCAAAATTGCAAAAATGTCTTTAGTGACATACGAAGTTCACGATGGACACATTTTTGGTAAAATTTACAAATTTAAAGAAATAATGAACTATTTTGTAAGAAATACGAAATTAGGAAATCTTTATGATTTATTTGTGTATAACCTTTTCCCGTTTTTTAGTTCATTTAACTAACATACGCAAAAAATTATTTGACTAATATAAACTTTTTCCAAACATAATGATTCTATGAACTAATATAAGTTAATATGGCTTTAGTGAAATAGACAGTTCACTTTTTTTTTTGAGTGTAGTACTGATTGTCATGTCCTTTATGCTCTAATACTAAAGATTAAGCATCCTTAATATTGGAACATTAAATCTACACAACAATAAAAAAATATTAATTAAAATTACGTTAAGTGGGCTGCCACTTTATTTGGCTCTTTATTTTAGCTCACTTATACTACGCAGTCCATTGTGATACCACATTAACTAAAAATACTAGTACATATAAGCACTTTTACACTGAGAAAATATAGACCTAATATGAAAGATTAGGTTGGGTTAGGTTAAAGTGGCAGTCCGATTTATTTTCAGGCTCACTTAGACTATTCAGTCCATTGTGATACCACATTCCAGGTTGCCAGAGGCATACCAACAGAGTCTAGTTCCCCTGCACACTAGATATCCTAGTGTTCTCAAGGCGTCAGATAGCACTCCTGATATCTGCTATAACGGGTTGCTGCCTGAATTTGAATTTTGCTGTCATGATGTGGAGGAAAAGGAATCAATTAAACACCTCTTGTGTGAGTGTCCTGCTTTTGGTGTAAGGCGTAAGCGAATTTTAGGAGCATATAGCTTTAGATTACTGGCGGACCTGAAAAATGTTAACTTAAGCAGTTTGTTAATGTTTTTGGAGCAATCTGGTTGGTTCAACTAAAGTAAGTAATAGAGAAGGTTCAGTGGTTAAGACTAGAAGTGTCCATATGTAATAGGTACTTTTAGTTAAATGTGGTATCACAATGGACTGAATACACGCTCACAAAAAATCGCTTCTGTAACATATACTCCCAAACATATTTTGCTTCAAGCATATACATTTTTGGGTATTGCCCAAACATTTATATGTTTGATCTCTTCCAATATATAATATGTTTGAAAGCATATTGGTCTAAACAATATATGTTTGGGTAGTATAAGTTCCAAACATTTTGTATTTTTGCATCCAAATTAAATAATGTTGTCTTCCAAAAAACAATATGTTATTATGTGAACATATAATATGTTTGGAAGCATTTTGCACCCAAAAATATTATATGCTTAAAAAAATTCTCCCAAACAATATTGTGCTCAAAATTTTATTTATTTATTTATATATTCACCATCATAATGAATTATGAAAATAAACAGGTAATATAGGTGCTAACAACATAGGTTTTCGACCTGAATGCTCAAAATTTTGTTTCTGCTCAATTGTATATTCCCCCACATCTTTCTCACTTCCACGAGATTTTTTAGTTCTTAGCACCTTTTTCTGTAATACAAACATTGTAGAAGAAATTATTCAATTGTATGATTTTTTTTATTTTAATTTTACCTTTTGCCGGACGGGGATTCGAACAGCGGACCACACAGTTTGTAAGGATCATAGAAGTAGCTTATCAATTGCCCAAGGAAAAATAAAATGTTAATTTTGTAATAACAAGCAACAACCACCAACTTAATTCAATATCGCTCCCTGTTAAATAGCGCTCCAAGCTACTAAACACATATATGTTTATAGGCTATTTCTAAATTAATATATGTTTGCATCCAAGCATATTATATTTACAAACATTTTATGTCCCAAACATAATATGTTCTAACATATTAACATATATGTCCCAAACATGTTATGCTAGTTTATGAACATTATATGCTTGCACTCAAAAATATTGTGTTTAAAAATTTGTGTTCCAAACATATAATGTTTATAGCCAAACATATGAAAAACAGTCTTTTTCATCCGTGTAGTCTAAGTGAGCCTGAAATTTAATCGGGCTGCCACTTTAACCTAACCTAACCTAGTTCCCTTGGAATATAATGTTAAGCCTAACCTAAATTTTTGGATACCCAATTTAAACAATATTAACGAAAATTTTCTTTAAAATGAAGAAATTTTAATTAAAAGAAAGTTCTTAAATTTGCGTCCTTCCGTTAAAGTCATATGTCTATTAACTAAGGCAAACTTCCCTTAAAGTTATGAAAACCATTTTTAATTTAAAGAAATAATTTATAAATTAGTTGAGATATAGACTCTTTGGATTAAACATAAGAAAGCTAGGATAAACCCTATTTTGAGGATCATATCATTGCGGAGCCTCTTATAGGAGCAAATTTTATCCAATCCAATTGAAATTTGGTAGGAGGTGTTAGTCTATGGCCTATAATAACCCTGTAAGAATTTATCCGTATTAGTCCATAATAAACTGATCCACAGATTTGGCTTGCAGAGCCTTTGGATGAAGCACATTTCATACGATAGTGTTGCAAAATTTTTTCCATATCGGTCTATAGTTATATATAGCCCCCATATAAACCTCCTGATGTAGCTGAAGATGCAAATTTCATCCGATCCGATTAAATTTGGTACGTGATGAATATATATGGCCTCTAACCACCATGTAAAAATTGATCCGTATAAGTCAATAATTACCCTGCAAAAAAATTGGAAGGCACAACTTTTAAAGGGCCTTCAAAAAATGCCCTCCCAAAGATGTTCTTTATTTTAACTGCACAGGAAGTTCATTTGAGTAAATTTTTTATAATCCGCTTTTTTCATATTTTTAATGGGATTTTTTTTTTCAAATAAGTTAAAAACATATTAAGAATTAATAAAATGGTACAAATTATTTAAATTTAGCCGAAGAAAATGTTAAATCCTTTATAGAGCAATTAGGAATTTTTTAAAATATTTGATGACAAACGTTCCAGACAAGCTTTATAATGCATTAAAAATCATAACAAAAATTAAAAATTATTTGTTTGTCAAAATATCACAAAAATTCTTAATTCACATCCAAAACACTAAATTCACCTCACACCTGAAGAAGTGATGCAAATTCAGTGCAGCGTCTGTTGAAATGATGGACATCTGCCCTATGACAAGCCCATGTTAAATTCATCACTTCCGGATCCAAAAAGAACATTTTCATTACTTTTTTGGCGATGCTTTTTGCTGGGTATATATAGCCCACAAATAAACCGATCCATAGATTTGATCTTCGGGGGTACCTTAGTTCATATCGCACAGTGGTTCCAAATCGCTTTTTTTGGAAATAAGTCTGCAACTTTTGAACGGAGAAAAATATCAGCATAATTTTTTCTTTGTGGAGGAGTTTTCTTCAAAGTTTGCGAAAAGTTCAAGGAACCATTTTTTTCAAATATTCCGATTTTTTTTTGGAATTAAAAATATGAATTGACACTTTAATAAAGTTAGAACTAATTACGATATCATTAAGATTTTTATTGATTTTTGGGAAAGTTGTTCTTAGAAATATTGCTAAATATATTATTCCCAAAATTGGTATCGAAAATCCCCAAAAACCCAAAGAGGGAACCTATGTTAACAAAACGCTATTTTTTTTAATTTGCATATTTCTCTGCTTTTTACTGGAAGGATATTTATACCTATTACAGTTAGTTAGTGGACACATGGGGCTTTTGGGAAAAGACATCGGCCAAGCAATCGGTGCTTTGCCAAATGAAAATTTTTGAAAACAAAATTTTTCCTTTTTGAAAAATTACCGATTTTGGGAGTGGAAGAACTCATATGCTACTTGACCAAAATGGCCGATAAAATGTCGATAATAAGCAAGCAAAAAAGATTGGGGGAAATCTATAAAAAAATGTTACGACAGAAAGAATGTGTGTGCCGTTTTCCAAAAAATGGTCGAAATTCGGTATTTATATTTTAGAATTTTAATTTGTGGACCTTACAACTTTTAAGGTACATAGATACTATTTTTTTCTTCTAAAATTTGTAGAATTTGGTAGGGAATGCAGTTAAGAAGAGAATTTACAGATCCACTCAAAAACGGAACTTCTAGATTCAAAATACTGACCCCACTTTGTCAGTTCTTACCCTCGAAGTGACCAACTTTAAATGCCTACAAGTCAGCCCGTGGACCCACTAGGGACTCAGAGGAACTTAGAGGAAAACACCTCACGTTTCACACAATGAAAAAATTATGTTGATATCTTTATCCGTTCAAAAGTTAGAGAATTATTTCCAAAGAAAAAAAAATAAAGCGATTTGGAACCACTGTTTATTGGTTCGTAATTATTTGTAGACTCCTCTATTTATACCGGTCAAGAATTTAATTGGCTTATATAGGTATTCAATCTGTCTTCTTTGTCTAACATAGACGCCCATATGGAACGTCCAATTTGACATCCTTAGTTGAAGTTTTTTTTCGCATTCCATGGCCGTACTTACGGCCGTATACACTTGTTTTTTTAATTTTTTTCTTCACGTGTCTAAAAGTCAACTGCTGTTTACTTTCGGGCTCATGCTAAGTCGACGATTCATCAGCTATCACGAAGTCATAGATGCAGCAGAATGTGTTTGGGGTATATGTTACAGGAGCGATTTATTTTTTGAGGGTATATGATCAGAGAAGGTATATGATCACCTCAAACATATTTCACCATGGGAGCCACCGTGGTGCAATGGTTAGCATGCCCGCTTTGCACACACAAGGTCGTGGGTTCGATTCCTGCTTCGACCGAACACCACCTCAGTAATGCTGGTGACATTTCTGAGGGTTACAAAGTATCACAATGGACTGAATAGTCTAAGTGAGCCTGATACATCGGGCTGCCACCTAACCTAAACATATTTTAAAATTTTATTTTTGGACGGTGAACATGTAACATGGTTTTCGCAACCTTGTCATTTTCTCGAAAATTATATATCTGATTTCGGCAACCAGGGATATGTTTGCGCAGAAAATAACATGTTTGCAATAAAATGTTCCATGCACACAAAAAAAAATTTTTTCTGATTCAATCACGAAATTAATTGATCCAATTAATTTTTTAATTGAAATGTCTTCAATCACAGAAATGATAGTATCAATTAAAAAATTGTTGAAGGTCAATTAAAATGTTAATTGATCTAATTAAAAAATTAATTGATACTATTAATTTTTGTGATTGATTTTTGTTTCAATTAAACAATTTGTTGAATCTATTACATTTTTAATAGACTATTTTTTAAAACTCAATTAAAATTTTAATTGGAAAAATTTTCGTGAAATTTTTTTCTGCGTGTTTACCGCCCAAAAATAACAGTTTGCTCTTGAAACATGTTTGGAGTGATTCTATTCCTTCTCTGCATCGCTCCTGTAACATATACCCCAAACACATTCTGTTTCAAGCAGGTTGGCTGATAAGTCCCCGGTCTAACAGAGAAAAACACACTTATTTGTCAAAATTCGTGTTTATTATTCAACATAGTTCCCTTCAAGAGCGATACAACGATTATAACGACCTTCCAATTTTTTGATACCATTTTGGTAGTACTCCTTCGGTTTTGCCTCAAAATAGGCCTCAGTTTCGGCGATCACCTCGTCATTGCAGCCAATTTTTTCCCTGCGAGCATCCTTTTGAGGTCTGAGAACAAGAAAAAGTCGCTGGGGTCCAGATCTGGAGAATACGGTTGGTTGGGAAGCAATTCGAAGCCCAATTCATGAATTTTTGCCATCGTTCTCAATGACTTGTGGCACGGTGCGTTGTCTTGGTGGAACAACACTTTTTTCTTCTTCATATGGGGCGGTTTTGCCGCGATTTCGATCTTCAAACGCTCCAATAACGCCATATAATAGTCACTGTTGATGGTTTTTCCCTTCTCAAGATAATCGATAAAAATTATTCCATGCGCATCCCAAAAGAAGCCATTACTTTGCCAGCGGACTTTTGAGTCTTTCCACGCTTCGGAGACGGTTCACCGGTCGCTGTCCACTCAGCCGACTGTCGATTGGACTCAGGAGTGTAGTGATGGAGCCATGTTTCATCCATTGCAATACCGACGGAAAAACTCGGGTGTATTACGAGTTAACAGCTGCAAACACCGCTCAGAATCATCAACACGTTGTTGTTTTTGGTCAAATGTGAGCTCGCGCGGCACCCATTTTGCACAGAGCTTCCGCATATCCAAATATTGATGAATGGTATGACCAACACGTTCCTTTGATATCTTTAAGGCCTCTGCTATCTCGATCAACTTCATTTTACGGTCATTCAAAATCATTTTGTGGATTTTTTTGATGTTTTCGTCGGTAACCACCTCTTTCGGGCGTCCACTGCGTTCACCGTCCTCCGCGCTCATTTCACCACGCGTGAATTTTGCATACCAACCAGTTATTGTTGATTTCCCTGGGGCAGAGTCCGGAAACTCATTATCAAGCCAAGTTTTTGCTTCCACCGTATTTTGTCCCTTCAGAAAACAGTATTTTATCAAAACACGAAATTCCTTTTTTTCCATTTTTTTCACAATAACAAAAGTTGCTTCACAAAAGACGCTCTATCTCTCAAACTAATTGACTTACAGACGTCAAATTTTGAGACGAATCATTTGAAGGTGGTACTATATAAAAATAATATGCATTTAATACTAGCGTCGCCATCTATGTGTCAGACCGGGGACTTATCGGCCAACCTGTTGTTCTGGTCCCAGTAATGCCTAGGGTTGTATCAATCTCATGTCGGTCACATGTAATATGGCTTTCGTTTTCCGTCCGAAAATAACATTTTGCTCTTGAAACACGTTTGGTGTGATCATATTCCTTCTCTGCGTGTACAACACAAATAGCGCTCGTATGCCAAAGCGTTATGAGCACGTATATTCTCAAATATGTCAAGATTTACGATAGACAGTTGTCACATTGCAACACTAGCGCGGCCCAATTCTGCAAATAAAAGACAACCCTCTAACCAATGAAAAACTAAAGTTGCTTATATCTGCAAATGGACTAACTTACAGTTTAGAAGACAATGTTAGAAAGTGTTCAGATACCTTGCTAACGGGAACTGTTAGCACAATCCAAGAAATGCGATTGTGGATAACAGTCCTTAGTAGAACAATCCATGATGGTACAATTAAAAAGAATGTGAACTTTCTATTTCACTAAAGCCAATTTAATTTTATCTTAGATCATAGAATTATTATGTTTGGAGAAGGTTTCATTTACTCTAATAATTGTTTGCGTACGTTAGTTAAATTAACTAAAAAACAGGCGAAAATTATACACAAATTAAGCATACAGATGTACTAAATTCGTATTTCTCACGACATATTTTCGGTGTTTCGACCTGGCCCAGTATTAGGCCGTATGTACTTGTTTATAAATTAAAATTTAAAATATATGTGAATAAAGTTTAACATGTTTGTGCTCGGCTTGGAAACTTGAGACAGGGAATCCACCTTCCATCCTAACCTAACCTAGCCCTTATACAAAGTCGTCTTCTTGAGTTGTAATTTTCAGGCGACCGAAAGGCATCGAAAATGGCTTATATCGATCAATTTTTACTTGTTATTCAAACAATCATACGTGAATAACCTCATTCTTTTGTTCCCGTTTTAAACAGTCAAATGATATAGCAAAATAAATACAATATTTACATGGAATTTATTCGAACGATTGCATTATTTTGATAAAATATGATTTTTACTCTTTGCTATCATATATTCTACATGCATCAGCATATTTGTTTGTTCATCTTACGGGCATTGTTGTTTTTTTTTACCATATATGACATAGCGAATGACCTTAGCATCAGTATAATTTATATCTATTTTAATTAAATCGTTTTGTAATGGAGATCTATTATATATCTGGCGTTTTGTTTTCTTGTTTTTTTTTTTCTCTTTTTTTGTATGGACGATTGTGCTTTTGTCGATTTTTTTATAGAATAATTTCGTTCAATATGGCTTTATAGGCTGGTTATCATGATGATATCGATGTGAATGCACCATTGAAAATATCGCAGAACAACAGTGGAATCTTCTCTATAGTAACGCTTTTTATTTTCATTTCAAGTGCTCATTTGTAGTATGTCCGATACAAAGAGATTATGTTACAAAGACTAATTGCTCTTAATGAAAACTCATATCGATACCTTTAGTGGGGGAATTTTCGTAGCAATTTTCACCTTGTGGGTATTAAAAATTTCACATAGTGTTCATCCATTCACATTCCATATCGCGAATGGTTTTTTATGTCATTTAGTACATGATGCCCATACAAAATCTACATCGTTAAAATTATTTTAAAACAAGTAAGGAAAGTCTAAAGTCGGGCGGGGCCGACTATATTATACCCTGCACCACTTTGTAGATCTAAATTTTCGATACCATATCACATCCGTCAAATGTGTTGGGGGATATATATAAAGGTTTGTCCCAAATACATACATTTAAATGTCACTCGATCTGGACAGAATTTTATAGACTTCTACAAAATCTATAGACTCAAAATTTAAATCGGCTAATACACTAGGGTGGAACACAATGTTAGTAAAAAATATGGGAAACATTTCAATCTGAAGCAATTTTAAGGAGACTTCGCAAAGGTTTATTTATGATCGCTCAATATATATGTATTAGAAGTTTTGGAAAATTAGAGTCATTTTTACAACTTTTCGACTAAGCAGTGGCGATTTTACAAGGAAAATGTTGGTATTTTGACCATTTTTGTCGAAATCAGAAAAACATATATATGGGAGCTATATCTAAATCTGAACCGATTTCAATCAAATTTGGCACGCATAGCTACAATGCTAATTCTACTCCCTGTGCAAAATTTCAACTAAATCGGAGTTAAAAATTGGCCTCTGTGGTCATATGAGAGTAAATCGGGCGAAAGCTATATATGGGAGATATATCTAAATCTGAACCGATTTCAACCAAATTTGGCATGCATAGCTACAATGCTAATTCTACTCCCTGTGCAAAATTTCAACTAAATCGGAGCAAAAAATTGGCCTCTGTGTTCATATGAGTGTAAATCGGGCTAAAGCTATATATGGGAGCTATATCTTAATCTGAACCGATTTCAAACAAATTTGGCACGCATAGCTACAATGCTAAGTATACTCCCTGTGCAAAATTTCAATTAAATCGGAGTAAAAGATTGGCCACTGTGGTCATATGAGTGTAAATCGGGCGAACGATATATATGGGAGCTATATCTAAATCTGAACTGATTTCTATAAAATTTGGCACACTTGCCTATAGTACTAATTGGTCTTCTTGTGCAAAATTTTAAGCAAATTAAGGTAAAACTCTGGCTTCTGGGGCCGTATAAGTCCATATTGGGCGAAATACATATATGGGAGCTATATCTAAATCTGAACCGATTTCTTCCAAAATCATTAGGGTTCTATTCTGAGCCAAAACACATACTTGTGCCAAATTTGAAGTCGATTGGACTAAAACTGCGACCTAGACTTAGATTACAAAAATGTGTTCACGGACAGACGGACATGGCTATATCGACTCAGGAGCCCACCCTGAGCATTTTTGCCAAAGACACCATGTGTCTATCTCGTCTCCTTCTGGGTGTTGCAAACATATGCACTAACTTATAATACCCTGTTCCACAGTGTGGCGCAGGGTATAATTAACTTTTTTATTTGTAAAACTATTATTTTATTATACCCACCACCATAGAATGGTGATGAGGGTATAATAAGTTTGTCATTCCGTTTGTAACACATCGAAATATCGATTTCCGACTATATAAAGGGAGAAATTCTAAGACTATATAACCATGTCCGTCTGTCTGTCTGTTGTAATCACGCTACAGTCTTCAATAATGAAACAATCGTGCTGAAATTTTGTACAAACTCGGCTTTTGTCTGCAGGCAGGTCAAGTTCGAAGATGGGCTATATCGGTCCAGGTTTTGACATAGTCCCCATATAAACCGACCTCCTTGTTTGGGGTTTTGGGCTTATAGAAACCGTAGTTTTTATCCAATTTGCCTGAAATTGGAAATCTAGAGGTATTTTCGAACCATAAAGAGCCAAAAATTGTGAGTATCGGCCCATATTTTGGTATAGCCCCCATATAGACCGATCTCCCGATTTTACTTCTTGGGCTTCTAGAATCCGAAGTATGTATCCAATTTTCCTGGACACACAAAAAAAATTTTTCTGGTTCAATCACGAAATTAATTGATCCAATTAATTTTTTAATTGAAATGTCTTCAATCACAGAAATGATAGTATCAATTAAAAAATTAATTGAAGGTCAATTAAAAAATTAATTGATCCAATTAAAAAATTAATTGATACTATTAATTTTTGTGATTGATTTTTGTTTCAATTAAAAAATTTGTTGAATCAATTAAATTTTTAATTGAATATTTTTTAAAACTCAATTAAAATTTTAATTGGAAAAATTTTCGTGAAATTTTTTTCTGTGGAATTGGAAATCTAGAGGTATTTTCGTACCATAAAGAGGTGTGCCGAAAACTGTGAGTTTCGGTCCATGTTTTAGTATAGCCCCCATATGAACGATCTCCCGATTTAACTCCTTGGGTTTCTAGTGTTTATCCGATTTGCCTGAAATTGTAAATATTCTGGTATTTTAGGCTCACAAAAACGAGTATCGGATCTGGTTTTTATCGGTCCATTTGGTAAGGCCTCCATATAGACCGATTTCACTTCTTGGAGGTATAGAAGGCGCACTGATCATGAAAATGGCTTGAAACGCAATGTAAAATTTCCAGATTTTACTCCTCGGGTGAAAATCTACAGATTTAAGATTTCAAATGGAGACGTTATTTTATAATTTTCTTGCACACTTTCAAGAGATGTTAATGTTTCCTCTAAAAAATGGTTCTTATAAATCCAGAATCTGATATAGTCTTCATAGGTAAAATCTTTCAATTTATCTTCGGAAAGTGTACTGGTTGAACTGCTCTGCTTGATCTGTCACCAAACCCCCCTGAAATTTCAAAGGAAACTCTAATATTTGATTTATGGTGATGGGTATTTGAGATTCGGTCTGGCCGATCTTACTGCTGTATATGCTTGTTTTTATGTTAGCCTGTTATCAATTCCGGATGGTTCAACTATTATTTTGTTTTAGTTTTATTTTATAATTATTTTCGAAATTTGCATCAACTTTGTTATAAAAAATGGATGAAATAAGTTCATGTAAACATATCTTGCAAAGGCCGTACAAACTTATTGGGAAACATGCAAATAGTTGCTTTGTTTACTCTAATAATTTTTATACGTACGTTAGTTACATGAACTAAGAAACAGGAAACACTATAAAAAATTAAGCATAAAGATTTACTAAATTCGTACTTCTCTCACAATAATTCATTATTTCATTAAATTTGTAAATTTTACAACAAAGGCGCCCATCGTGAACTTCGTATGGCGCAAAAGACATTCTTTCAATTTTGAACTCCATTTTTTTCCTACAAACTACAAAATTTTATTTAGCAAGTGAAAAAAAAAGATTAATTATGTCTAGTAAATTTTAATATTGGTGGGATGTCAGCGTCTGTAATACTGTTTAGTGAAAATTTCCTAAAAATAATCTAAATTTCCTAAAATTAACCAACATTTTTCTTCCTGAACATTTCCTAAACATTTAAAAAAGACCTGCATTTTTAATTTGTGATCTCAATAAAACAAGAACAAATATTCGTAAAAATTCTAAAAATAGTAAGAATTAATTATCGGATGGTTAATTTTAGTTAATTTTTTTTTCTTTATGAGAACGAATTTTATTAATGTTAGTTAAAAAGGATGTAAACGTTAATTAGTAAATCATTATAGAAATTTTGAAAATGAAATACAAGTTAAATTTTCAAACGAAGTAGTTAATTTTTCTTTTCATAAAATGTAAATTTTGTATAACTCGCATTTTTCTTATCTTTAACTCTGCTTGTTTGAAGTACGTTTAAAACTTAGTAAGATTTAATATAGAATGTATGTTGGGACACTCACACAAGGATTCGTTTGGCTCCGCATCATTACAACGCATGCAGTAGTCATTATATTCCACGCCAATAGTTTTTGCAACCTCCCAATTCTCCCATCGGACATTCGCCATAACAGCCTTCTCATGCAGTATGAGTTAGCCAAAGGCATACCAAAAGATTATAGTTTTACTGGGATATGTAAGGTAGTTCCTAGCCTTGCTAACTCATCCGCTTCGCAGTTCCACGGTATATGGAGAGGCACCCATATTATATGAATATTGTACTGCTCAGTCATATCGTTGAGAGACTTGCGGCAGTCGATGGCCATTTTGGAGTTAAGGAACACAGAGTCCAAGGGTTTTATTGCAGGTTGACTGTCTGAGTATATATTAATGCCAACATTTGTTTGAACATTACTTCTCAGCCAATAAAGAAGGTGGCCAGAGATGGTCTGTCGTAAACTGTAAAGTATTTGACATACATTTACGACGAATTTTACCATACGTCAAAAACGTCGTAAATCTTCTGAAAATACCTAGTTTTTGACAATATAAGAATTTGTACAGTACACTTGTTTTAGAACCGTGTATTTCATACTTGTTTTACTTTTTGTATTTCCGAATGCCTTTTCATTATAAAAAATTCCCTTAAATTAAAAATGCTAACCTTCGTAAAATATTTAGTTTTTTGCAATATAAGTATTTTTGTACAGCATACGTTTTTTAGAATCATTTATGTTTTACTTTATTCGAGAATGCCTTTCCTTATAAACAAGTAGTAAATATAAGTGTACTACTGCCAGCTGGATTTCACATAGCCGTATTAAAAGAGGAGTTATTAATTAATTTAAATCAACGCGGTTGGCATGTCCACAAGTTGTACGTAAATCCTATTTTTACTACAACAATTTTCACAGTTTCCGAAAACGCGTTGCATTCAAACGTTTAAGCCTGCAAATTGCTTTTGAGTAAAAATTTCAAAATATTATTATAAAAAAATCTAAAATACTTCAATATGACGTTTCCATAACTTAGGATATTAAAAAGTAGTCTTTGAAATCAAATCTAAGGATCCTGTTGGTGTTTTTGACATTTACTACGTTTTATACAGGTATATGACGTTTTTGACGTTTACAACTTTTTGACAGTAGAAATCTTAAAAAATTGCTATTCGGACCATCTCTGAAGGTGGCAATACTTTATTGCTAACATTTCAGCCTGAAAGACACTACAGTGATTAGAGTTCCTGTCGAAAAGCATCGCCAGCTTCGCCAGATTGTAATCCTCTACGTTCCGAACATCTGGCATTATTTCGAGGACCGAATCAGAGAGTAGGAAATACAAGAGAACTAAACTGTGAAGCCAAACTGTGTCAGTAGTTGGCAGTCATGAGGAAAATTTATCTGATATCATGCAGTTTATCTAATACCGGCGTTTCTCTCAAATATCATACAGTTTGCGTCGGCGTCACCCAGCTCTGTTCTCTGTCGGCCTTACGAAACTTAAGAAAAATAGGATTTAGAACCTACTTTGTAGTAACAAATTTTCTTCTTTATAAATGTTTTCATTCTATTATTTTTTTTTTTTTTTTGGCAGACAATTTGAAATTATTACTGCCGTTGCCTGTATAAACAATTTATCAAAACAGCGCTTCGTCCGCAACGTCGGTAATACCAAAGCTGCAGGCATTGTGCAACATATATAGGTTGAAATTTGTTTTCTTTGGAGAAGAGAACTTTTCGTCCTCTGGTATTTCCTACTCTCTGACCGAATTGTGACCTTTGTGCCTTTTTTCCGATCAGCATGATAGTTCTAGGTTAAGTTAGGTATAGTAGAAGCTCACTATTCAGTCCATTGTGATACCACAGTGGTGAACTTTTCACTTATTACTGAGTGCTGCCCGATTCTATGTTTAGCTCAAGGACCTCCTCCTCCTTTTTACAGCCGAGTCCGAATGGCGTTCCACATTGCGGTGAAACCACTGAGAGAAGCTTTTTGAAACACTCAGAAAAATTTTCCCAGCATTACTGAGAGGGGATAAATCACCGCCGAAAAACGATTCTTTACATTAAAAATAATATTGTCATGGGGCCAAAGGTTTTAAGTTCTTAAAATGCAAATGCGAATTTTGCTTTGCACACACTGAAAAAAATATTTACCTGATATTAAAGATTTACGCAACCTAAATTTTAGGATGTGCAATTTATAAAATATTAAGGACACATTTCTTTATAATTAAGGACAAATTTAGCATAATTTTTACTGGAAGTCGAGTCTGAAATAAAATAGATAAAGATGTCGTTTACTCGTTTCTAAGGGACTTTGATAGCATATGAAGAAAAAAGCCGAAAAAACGAAAAATTAAAATTTTCTTCCTAGAATCAAGTACAAAAAACTCAAATTTAAAAAAGAATTGTGTCTTAAAAGAGTCTTTAATTCAATGCTCCGCTTCGTTTGCTCGGAATCAATATCAAAATTATTAAAGTACAGACAAAGTCTTTGGAACCGGCCATGCTTTTTTCTCACTGTAGACATATATTTCTTTGCTGGCTAATGCAATTGTTTATTTGGTAAAATATACCAGAATTTTTTAATACACATCCACAACGCTGAATTCGCACATTATGCATTAAGCACATTATGCAAATTTAATGCAAGGACTGTTGAAATGGTGTCCGCATATGACAAGCCCTTGTTAAACTTATCGCTTCTGCGTCAATTTTGCACAACTTCCAGTATATTATCGATGATTTCTTAATAATAAATCTTAATATTATTATTATTTTTGCTTTATTTTTGTGTCTGACTCTATACAATAATATTATTTAAGATATTTATTTTATTAGTTTTCAATTCTTAGTAAACCCGTAATTCCTAACATTTAATCTTTGTACAACATTTTAAACCATAAAACTACTACGACATTGCATTCATTTAATCTCTCATTTGGAATTAGTGTTAACTTTTGTATTTACAGTTGACCAATTAGTATGCTTCAACTCTTGTCACAGTGGTTGTTTAACTATTTAAATCCCCATAGGCTGCCTAAAAGTATACACTACGACATGGTTTTTATAATCCCCCTGAGGTTATGCTTTATGACATGACAAAATAATAAAAGGCCCATTAAATATTTAAAATAATAATATGAAAGCAATTAAATTAACATACATATAAATATTTATATAGCAATAATAGCAAGAGCAAAAACCATAATATTGACTAGAGATTGTACAATGCTGTTTTGGTGGAATTGTGATAAATATCACAGCCTTGTTGTGGTCGCCCTATCCCCTAAATGTTCTCTCTCTCTCTCTTTATCTCTATCACTGTCTTTCCTAATGAAGCGCTGTACAATTTAGTTGTTTGGTGGTTTTTAGTTTATCATCAGTGGCTAGCCATCCTCCGCCCCTTCCATGATGCACGAACATGACTGCAGATGCTAGCTGCTTTGGCATTGTGCCAGCAACCATTTCGAATTCCAAGTCAAACAATGACAAAATACTAACATGCCATCCAAGTTGCCCTAGTGGAAGCCGGAGCATTTTTCGGCTACCCATGCTGCCATACCACATTCTGGGCTCGTGTTGATTCTAAATGCAATGAATGCAACTAAGGATACTCTGTAGATTGACATCCACGCCTCCTGGGAAATTTTCATAGCGGAAAAGTTTAGAGAAATGTTGCCTAAATGTTCACTTAAATAAATAATTGTTATTTAATGCTCGTCTCCTGTACGTTTTAGTTTTAATTGAAATTTAGTTTTCGTATTAAAAAAAATAATGGAAAATATATCAGCACACAGATTGATATGTAGGCGAAAGTCCAAACTGACAAAGTCTAGGGTGGTAAGAAGTCACAGATGAGCAATGCATGGAAATCAGAATAGGTGCATAGCGTAAGTTTATTACAATATGATAGCATATCATGCCTAAGATCAAATGTAGATAGAAATGTAGTAATTATTCCAGTCATAGTTCGTTTTATTGTTTACAAACTTACAAAAGCATTTTGAACTATTGCATTCAGAAAATGGAAAGAACCTTTCAGCACTTAAATGTGAAAAAATCTTTTAGTTCTCGCACCATAGCATTGCTACGTCGCATCCCAAAGTGGACGAAAAAAATGGTAACTACGCACACTGAACAAAATATTGCCATGAGGCCAAATATTTTATGTCATTGAAATACAAATCCGAATTATTAGTAAAAAGACGAAATCTTTGGAACCGGGCATGTTTCTTTTTCAGTGCAGACACTGTTACAAACGGAAGGCGAGGACAGCCATGACATTATCATAACAAATGAAATGGTTAAAAGGGCTATAAAAAGCTTCCTATCGTTTAAGTCGCCTGGACCAGATGGGCACTACTACAAAAGCAGGTGGACTATATAGCGCCTCATTTAGCCGAAATTTATGCGTGGTTGACACCATGGTAAAAAATGGAAATTAATTGTAAAATGCGATAGGTGGAGACGGTCCTACATAAGGTGGTACATACCATAGAGTGGGCTTTCTCTGCGAAGACGTACACGCTAGCTGTGTGTATTGACATTGAGGGAGCATTTAACAGCGTTAGCACCGACACACTTATCAAATCCTTAGACCAGTTTCGGGTGACCAGATCTTTAAGAGATTGGATAGCCCATATGCTTAGGAATAGTAGGTTAAGCTGTGGATCGCATGATGTGACAATAACAACCAATGTATAGAGGGGAATTCCACACGGTCTACTAAGGAGGGATTTGAACCTGTCTTTTAAGCAGACGATGTTATAATACATCTGCAGGAAACTGATCTAACAAACTCTGCAGGAGGGTGCATAGGACTGGGCAAGACCCAGGGGCCAAATTATTAACCCGGAGAAACAGATTTATGGCTATTCACTAGAAGGACTAAAATTGGCCAATGTAACAGGTTGGCTGATAAGTCCCCGGTCTAACAAAGAAAAACACATTTTTTTGTCAAAATTCGTTTTTATTATTCAACATAGTTCCCTTCAAGAGCGATACAACAATTATAACGACCTTCCAATTTTTTGATACCATTTTGGTAGAACTCCTTCGGTTTTGCCTCAAAATAGGCCTCAGTTTCGGCGATCAGCTCTTCATTGCAGCCAAATTTTTTCCCTGCGAGCATTCTTTTGAGGTCTGAGAACAAGAAAAAGTCGTTGGGGGCCAGATCTGGAGAATACGGTGGGTGGGGAAGCAATTCGAAGCCCAATTCATGAATTTTTGCCATCGTTCTCATTGACTTGTGGCACGGTGCGTTGTCTTGGGGGAACAACACTTTTTTCTTCTTCATATGGAGCCGTTTTGCCGCGATTTCGACCTTCAAACGCTCCAATAACGCCATATAATAGTCACTGTTGATGGTTTTTCCCTTCTCAAGATAATCGATAAAAATTATTCCATGCGCATCCCAAAAAACAGAGGCCATTACTTTGCCAGCGGACTTTTGAATCTTTCCATGCTTCGGAGACGGTTCACCGGTCGCTGCCGACTGTCGATTGGACTCAGGAGTGTAGTGATGGAGTGTATTACGAGTTAACAGCTGCAAACACCGCTCAGAATCATCAACACGTTGTTGTTTTTGGTCAAATGTGAGCTCGAGCGACACCCATTTTGCACAGAGCTTCCGCATATCCAAATATTGATGAATGATATGACCAACACGTTCCTTTGATATCTTTAAGGCCTCTGCTATCTCGATCAACTTCATTTTACGGTCATTCAAAATCATTTTGTGGATTTTTTTGATGTTTTCGTCAGTAACCACCTCTTTCGGGCGTCCACTGCGTTCACCGTCCTCCGTGCTCATTTCACCACGCTTGAATTTTGCATACCAATCAATTATTGTTGATTTCCCTGGGGCAGAGTCCGGAAACTCATTATCAAGCCAAGTTTTTGCTTCCACCGTATTTTTTTCCCTTCAGAAAACAGTATTTTATCAAAACACGAAATTCCTTTTTTCCATTTTTTTCACAATAACAAAAGTTGCTTCACAAAAGACGCTCTATCTCACAAACTAATTGACTTACAGACGTCAAATTTTGACTCGAATCATTTGAAGGTTGGTACTATATAAAAATAATATGCATTTAATACTAGCGACGCCATCTATGTGTCAGACCGGGAACTTATCAGCCAACCTGTTATCGAACTAAGCTTTTTGGGCAAGACGATACCAATGTCTGATAAAATAAAGTACAAAGGAGTAACCTTGGACAGGAAACCGAATTGGAAGAGCCACACCAAAGAGAGGACTGAGAAAACCTATATATGTTGAGCACTGTGCTGAAGAGCTGTGGGCTCTTAATGGAGCCTGAATCCAAAGGTGACGCACTGGATATATAAGAGCGTAATAAGGCCAATCCTGACATACGACCACTTCCACCAGAGCCTTGGAAACGATACTGGACTTAAGACCTATAGATGTTCATATAAAAGTGTAGATGTTGTGAGAATGGACGGTGGATGAAATGGCGGATGCGGCAACAACCCATGAGCGTACACGACTGGCGAATGTGACATTTTGACGGCAGTAAAATTATGGTGGAAGAATGGGACCCCAGAAAAGATACCAGAGGGAAATAACTGTTACACCGATGCATCGAAGATGGGCTGGAGGACGAGACTGGTGTATATGTGGAGCACCCGGTCACCGAGATCCATGCGCACCGATGCCCAAAAAAGTTGGACTCTAACGAGCCCAGGAGTGGCTTCGTTTGAACAAAAATGACCAGTTACCGAATTTGGTTTTTCCCATGACATCAGCACGCGTAAAACAAAAATGACTTAAAAAGGAGTTTCCTCGCTTCATTTCTACCGCACAATGGCCACTAAATCTCCAGATCTCAATCCGTTGGGCTTCTGCGTCTAAGGCAGTTTGGAAGTTGGGACTAAAAAGTACCAAAGACGACTAAGATGAAGTTATTTCTAACATTTTTTGCTTTTAAACAATAAAATTTAAAAAAAAAATGGATGAAATTTGCTACTCATGTTGGTATGGACGATTTTTAATGAATTTGAGTTGGAGACACACACATTGTAAATCGATTTTTCAGCTAATCGATTTTTTTCCAAGAAGAGTCAAAGTCGGTTTTTTGTATCATTCAAATTCGACTGATCGACTTTTGATATTTTTGGAAATCGACTAATCAACTTTTAACGAAAAGTCCGAGAACTTGACTTTATATTAAAATAAAAAAAAAAAATATGATGCAAATATTTCTGCGATGGCTCTGACAATATGAATAGACGATATCTTTATTTTCAAAAATATTTCAAAAGAAATACGTAAGTGCAGACGTGTTGAATACGAATGTGTAAAATTATCCACAATAACTACTCACAATAATTATTCAAGGCTAAATTGCGTAAAAAAAATAATAATGGAAACACACAAAATTTTTTTCTGTTTCAATCACGTAATTAATTGATCCAATTAAATTTTTTATTGAAATATCTTCAATCACAGTACTGATAGTATCAATAAAAAAAATTAATTGAAAGTCAATTAATAAATTAATTGATCCAATTAAAAAATTAATTGATATTAATAATTTCTGTGATTGATTTTTATTCCAATTAAAAAAATTGTTGAATCAATTAAATTTTCAATTGAATGTTTTTTTAAAACCAAATTAAGACTTTAATTGGAAAAATTTTCGTGAATTTTTTTTCGGTGAATGTCGGTTTTTCCAAATTGTGAAAATAAGTTGAGTGGGATTAAAAATTCTTTGGAACAAAAATCTTAGATGAACTGATGAGAATGTGAAAATCGGATAGTACAGTCTTCTGAAGACATTTGACTACTTATGAAAATTAAAAACTGTAGTCTTTTGAAGGCTTTGGTCAACATTTTTATTTTGTCATGGTGCTTAATAGACTCTAGCTTTGAAAGCTTAATAAATAAACCTTCTCCTGGTATTTATATATGAAGATTTTGTAATGTTTCAACATACCCTATGGGAAATTAGTGCAAATTGCCACTAACGGACCTATCACAGAACTGGTACCTGTGCTCCAGTTAGTTGCAATTTTTAAATAGTCGTAATTTATTTATTTCCGTACTCGCTTGATATTAAAATCTTAGATTCATTAAAATTTTAATATCAAACATTTTCACATTTACCCCCATTTTCATGAAGCTCCGTTAGTGCTACGTTAGCTAACGAAATTTCAAACCGTGATATCTACATATCTGTCATCTTGCGTATATATTCCATATGCCAGTTAGAAACTTAACTGCTGAAAATTTGTCAGTTAAAGTTAACCGGAAAAAAGATATTTCCATTTTTCTTTCTGTTAACTGACAGTTAAAGCCTAACGGAGCTACATGAAAATGGCCGTTAGTGAAATGAAATTATCAGACTAACTTATTGTTCGACATATTTCAAAAAAATTTTTTTTTATTTCGGGTTCGATTGGGATGCCCAAATTGATACAGATTTCTAAAAGTTTGGCCGAGACTGTTTCGCTAAAAGTTGCCAAATCAACCGTTACAAATGTAATTAAAGTGTTTGGGGTAGGGGAAAGGTAGCAGATATTTTCAACCACATAGAACTGTCAAAGTTCGCAAAGAAATATCTGGTTTGGAAAGCCATCTGTACCTGTGGCTTGAAAAGCAGCATTTTCATAGCTTCCGGGACTGTCAACCAAGAAATTTACGTGAAAGAGTGTTTGAATAAACGTCTGCTGCCTTTCCTGAAGAAACACGGTTGTTCCGTACTGTTTTGGCCGGATTTGGCATCTTGCCATTACGGTAAAAAGGCCATGGAGTGGTACGCCGCCAACAACGTGCAGGTGGTTCCCAAGGACAAGAACCCTCCCAACACGCCAGAGCTCCGCCCAATTGAGAAATACTGGGCTATTGTCAAGCGGAACCTAAAGAAGAAAAAAAACTGCTAAGGACGAGCAGCAGTTCAAGGCAAACTGGCTTTCTGCGGCGAAGAAGGTGGACAAGGTGGCTGTACAAAATCTGATGGCAGGTGTCAAGCGAGAGGCCCGGCAATTCGGATTTGGAAAAGCGAAAGCTTAACTGAATATTTTTCCTGAATTTTATACTAATTGAACTTGAAAAAGAAATTTAATTTGATTTTTTAAATAAACGATTTCACCGATTTACACGCGTTTTCCCTTGACCAAATTTTGACCGTATCACCCTTTAATACAATTAGATTAACTAAGATTAATTTTTTTTGCTGGTAAGGGTAGGAAAATGACAGTGTGTCCACCTGTGTGCCTGACAGTGTGTCCTCCCGTGTGCCGAACTCCAAATGGCTACCGGCTAAAACCCCACCTTGGAACCTCTTTCACATTACTTCGAGGTGGACTCTTGACTATCTCTTTCTGATCCGCATCCAGATTCAACCTTACATTACTTATGTCGTAGTCTCCATGTCAATCTTTTTTCTGCGGAGAACGTGTTCTACAAATCGTCCTATGGCCTCCCAGTTCTTCTCACTCTGTACCATATTCTGGACTATATTTCTCGGAGAGACATGTCCAATTTCATCTTGCAGCCCTGTCCGTCACTCTGCCCACCGGCTACATATAAATAATGTATGTTCGGCATCATCCGCAACCTCTTCGTAAATATAGTTCTCTGAGTTGCATTTCCCCATACGATGCAGATACTTTCGAAAGAACACGTGACCAGGGACCATCTGCGTCATATAATACGTTACTTTTCCATATCTTCTCTCTCGCCATAACTCTATGTCAGTTATAAGGCGGTGTGTCCATCTGCCCTTTGTCTCGTCCCTGCCATCTTCCTGTGGTCTCTTGTTGAATGTTCGATATGACGTCTGTCGCGCCTTGTTGTTTAGCCTCGAAAACGCTTTTCCGCTCAATCGCCTGAAGGTCTATTAGGATCGTTCCTACTATCACTAATGCGGCTTCCGCCGAAACCGTGCGTTGTGATGAAGTGATTCTCAGAGCTGCCGTTCTCTGTGCTGAAAGCAGCTTTTTCGCTCTAGTTCGTCTCTGTAGGGTCGACGCCCACATTGCACATCCATAGAGGAGTATACTCCCTATGGGAAATTAGTGCAAATTGCCACTAACGGACCTATCACAGAACTGGTACCTGTGCTCCAGTTAGTTGCAATTTTTAAATAGTCGTAATTTATTTATTTTCGTACTCGCTTGATATTAAAATCTTAGATTCATTAAAATTTTAATATCAAACATTTTCACATTTAGTGAAATAAAATTATCAGACTAACTTATTGTTCGACATATTTCAAAAAATTTTTTTTTATTTCGGGTTCGATTGGGATGCCCAAATTGATACAGATTTCTAAAAGTTTGGCCGAGACTGTTTCCTGTTTCCTGTTTTTTATTTTGGGATGCCCAAATTGAAACGGATTTCTAAAAGTTTGGCCGAGACCGTTTCCTGAGGACCTGTCTATGGGGTGCTCCTGCTAAATTGTCCCAGGACGTGTCCTTTGGGATGAGCCCAAGACGCGTCCTAAAATGTAAATTTACCCCGTCAATGACAAACTCATGTTAAAGTGACCAGTTCCTTCCATACGTTTTGACCAGAACTGGGACTGGTCCATACACACCAGGGACTAGTCCTGTACCGGTTCTGTGGTTGATCCATTTCCCGTAGGGTACCTACAAAAACTATAGATTTTCAATATTTTTTCTTTCTTAAACTCAACTCTTATTAAATATCTTTCCTATCTTTCTCCATTTTAGATGATGCAACATGCTTGGCTCAATTACAAACTCTATGCCTGGGGTAAAAATGAATTACGACCCCTTTCACAACGGGCCCACATTGGAAGTATCTTTGGTTCTCAAGAACTGGGCGCGACAATTATCGATGGCCTTGATACTCTCTACATTATGGGCTTGGAGAATGAGTACAAAGAGGGTCGTGACTGGATCGAACGTAAATTCTCATTGGACAATGTCACCGCGGATTTATCAGTGTTTGAAACGAATATTCGTTTCATTGGAGGCCTGCTCACCATGTATGCCTTTACTGGTGATAATTTGTATAAAGAGAGAGCCCAACATGTTGCCGATAAACTATTGCCCGCCTTCCAGACACCCACAGGTATTCCCTATGGTTTGGTCAATCCCAAGACTGGATTAAGTAAAAACTATGGCTGGGCATCGGGAGCAAGTTCAATTCTATCCGAGTTTGGTACATTACATTTGGAATTTAGCTATTTAAGTGATATCACTGGAAATCCTCTCTACAAGGAAAGAGTACAAACAATTCGACAGATACTCAAAGAAATTGAAAAACCCAAAGGCTTGTATCCAAACTTTTTAAATCCCAAAACTGGAAAGTGGGGTCAATGTAAGTTGATGGACATTAAATCTGAATTAAAATATTCTTCTTATTATTACTGCTCTATATTTCATTCTAGTACATATGTCTTTGGGAGCTTTGGGTGATAGTTTCTATGAATACCTACTTAAGGCATGGCTTCAGTCAGGCCAAACCGATGAAGAGGCTCGTCAAATGTTCGATGATGCCATGGTTGCAATTATCGAAAAAATGGTGCGCACGAGTCCAAATGGTTTAACATATGTTTCCGATTTGAAATTTGATCGTTTGGAACATAAAATGGATCATTTGGCTTGTTTTGCCGGTAAGTTTCCCTTAAAATGCCATAAATAAATTTTATTTATTACATCTTCTCTGTTTTCTGTTGTTTTTCTCCAAAGGTGGACTTTTTGCATTGGGCGCCAATACAAGACAAAATGAACATACAGAGAAATTTATGAGCATAGGCAAAGGTATTACGAATACTTGCCATGAGAGTTATATCAGATCAACAACACGTCTAGGACCAGAAGCTTTCCGGTAAGTTTATTAACTAGTATACTTGTATTTATGGAGGGCGAAAGTTGCCCAGCAAAAAAATTGGAAGTTCTTCTAAAGGCACAACTTTAAAAGCACTTCCAAAAATGTCCTCCCAAAGATGTTATTTATTTTAACTGCACAGAAAGTTCATATTAGTCAAATTTTTAGTACTACTTTTTTTTCATATTTTTACGACCATTTTCATGTATCTCCGTTAGACTTTAACTCCCAGTTAGCAGAAAGTAAAATCGAAATTTCTTCCCTCCGGTTAACTTTAACTGAAAAATTTTTAGGAGTTAAGTTCCTAACTGACATATGGAATATATAGACAAGATGACAGACATGTCCATAGTACGGTTTAAAAGTTCGTTAGCTAACGTAGCACTAACGGAGCTTCCTGAAAATGGGGGTTAATGGAAAATTTTTAATTTTTTTGTTTCAAATAAGTGAAAAACACTTTCTGAATTAATAAAATGGTAAAAAATGTAGAAATTTTGCCGAGAAAAATGCTAGAAAAATTGCGAATTTTTCAAAATATTTGATGTCAAACGTTCCAAACAAGCGTTAGAATGCATTAAAAATTATAAAAGTTTGTACAAAATTATTTATTTGTCAAAATATCACAAAATTTCTTAATACACATACAAAACACTGAATTCGCATCACACCTTAAGAAGTGATGCAAATTCAGAGCAACGGCTGTTAAAATGGTGGACATCCATCCTATGACAACCCCATGTTAAATTCATCGCTTCTGCGCTGATTTTGCACCACTTCCAGATCCAAAAAGAACATTTTCACTACTTTTTTGGCGACGCTTTTTTGGTGGATGACTGGTGATTAAAGATCAGTATTTTCAAAAATGCAAATAATATTGTGCCTTTCGGTCTCTACTGGATTGATTGACTGAATTTCCCATGCGTTTGTTTGTTTTTAAACGCTTCTATATTCGCATTCTATATATTGGTCTCAGACTCGTCGTGGTGAAATTCTATGTTGATCTTGTCTGTCTTTGAAAGTTTAAATAAATATGCCTCTAAACAGCTCAAAGTGAAATGGTCGTTTGTAATTTGTTCGTTTAGATTTGTTCGAATCGTCTATCTGTGACACGAATTATGGCCTTCAAACGGCCCTGCGGTATTTTAGCCTTTTCCCAATGAAGCACCGTCTTGACATGATCAACACTTTGGTATTGTTTAGTGCCAACTTTACTCTCCAAAATGCCCCATGCGCAAAAGTCCAAAGGATTAAATTCCAGAGATTTTGTTGGCCATTGTGTGGTAAAAATGAAGCGAGGAGCTTCCATTTTTAAGCCATATTTGGTTGAGGCGAGGTGAGTGGGAGTGTGCTGTTGGAATGTCCAGGGTTTGCGGCCGAAATGTTTGTCTGCCCAGGGCTTCAATACTTTTTTTATGACTTTTTCCCGATAATATTCGGCATTTATTTTGACCCCACAGTCGATTAATACGACCGGGAGTTTTATTTTGACCCCGCAGTCGATGAATACGACCATCGGTCTTGCACAGTGATTCCAAATAGCTTTTTTGGAAATAATTCTGCAAACTCTTGAACGGATAAAGATTACAACATAGTTTTGAAAGCTGAGGTGTTTCCTCTAAGTTTGCAAATTTGTAGGTCCCCAGTGGGTCCACGGGCTGACATATAGGCTTTGAAAGTTGGTCATCTCGCAGGTATGAAATTTTGTTATAGCTGTCAACTCCGCAATTATGAAGCGATTTCGATTATTTTTTCTTTGCTGGATAGAACTTGTAAAACTCTGCAAAAAATGCTTGTAGACTAAGATATAAGTCTCACAATTTATTTATTTCCAATATGTTGACAAAGTAGGTCAGTATTTTGAACCTGGAAGTTCCGTTTTTGAACGGATCCTTAATTTCTTTTTTTTAACTGCATTCAACGCCTACAGGTCAGCACTAGGGACACAAATTGCAGGAAAACATCTGCTTTCACACAAAGAAAAAAATATGTTGGTCTCTGTAGCCGTTCAAAAGTTGCAGAATTATTTCCAAAAAAGCGATTTGAAGCGATCGAAGGTGTACATTTTCAGCTCACCTCTTTAGTAAGAAAATCCGGTCATTTGTTTTTTTTTTTTTTTGCAAATTGCTCAATTTGGTACGGCTTCCCATCGGAGAATTCCAAATTCTGTAAGTGACCATGAATTGGCTCTTTCCAGACTAACTTGTTTATATGCATCGACGAGCTCTTACATTTTTATACCCTCCACCATAGGATGGGGGGTATATTAACTTTGTGATTCCGTTTGTAACACATCGAAATATTGATCTAAGACCCCATAAAGTATATATATTCTGGGTCGTGGTGAAATTCTGAGTCGATCTGAGCATGTCCGTCCGTCCGTCTGTTGAAATCACGCTAACTTCCGAACGAAACAAGCTATCGACTTGAAACTTGGCACAAGTAGTTGTTATTTATGTAGGTCGGATGGTATTGCAAATGGGCCATATCGGTCCAATTTTACGTATAGACCCAATATAAACGGACCCCCCAATTTGGCTTGCGAGGCCTCTAAGAGAAGCAAATTTCATCCGATCCGGCTGAAATTTGGTACATGGTGTTAGTATATGGTCTCTAATGACCATGCAAAAATTGGTCCACATCGGTCGATAATTATATATAGCCCCCATATAAACCGATCCCCCGATTTGGCTTGCAGAGTCTCTAAGAGAAACAAATTTCGTCCGATCTGGCTGAAATTTGGTACACGATGTTAGTATATGGTCTCTAATGACCATGCAAAAATTGGTCCATATCGTTCCATAATTATATATAGCCCCCATATAAACCGATCACCAGATTTGACCTCCGGAGCCTCTTGGAAGACCAAAATTCATCTGATTCAGTTGAAATTTGGTACGTGATGTTAATATGTGGCCTCAAACACCCATGCAAAAATTGGTCGATATCGGTCCATAATTATATATAGGCCCCATATAAACCGATCCCCAGATGTGAACTCCGGTGCCTTGTGGAGAAGCAAAATTCATCCGATCTGGTTGAAATTTGGTACGTGGTGGTAGTATATGATATTTAACAACCATGCCAAAGGTGGTCCATATCAGTCCATAATCATTTATAGCCCCCATATAAACCGATCCCCAGATTTGACCTTCGGAGCCCCTTGGAAGAGCAAAATTCATCCGATTCGATTGAAATTTGGTACGTGATGTTGGTATATGGTATCCACCAACCATGCAAAAATTGGTCGATATCGGTCCATAATTATATATAGGCCCCATATAAACCGATCCCCAGATGTGACCTCCGGTGCCTTTTGGAGAAGCAAAATTCATCCGATCTGGTTGAAATTTGGTACGTGGTGGTAGTATATGATATTTAACAACCATGCCAAAAGTGGTACATATCAGTCCATAATCATTTATAGCCCCCATATAAACCGATCCCGATATTTGGTTTTGGAGCCTCTTGGAGGAGCAAATGTCATCCGAGTGAGTTGAAATTTGTGGATGACAGTCTTTCGTAGAAATGTCTACGCAATCCATGGTGGAGGGTACATAAGATTCGGCCTGGCCGAACTTACGGCCTTATATATTTGTTTTAACTTCAATTGCTTTAGTCCATGCTCAATTTTGTGTTATGTGTTGCATCCGTTGTCGCTATATATTCAGCTCACGAGTAAGTTTTCTGTCACTGCAACGTGAATTTCGTTAAAATCTGGCATCCGCTTTTCAGACAATTTCTGGTGTAGTCACCGTTTTTTCGTCCACTGTTTTGGCGCGATGCAACATTGCCAGTATTGTGATAATGGGCAATGGTACGAGAAACAAACGATTTATTCACATTTAAATGTATATTTGGTTCTTCAGCCAAATAAAGAGCAATCACACTATCACGCTTTAATTCAATCACGAATAACTTTATTTCTGAATGCAATAGATCAAAAGGCTTTTGTAAGCTTGTATATACTAAAATGTCACCAGAATAAATCTGTCAGTTGTCAAAAATCAAAAATAATATTCTGGTGATGAGATTTTTATTTCCTCCACAAGAAGGTCTTTTGAGATATTTTCTTCAGTATAAATCTGGCTGGGGGATATGCCTTATTTGTGATGCTATTCTTCCAATGCATACTTCCCATATATTAAAAAGGGGCAAATGCTTAGTTTCCCATAATAATGTTTTTTTTTTATAACTTATATTATAACTTCTATTTTCTTCTTTTCCAATTATAGCTTTAGTGAAGCTGCCGAGGCCCGTGCCTTGAAATCAAATGAAAAATATTATATTCTAAGACCCGAAACAGTGGAGAGCTATTTTGTGCTTTGGCGTTTAACACATGATCAAAAATATCGAGACTGGGGCTGGGATGCAGTGCAAGCATTGGAACAACATTGTCGAACACCACATGGATATTCGGGTATTAAAAATGTCTACCAAGATGTGCCACAAAAGGATGATGTACAACAAAGTTTCTTTTTGGCCGAAACATTAAAGGTAAAAACAAATACTTAAAATGAAAAAAATCGATATTTTTAAATATCTCTATTTACATTTTCAGTATCTTTATCTGCTATTTTCGGATGATTCACTGATACCATTGGACGAATGGGTCTTCAATACCGAAGCACATCCCTTACCCATTAAGGGATCGAATATTTATTATCGCCAAGCGGCGTCTACATCAGCCGCAGCAACGAATGCTTCCTAAAATGCAAATATAGCCAAATTGTGGGATATCTTAGATTCAAATCTATTCCATATGCTGCTCGTTATTGTTTTAAGTTTCTTTCTCTTTGTCTACTATCGCTGTTTTCGTTAGATACCCTTTGAATTTCCAAATTTAAATATTTTTCTTGACTATTGAATACATGACCAACAGAAATATTTTTTGGTTCTACGTTGGTCATGTGTCAACATAATTATATAATTTTCAATTTTATTTTTTATGTTTGTACGTATTTTTTTTCATGTAGGCTTGACAAACAAGTGTATTTGATATAGATATATATTTTTAATAATTTTTAATTTTGACATTGATCTTGTTTTTGCAAAATGGTAGAACATATTCAAAGAACTACAACATTTTTATGAAGCCTTATTGTTAAAGGTAAAATCCGAATTGTTATCAAACTCATGTAAGGATTTTAAAGATAAATACATTATAGTTAAACCAAATTCGAAACAACAACAAAAACATCAATAGCATTTGTTTATTAATAATCATATTCATATAAATAATAATATGTTTGGCCAAAATATGCAGTCGAAACAGAAAGGTCAAGACACTCTGAATCGATTGATATTGACAATTTTTTGAAAGTTTCCGTTTCCAAAAAACGAGATATGTTTTTATTATTAAGTATGAAACTGATCCTGCATTTAGACGCCGTTCAGATTACAATTTGAATTTGTTTGAAATGTCTGTGTCTTAAGAGAATCACAGCATACATTCAATTCCTAAGATTTGTTTTCGATAAAAATCGTAGATAGCATAAATTGAATGATGTATCTAACAATGCCCCTTTCGAACTACAACAGAAAAAAAACCGCCCAGTTGTATCGAAACCGACTTCAACGGTAGCAAAAATTAAAAACTCGCCGATGAAAATGGATCGTCTTAATTCTCTGCATTATATTCTTATTCGTCCAATAAAGTCGATATGTATTTTTTTCTAGGCAAATTCCACATGTTGTCCACACAATAATTTGTATACGACGACGATACTGCAGCTCATTTTCGTAGTGATGAATTTATCATTTTTTTCCTTTTTCGTAGACAAGTCTTAAGGCTTAGACACATTATAAGACATTTTGTAAAATAAAACACTATATATACTGTGAACGGCTCAAAAATAAACATTGGACATGCAAGGGTTAAATTAAATAAATAAAAATAAAGATAAATGATGTCATTTTTAAAATAAACTGAGTAATTAAAAATAAATTTAAAAACAAAAAATTATAAATTAAAATTGATTAAATTAAATGATATTAAAGTAAAATCAAACAAAATTCAATTAGATAAAAATTAAATTAATTATTTAGAATTGTAAGAAATAAATCAAAATTATTTAAGTTATATTACATTAAACTTATTAAATAAATTAAAGTACAAACTAAGTTGACTTAAATTAAATTGCATTAACGGCCATTTTCATGTACCTCCGTTAGGCTTTAACTACCAGTTAACATAAAGAAAAATAGAAATATCTTTTCTCCGGTTAACTTTAACAGAAAAAAAATCGGCAGTTATGTTCCTAACTGGCATATGGAATATATACGCAAGATGACAGATATGTACATAGCATGGTTTAAAAGTTCGTTAGCTAACATAGCACTAACAGAGCTTCATGAAAATGGGGGTAAATCAGAATAATTTACCTTTAAATGATATTCAAATTAATTTTATACATTTAAAACAAATTACACTTGATTACACTCAAACAAAAATCTGTGTTAATAGTAACACCCACTGACTGGTGTTTTTCAACAGCATAATTCTATTATTCCATACGAGATTTCTTTCCCTTTTTTTCAGTTATTGTTTATAACTGCTGAAACTTCTAACTTATTTGCTGTTAGAGCTGACTTTGTCTTTTGAAAGTAAAAAAAAATTATAAATTATAATGCGATGAATTACACACAATGCGTCAATCCGACCTTTAATGGATGGTTGATATTTTTGACTTATTGAGGCACTTTGTTAACCCTTTCACTACCGATGTCCACTACAGAGGACATTCGAAAACGTCTCCAAACTCTAAATCCCCACTTTGTTTCGATTTATTTCTCGATGATATTTTCAAGCAGAGGCTCTTATCTAATGGCGATTTCGATTGGCAAATAAGGTTGAACATTCTCGAAATTGATTGCAAACTATGAAGAACACTGGCATAGCTTGTGAGTCATGTATCCCTAACAATATTATAAATTAGCAATAACTTTGAAATTATACTATCATTTGGGTGAAAATACAATGAGGGAAAAAGTAGTGTAACACCAAGGCACCATATTTTTTGCGAAACGAAAACGCCTTAAATAAGCTATAAATATTTTCCATATTGCTGGGCACTAAAATGTATTTTCATAACATTTCTGGATAATAAACGAAAAATACACAATTTTGAGACAATTTTTCTACTGAACGTCTCTAGTAAATGGATATTCATATAAAAACTATAGCCTATATTAGTTCAGATTCTTTTTTGATTTTTTTTCCAACACTTCAAAAGATATTACAGGTCAAATAGCGTTTAGTTTCCTATGACCATTTGGTCAAGATTCAGGAAATAAGTTTTCAGAACAAACACATATAGCTTTATAAATAATTGAGGTGAGCCTTCCAAATTGCAAAATTTTTTCTATATGCTGTTAGTACAAGTATAAACAGAGGAAAAATTAAAGTTTTTCAGATTAGGTTTAATTCGGTAGTGAAAGGGTTAACTCAGTTGTTTCTTTAGAAGAGAAAATTTAACCGTCAATCAACAGACGGAGTGACCCTTGATATCTAATTCCACCTTAATTCCTAAAGGATTCAGTGATATGGTTTCCAAACTTATTATTTATAAAAAAAAATAAATTCAATTCTATTCGATTCAATTCAATTAAATTCAATTCAATTCAATTAAAATATAATGCAATAAAATAAAAAATAAATTAAAATAAATCTACTTTACTCTTAGCAAAAAAAACCATGAACATCTTAATCGATTCATAAACGTGTTGTAGATAGGACTTTAACACATTTAACCATTTACATTGTTGGAGAAATATATATTCGAATGACTCTGCCATTTACTGCAACTTTGTTTTATTTTCAAATAAAAAACTTTTATACCAACACACAAGACATAAGTACAGCAGCAAACAAAGAAACTAAAAACAAAAAAGAAATACCTTTAAATTATTCGCACACATTTATAGTTCTAACTATCGAATTTTCAACACTCTTTGTAGAATTATATTTTGTATGATAATTATTATCTCATATCTATATATATATATTTAAATAATATTGTAACTAAATGAAAGTCAATGTTTAAATAATACAATTTAATAGCATGCACTCTTTGTTTTTGTTTTCTTTATTTCTTTTTGTAGCATAATTTTTTATTTTTTAATTGATATTTTATATCTTAGTTGTATGTACATGTATACTGCTTAGATATTATTTAGATTTTATATTTGTTTCAATTTTAGTTTTTTTTTGTTTTTTTTTTTTTTTTTTTTGAACGATTGTAATTTATATTATGTATTTATGATGTTTATAACAGAGTTTCCTCTCTATATATATATTTTTTTCAATATCCTAAATATTTGCAACCGAGGCAACTTCTTTTTGAAGATAATCAAGTTCTATTTGTTAACACTTAGCTACAGTTTAAGAGAAAGTGAAATCAGAGATGAAGACAATTTAGAAAATAGATACTCTTATACACCCCTACTCCTCAGACATAATGAATATCTTATTGCAGTGATAAACAAATTGTATTATTAAGCAGGAAGTTAAAAAAAGAAAATAAAAGAAAATTTAAACATTTTGTTGAAAAATGTTATTAAATTGAAATTTGTAAACCAAATATTGCATTTTTTTCTTCCATTTCACCTAATTGGTTTCGAAATTAGAGGAAATTTGTCAGTAGGGCGCAGAAGAAAACTTTGTTAAAAAAAGCAAAAAGTCGACTGAAAAAGGGACTTTTTGAATTAGCTCAATATATTCATATTCTTGGAGCTATATCAAAAAAATAAAATCTAGCAAGTTTACTTAGTTTATCGACCTGTTTTTCCTTATTTATTAGCTTTTGTTTTTTAATGGGCTTTCAAGGTCACCTTAAAATGCGAATAAACCAAGAATTGAATTATTCGATTATTTCCACCCAACGTTTCGTTGGGATTATTTCCAGCCTCATCAGGGATGATTTATTTATTGGATCTGGCAACAATCTATTATGAATATCCCAGCAAAAAGAAATCGGAAGTTTTTCAATTTTTTTTGGATCTACTTTTAAAGTACATCCAAAAATCTTCTTCTAGAGATGGACTTAATTTATACTTCACAAGTAGTTCTCTTGAGGTGATATATAAAAATTCTTTGTTTTACACAGTTTTTTAAATAAATTCAAATTTTTCGAATTTTTCGGTGCATAAAACATAGCAAGGAGAAGTAAAATAATAGAAATTTCCCAAAAATTTTTGAAAAATGTTGTGATGCATTTCTCGACAGACGTAAAATTTGCGATAAAATAATTCAAAAATAACTACGTAGAGATTAAAGTCGAAAAAGTTAGGAAATATTTTTGTAATTGTTTGCCTATCTTTTACAAATAAAATCCAAAATCTGAAGAACTAATGCGAAATTCTTAAAAACATGTTTTCCGTCCAATGCAAGCTGATAGCAAATTCGTTGCTTTTGGGCCATTTTAGCACAACTTCCGGATCCAAACTGAAATTTTTTATTGGTTTTTTTTGGCTACGGCCTTTTGCTGGATTATTATATGTGTCCTAGAAGCTAAACTGTTTGGCATAACAACAAGCAAAAAGTTTTTCTGATGATATGTTATTTAGAAGCTTTCCAGAATTTTGTAGAGGTAGAATATAAAAAATTCTATTTTTGGTTTCTGGAAAACTTATGAGAAAAATCTTAAAACCTAAAAAATTTTACTATCTGTTGTTCAAAACAAAACAATTAATTGTATTGTTTTACCAATTCAAACCCTATTTTATTATGTTAATATATCTTTTATAAATTCAAGTGATAAGGATGTGGGGAAATAATCTCTGTTTGGAATACATTCACGTTTGCTCGATATGATTACCTTTTGCCTTGATTATCGCTCAAAAGGTGATTACATCCGTATGGACATGATCGAACTAGGAAACCGATTTTGTGTTAAAAAAGTCAAAGTGACGAAAATCGACTTATCGAACTTGACCAAAAATCGTTTAATCGAATTTTAACAAAAATTTCGAAAGGTGGACTTGGAATTCTAAGAGAAATTTGATGTAGCACTTTTTATGCAGAACAAATTGGAAAAGTACACGCAGAGAAGAAACATGATTGTCACAATCATATTCGAAGAGCAAAATAATATGATAGGAGCAATTTTTGCGGCGACCATGTAACATTTTAACCTGCAACCATGTTGGCTCAGTGAACATGGTTCTAAGAAAAATGTAATTGTCCTCATCTAAAATGTTATTATATTGATAAAACGAATTTTGTTTGAATGAAAAGACAATGGTCACGATTTAAAATGTTATGGTATTCATTAAAAATGTTTTTCTCCTAGTTAAAAGAACATGGTCACAACCTTAAATGTTTTGATCTTTATGAAAAAACTTTTTTCATCGTCGAAAAAGGACGCCACTTGAGAAAAGAAAACACAAAATTAACTTTATTTGTTTGTTTTTATTTATTTATAAACTAAGTCATTGTTTATTTGTATTTATAATGTCATAATATAATAATATTTATAATGACATCATGTAACTACAAATAAAAATAAATGATACCATATAGCAAAATGCAGAACAAAAAACAGGTACATTTTTTCAATTACACTTTCCTTTTTTGTGTTCACATAAAACCACGTGCCACTTCTGAATAAATAAATTAACACAAAACACAGTAAATCCGTATTCTCCGTCCATTCCAAGAAACAATCAACACACGACTGATGCGCAAAATGAAAATCGTGTGTACCTGCTCAATGTCTTTATAAAATTCTTTTCGCAAAAAAGTTAAAAAATTAAATGGTCACGAAAAAAATGTAAATGGTCTTTATGGCCATGTAATGGTTCTAGACATGTCTATACTTAACCTATAAAAATACCTTTTCCCCTGTAAAAAATTAAAAAAAATTGAATGGTCAGGTACATGATTTTCCCGACCATTTAGTGGTCTCAAATTCTATCATTTAAATGATAGAACATGTTTGCGGTATTTGAGAACCATTCAAATGCTTATTGCCACCATACATTTTTCTCCGCTCGAAAACTATTTTTACAAAGACAAAATACATGGTTTTCGCGGCAATTATATGCTCTAGATAAGCATTAAATGGATACGGCAACCATGTCCAAACATGGTTTTTCTGTGCGAGTAGAAAATTTTGGAAGAAAATAGACGAAAAGTAGACTTTTGGAATAGTCGATTAGTAAAAAGTAGACTTTAGCAATAGCCGATTAGTCAAAAGTCGACTTTTCGAATTTTGGAAAAATCGAAGCGTCTCATAGCAATACCTAGACTGAACACGAACAATTGTTCAATTGTGGTTTATCTGGTTTATGTTTGGAAAAGTAGGTTTTAAGTTGTAACGGAAATGTGATGTTGCTCTCCTTATGCTGAACAAAAATTTAAAAATTGGAACAGTAGAAAAATTTGGCTAAAAAGTAAACTTTTAGACTTTTTGGAAAATTGAAAAACTCGAAAAGTCAAAAAGTCTAATTTTTGAGTTTCATTGCGATTCCCAGACCGAATACGAACAATTGTTAAATTATATTTCATATGCTCTCATCACCGTATGCAAGAGTATTGCAAGAACATAGTTAATTTTCTTAAGCGGTTACTTTCGAAATTTCAGCCATATTGTTACCGAATGTGAAGGGGATAGTGTGCGAGAACTTTAGAAAAAAATTAAGAATATAGATCGGAGATTTAATTCTATTTTTTGGAGGTTAAGCGGAACTGCACACAAAACAATAATTCATTCTTCCGACACAATGTTTTATTTTACCAATTGTCTCTTTAAAGGGAAGTAAAGCTTTGTTTATGGTATTCGTGGTGCAATGGTTAGCATTCCCGCCTTGCATACACAAGGTCGTGGGTTCAATTCCTGCTTCGACCGAACACCAAAAAGTTTTTCAGCTGTGGATTATCCCACCTCGGTAATGATGGTGACATTTCTGAGGGTTTCAAAGCTTCTCTAAGTGGTTTCACTGCAATGTGGAACGCCGTTCGGACTCGGCTATAAAAAGGAAGTCCCTTGTCATTGAGCTTAACATGGAATCGGGCAGCACTCAGTGATAAGAAAGAAGTGAGCCTGATACATCGAGCTGCCACCTAACCTAACCTATGGTATTTGTTGTCCCGTTTGTTCCCAACGATCTGAAAGAAAATATTGTAATGTGACTTTCTCTTGATGGTTGCGACAAAAAATTTGTTTACCGAGTTTCAAACGCAAAATAGCTATTCAAAGAAATATGGTAGATGGTATATCCTGGACAAATGTTTGGCCATAAAAAGCTGCCGCTACTTATATAAACTACTTTAGTATTTTATCGGTTTACACAGAGGAGTTTAAAATACTAATGAACATACATATATGAACTAATTTTGCCATGCTAACTAGATCGAATTGTTCCACCATTTGGCTTCCGTAGGTAAATCTTGAGGAGTTAGTTTATATGGGGGCTATATATAATTAGGACCGATACGGGCCAATTTTGCAACGTTGTTAGAGGGCATATACTAACAACACGTACCGAACTTCAACAGGATCAGAAGACATTTGCTTCACCAAGAGTAGAGTGATCAAAACACGTCGGGTTTTCCCGGTTTAAAAAACCTGACAATTTTCCAAAACCGGTGGACGGTATTTTTTGAAACAATCAACCGGCATAACCGGTTCAACCGATTTCCATAAAACGCGTATTTTTTGAAAAGATAATCGAGTTTTCTGATACAAAAAATCAAAAGGCAAAAATATTTCGATAGTTTAATAAAATTTGGACATATTTTTAATTTCCTCGTATGAAAGTGTTTTCATTGCAGTTTATTAAAATATCCAGATGTATTTGCCCAAATTTTAAATTAAATTGGCAATTTTACAATGAAAAAATAAAAACCGAAAACCGGTTGTTGAGGCCTTAGGTTAGGTGGCAGCCCGATGTATCAGGCTCACTTAGACTATTCAGTCCATTGTGATACCACATTGGTGAACTTCTCTCTTATCACTTAGTGCTGCCCGATTCCATGTTAAGCTCAATGACAAGAGACCTCCTTTTTATAGCCGAGTTCGAACGGCGTTCCACATTGCAGTGAAACCACTTAGAGAAGCTTTGAAACCCTCAGAAATGTCACCAGCATTACTGAGGTGGGATAATCCGCCGCTGAAAAACTTTTTTGGTGTTCGGTCGAAGCAGGAATCGAATCCACGACCTTGTGTATGCAAGGCGGGTATGCTAACCATTGCACCACGGTGAGGCCTTGAAAACATCGGTTCTACTCATGGCTGAACAAGAAGGTTAAATCATGGGCCCATATGATTACAATTTTTTTATTTCGACAAAATTTTAAGATGTCAAAATCATATGTTTATGGTGATTGCAGCTATCCAAATGATACTGCATAGCAAATGCATCTCAAACCAACTCGCGCATTCATAGCTGGAGAATTGTTCAAAGATGACTTGAGTATCTTGATAACATATTCCAGACCCAAAATACCACGCACATCAGTTTTTAAACTGCATCATAAACTGTTTTTGTTAATAGATGGCGAAGATCCATTTGACTGACTTCCATTCTTAACTTTGGTGGGTATTATAGTCTTATTTGTCTCATATCGGCGTTCCTCGGATGAATTATCCACTTCACAATCACTCATAGGTGACACAATTAAATTTGAACCTTTATTTTTCTCTGGATTTTAATTATTTTTTCAGGACAATTGAAAGAATAAGTAATTGCCACTTTTACCAATGCCATACGATACTTTTATCAGCTGATTTTGACTTCTTAAAATTGTAAACAACATATTGAAATTTGTTGTTTTTGTTATCGTGATTCAACCTCCTTATTCAGCCATGGTTCTACTGGTCCATCGTAAATGGGATTTTCACGAAAACCGGTCCACCGGTTTTGATCACTCTAACCAAGAGCGTCCGGAAGTCAAATCTGACCTACATCAATAACAGCCACTTGGGCCAAGTTTCAAGTCGATAGATTATTTCGTTCGGAAGTTAGCGTGATTTCAACAGAGGGACGAACATCACTGGATTAACCCTCTAATGCCCCATTTTTTTTGTCAGCTGATTATATATTCAATGTTAACGACACAAAAGCGAGAAAGAAAGAAAGAACTAATCAAGAAAAATTTATAGGTAAAATTCGGTATTTGCTGCAAAGGCTCTTGAACAGGTTCAACTAAGTTTTCTTTTTATTTTATTATTTTTTTTTGTCTTAAGATGTGTTTTACTAAACGCTTCCTTATTTAATGAAGCCTGCCTAAAGACGGGATTGGGCATTAGAGGGTTAAGTCAAAATTTCACTACAACTTTGAATATAGGTATATACTTTATAGGGTACAGGACCAATATTTCAAAGAGAAAGACATTTACAAAAAATTTATTTATTTATTTATTTAAGGTTTAAGGTTGCACCCCAGTCAGAGACAAGGGGATTGTCTTGGCCCATCAGTTGATGTAAAGCGCCATTGCAAATTAAGCTGGACTAACCAGTCATGAATTATAGATTTACAAAAAATTTAAAATTTGTTTTTGTATTGAAAGCAGGGATAATAAATTGTATTCTTGAAATTGTATTGAATCATCTTTTATGCCCAAAACAACTCCATTTTGGTGAAGGCATTTTTCTTATGAAAGAGATACGCCATGATAAAATTATTAGTATATCCGCTTGCCTCACAGGTTGTCGTGGTTTTATTTGTGGATTTCTTGAAATAATGCTGTAAACTGCCCAAGTGATTCAATTCGCCCCTCGAGTATTAGGTGCAAAAAGTACCTAAAAGTGATGCGAATTACACTTGGCCCACACAAAAAATGTTCGTGTGCATTTTTCTGGTCTGTCACGGCATAAAGTGAAGTCCAGAATAACTTTTTGGTTAAAAGTAAAGAAAAAATCATTGGCGCCAAATCATGGCCTTTTAACCATACTGTAGTTCATTCTTACTATTTTTTGGAATCGTATGAAAATTTTCTTTGGCTTTAGTTCATAGTGAAGTTATTGTAGGGTCATTGATATTTATACCCATGTTTAGTTCATAAAATGTTTGAGACATACTTAGAAAAAGGAACTATTCGTTGGGCTGTGGAAAATTTCGAAAAAAAAATTAAATGTAACTACAAGCAAATCCTTTTTTTGGCAATAAAAATAAGTTAAATTTAGCGTTAGTTTAACCACGGATTTTTTTTCGGTGTAGCAGAGCAGGCAATAATGAACATTTGTTTACAAAAAAGGAGTAATTTTAATATACGCAATTAATACAAATTTAACGCAACTACAAAACATGACATTTGAAGAAAACTTTCATAATAAAAGATGAAGTCAGCTGTTTCAGAAATGCCTCGTTGTATTACATCCTGTTATTTAGATTTTTTTTGTTCACATCAATTTTCATTTTTACTAATTCTTAGTCATGATTTTTCTACAATTTTTAAAAATCCTATCTTAAAACATCAAAAAAGAAAACAACACATCCCATACAAATTTGTATTGTCCCCGGATAGATTGGGATAGATTGAAAATTGAAGAAAGTTGTCTAACAAAAATTATAGAAAACTTAAAAAAAAATCAAAAAGTAATTAAGTAAACATAAAAACAACAATTTGTAAAAGGAAAGAAAAAGGTTTTCCTCAACGCCAAATATTAGTAAATAATAAATATATACAAAAAAATCAATGTTTTATTCACATAAAAAAAACACATTGTAAAATCAATAAAGCATAATAAGGCTTTATAAAATCATGGAGACACAATGTAAAATAAAAGTCAAGCAGAACATTTGATTAACCATAATATTTGATTAACTTTATAATTGTTTGCTTAATGAAATTTTGAAAATACTGTATATAAAACAATAACAACATAATTTTGTTTTATATATGAAAAACAAAAATTGGGAAAATCAAAATGTAAGAACTTGGCAAAATAAAAAGAATTTTTTCAAAATAAAAAATTCTCAACACTTGTAGTATTGTAAATTTTTTTTTATAAGAAATTAATTTTCGAAAACAAAAAAATATTAAAATATTGTAAATAATTATAGTAAATAATTACCCATATATAGATATAGTTATTCAAAAAGAAATAGAATTTTTTAATCAGAAAGCAAAAAAAAATAATTAAAAACAAAATTAAAACTAATGTACATTTAGATTTATTAAATCAAAAAATAAAACGAACAAACAAAAAGAAATTAAAAACAAATTATTAATTCTCTTAAATGAACTTACAACAAACACACTTTTCAACATTTGAATCTTAGACCTTTGTAACACTCTTTTGAGCAGAGTCTCATCAAAATCGAATTATTCACTGTGTATTTTCAAATATGAATATGTTTGCAAACTGGCAACAACAAACACACAACAAACAATTATTCTTAAATAGTAAACAAGAACACACAAAACAATTCTACTCTCTACACCCTCTATCTTTAGAATTCTAATGATATCTCTAGCAAGTCTTTAGCTCCTATTCTAATAGTTCTCTTCAATTGAGTATAAGTTTTTCAATTCGCTACTTTATTTCGAATTCTATCTCTTTCGTTATTGTTTTAACTTGAAAAAGTATGCATTACAAGAGTTATTAATTTTAAATAATTTTTTGTTTATTTTGTAATAAAATATTTTACATATAATATATTATATACACATATGTTATTGAAATAAATTATTTATGTATTAAACGAGCGATATTATAAATTGCAATGAATTATATATGACAACAAATAATTATTTTTTATTTTATTATATTAATACATTAATAAATTAGTTTAAATTTATTATAAACAAAATATTTAAATAAAATTTTAATAAAAACCAAGTATTAATAAAATAAAAAATTATCGTTTAATTTTGTAATAACAGAAAGTATTTCGATGGTTTGTATATGGACCTTCCGTTCAAACGAAAGATAGCATACATACATAAAAAAAGCGTTTGCCCTACATTTAAGGATACTGGTATTGGAATTGTTTTCGAACTAAATACGATAACTCATTGAGGGAAGCAACCTGAAGGAAGAATCCTTGAAGTTTTGGTAGATTTTAAAGTTATTATAGAAATACACTTTGGCTAAATCTTCTATAGAAATAAAGTTTTGAAAAATTTTCTATAGAAATAAAGTTTTGACAACAAAAAATTTTCTATAGAAATAAAATTTTGATAAAATTTTCTATCGAAATAAAATGTGGATAAAATTTTCTATCGAAATAAAATTTGTTTCTTGTTGATATTGTTGACCTTTTAATTTAATTTTTATCTCATAATCTCGGCTATAGGTATATAAATTAATCTTAATGAAATTGTTGGTTTCTTGTTTTTTATTTTCCGACATTTCGGTTGACTTCGTCAGAACCGTTTTCAAGTCTACAAATTACAAAATTGTACAAATATTAGTTACAAAATTCACAAAATAAAATCAAACTATCTATTGTAATTTACATTTTCTACGCTGTCTTGCTGCTTCGGTGTCTGTTTTTCTACTGGTGATTATTTCTTGTGTTTTTGTATCGTGTATCGATATACTCGTATCCCGCTGGTACAAGGAACTAGTTTTGTTCCATAATGTAGCCACACATCGAGTAAAGTGTAGTATTTCTACTTCTGATTACGTTCAATGGGTTTGAGTGGCGAATTTAACATGGACATGTCCTACGAAAGAATGAATTGACCCCCTTTCCATTACAGATTCTGCGTATCAGAACTAGTTGTTTAGTTATTTGAGTTGTGGTAGTAGATCGAAACCATTGAGCAATGGTTCCTAAACGATTACATTGACACTATGTCAAATGTTTTAATAACTTCCAATGCTCAGAAAAATAATTCGTTTTTATACAGTTTTTATTTATCTAAAAAATAGAAAAATATTTTTTCGTTACTACTATCATTTCTTAATAATTGGCGTTCTTTCCAAATATATGAAGGTTAGGTTATGTTAGGTTAAAGTGGCAGCCCGATTAAGATTCAGGCTCACTTAGACTATTCAGTCCATTGTGATACCACATTAACTAAATGTACCTATTACATATGGTCACTTCTAGTTTTAACCGCTGAACCTTCTTGATTATTTTTCTTTGTTGAACCAACCAGATTGTTCCAAAAACATTAGCAGACTGCTTAAGTTAACGTTTTCCAGATCCGCCAGTAATCTGAAGCTATATGCTCCTAAAAGTTGCTTGCGCTTTACACAAAATGCAGGACACTCACACAAGAGGTGTTTAATTGATTCTTTTTCCTCCGCATCATGACAGCTCATACAATAGTCATTATACTTCGCGCCAATAGTTTTTGCAAAATCGCCTATCAGGCAGCGACCCGTTTAGCAAATATCAGGAGTGATATCTGACGTCTCGAGAACATTAGCATATCTAGTGTGCGGTTTAAGATGAAATGGGGCCATATTTGCTTGGTGTCGTTACAACCCTTGCAATTCTCCCATCATAACAGCCTTCTCACTCAGCATGAGCTTGCAGGTAGCTAGGGGCATACCAACAAATTCCAGTTCCCCTGGAATATGTAAGGTAGTCCCTAGCCTTGCCAACTCATCCGCTTCGCAGTTCCCCGGTATGTTCCTATGGCCAGGCACCCATATTATATGAATATTGTACTGCTCAGTCATATCGTTGAAAGATTTGCGGCAGTCGATGGCCATTTTGGAGTTAAGGAACAAGAGAGTCCAAGGATTTTATTGCAGGTTGACTGTCTGAGTATATATTAATGCCCACATTTTTTGGAACATTACTTCTCAGCCAATTCACCACCTCTCTTATTGCTAATATTTCAGTCTGAAAAACACTACAGTGATTAGGTAATTTCCCCCCATTTTTGCTTTGGAACCATACCGTCCAATGCTCCTTTATTAATGATAGCCATCACAAGGCTGTCTTTAGCAACTGAGACAAACGATCTTTGATCCCTTTTGGAAGATGGCAGCTCATCCGGCGATCGTTCCCTTTTTCCAGTCTCAAGAATTACTTGAGCCAATTTTAAGGAATCGCTTTGTTTAGCCGACAGCGTGCTTGGGTCGACTGATCCTAACTTCTTTAGGATAAACAAAGCATTTCTGCGTTCCTTGAATCTCTTTCGTGAGGGATTTCCTCCTTTTGATGTCGTTACCTTAGAAAAAGTTCGACTTGTCATAGTGTCGCCACCTGTCACCCGTCTACAGGTCGACTAATTGGGCCTAACTCTTGGTCATTGCCCAGATTTATAACTCCAGTCGATACCCGTCCACTGGGCCCTGAAGTTAGCAACCCAGTGGATGACTTGGAATTTCGCTGCATGGTGGCTTTATATCCCACCACACTTGAAATTCTTAGTAGGTACCTATTACGATGAGTTTATCCGCTATTGAAAAACACGTCCGTTCCGTTCGACGGTTGAATATATGAAACTCGACGATTTATTAAAATTTTTGGTGAAGAACCAACTACATTGTGCAGAATGTACTTCCAACACCAGAAGGATTCTAGCACAGTTCTCAATATCTTTGTTATAATTAATTCTCTCGTTAACTAGAGTGTTATTGATGTGTAACATCTCCAGAGTAAATGTTCGGCTATAGTTGTTTTCCTTGCTTAGGATTTCTACGTCGTTAGGTTTGTGACCAGTCAAAGTACAATTGGCCGCAAGTGCTGTTTTTTGTTCCATTGGTTTGTCTGTTTTTCTTAAATCCAATATCAAGTTTAATTTAAAGACCTATAGCCGAGATTATGAGATAACAATTATAAAAAAAAATGGACAAAATTTTCTATCGAAATAAAATTTGGATAAAATTTTCTATCGAAATACAATTTGGACACAATTTTCTATTGAAATAAAACTTTGACGAAATTTTCCAAAGAAATAAAATTTTGACAAAATTTTCGATAGAAATAAAATTTTGACAATATTTTCTATAGAACTAAAATTTTGACAAAATTTTCTATAGAAATAAAATTTTGACAAAATTTTCTATACAAATAAAATTTGGCAAAATTTTCTATAGAAATAAAATTTTGACAAAATTTTCTATAGAAACAAAGTTTGACGAATTTTTCTGGTTATCATTCCCATTCAGTAGTACTGATTACGTTTTTCAAAGTTTCTCTAAGTGAGCTCAAATGTGTTTTTGCTTAGCACAAGTACACTGAAAACAATATTTACTTGGTATTAAAGATTACGTAACCTAAGTTTTAGGACACGTTTGAAGTATCTTATATAATTTGGATTTTTTAAAGTGGCATTAGGTTGTAGTTTAATTTTGTAGATTTAATGCTAGATATGTTCCTAAAAAATGTCTTTATTTTAAAGAAGCTGCATCTTTGGCTCAGAATCAATACCAAAATCCTTTGGGAAAGGTTAAGGTTTTTGGATCCAAGTAAACTTTTTTTGAGTGTAGACAAACCTTTAAAGGAAGTCGTTTTATCCTTATAATTAAGTGATTCTTCTCAAAGCTGGGTAGCTTTACTAAATGACTAATGTCAGCATGGCTTTAATAATTCTGAAATATTCTTCAAAATTAATAAAATTGACTTTAAGTTTGTTGACTTTTTATATCTTAAAAAGCGTTCGAATGTAGGAGATGTCTTTCAAAACTTTAAAGACATTTTCGTCTTGAAGTCAAGTCTGCGTTTTGAAATTTAAGTTTTCAAATTTATTCTCTAGTACCAATTACTCAAAATTCAAATATAAATTTCATATGATTTGTTATATATATTTTTACTCGAATGAGAGCGAGAAGTAACATCGGGAATTTTTACTTCTAGTTTCGTGAAATTTTGATCATCAGTGCCTATCGTCTACCCTTACCGATATAAACTAAAATTTCCATATGGTTTTTATATACCTCCAGTTTCTCAGAAACCATAAAAATTAAATCGAGTTATTGGTCTATATGGGTGCTGTACCAAAACATGGACCTGTTTACATCATATTCAGCGCTAATATTTAGGGATCTAAAATACCTTAAAAATTAAAACTTCAGTCACATCGGATAGAAATTGGTATTTGTAAACGCTCAAGAAGTCAAATTGGACAATCGGCCTATATGGTGTGATCAGATTCACACCATATTCCGCACACAAATTTATGTACCTTAAATACCTCTAGATTTTGAACTTCAAGTAAATCGTATATAAATTGCAGTATCTATATGCTCAAGACCAAAATCGGGGGTCGGTTTATATGGAGGCTATATCAACACCTGGACAGATATACCCCATCTTCGAACTTGGCCTGTTTGCAGACAAACCACGAATCTATGCCAAATTTCACGGGCATTGTTATACCGCCTTAGAATTTCTCCCTGATGAAGAATTTGTATATACTTGGTATATACGGAATGTGTACTATTAACCAGGGCTGTGGAGTCGAGCCAATTTTGCTCGACTATGACTGCAGCATTTTTCATCAGCTCGACTCCGACTCCGGAGTCGACTCCGGGTAATATAACTAAATCTCATTTTAATACCACTAATTTGTAGTTCTTTGACTTAAATTTTTATAGAAATAAAATTATCAATAGAAATAAAATTTTGAAAAAATTTTTGTGTAACAAACAAAATTTTGCAAAATTTTCTATAGAAATAAAATTTTGCAAAATATTCTATAGAAACAAAATTTTGACTCAATATTCTATAGAAATAAAATTTTGACTAAATTTTCTGTAGAAAAAAATATTTCTATAGTAATAAAATTTTGAATAAATTTTTTATAGAAATAAAATTTTGACAAAATTTCCTATAGAAATAAAATTTTGACAAAATTATCTATAAAAAACAACTTTGAAAAAATTTTCTGTCAATATTCCACATATGTATATGGCCCTAAAATAAAATTAAAAAAAAATAATTTCAATTGTTCGAAATATTTCAAATAAATTGATATGGGCATTAAAATGGATCGATCCAGCCCATCTGCTAGTCTAACATTCTAGGAAACATAAAAAGATAGCCGTAATTGGAAGTTGATTTTCATTTACAATCATGCTGTACATTGCTCAAATGAATAACGCAATGGAAACTAATTTGCGTAAAAACTTGCTTAGTTACAAAAATGTGAAGTGTTTTAAAAAATTTGGTTTCGCCGGAGTTGGAGTCGAGCAAAATTTTTACCACTCCGACTCCAGCAAAATCTTCAGACTCCGACTCCAAAACTCCGACTCCGGCTCCATAGCCCTGCTATCAACTGTGGTAAATTTAAAAAAATAACAAACTTTAACTAGAAACAAATAATTTGTTTGAAATGAGCAACATTTTTGTGTAACCTTTGTTTATTATACACTGGGAAAAAAATTATCATTTTTGTCTCACTTAACATATATTTTCCATTATTGATTAGAGCTCAGATTTCATTTATCAAAATTTCCTATAAGACATCAAAGATTTTCCAAGAAAAATTAAATCAATAATGCAACCTCTTCAAATTAAGTTTTAACCTAAATTCGAATAGCTTTGTTATTAACCCCAACATTAAATCTGAGTTAATTTAAAAATTATTTATAAAATTTAAAAATCAATATAATCTCAATATGGTTATTATAAAGAACCCAGCAGAAAAGACGTCGCCAAAAATGAAGTAAAAATGTTCTCTTTGGATCCGGATGTGGTGTAAAATTGACGCAGAAGCGATGAATATGACATGGGCGGATGTCCACCATTTTAACAAACGTTGCACTGAATTTGCATCTCTTTTTAAGGTGTGATACGAATTCAGTGTTTTTGATATGAATTAAAAAATTTTGTGATATTTTGCCAAATAAATAATTTTTATAATTTTTTATGATTTTTAATGCATTCTAACGTTTGTCTGAAACGTTTGACCTCAAATATTTGAAAAAATTCGCTATATTTCTAGATGTATTTGGCATTTTTTCGACAAAATTTTAAAAATTGTACCATTTTTTTTAATACTTACTCTGTTTTTAACCAATTTGAAACAAAAAATGTATAAACTTCCCATTAAAAATATGAAAAAATCGAGTTATAAAAAATCGAATTAAAAGAACTTCCTGTGTAGTTAAACTAAAGAACATCATTGGGAAGACATTTTTGGAACATAAATTTAAATTAATTTGATTTTTTTTTTTCAGTATATTCTGATTGTGGGGTTATGTTATTTTTATTATTTATATACATATATTCTTATCAGAATAGAAGAAACCTAAGAATTTTTTTTTTATCATATTTGACTGAGATTTTACCGGGAGCACTTACAACAGGTAGAGAGATAAATATGTATGTTGTCAACATACGTTTATGTTCAATGTAAGACACCCTCGCTGAAACACATAAACTCATTAGTTGTTATTTTTGTTGTAAAATAATTACTACAAAATATGTAAAACCAACATGTGGTCGGTTTGCCTACATCTTGGGACAAACTCTTTTGTTAGAACGAAAGACAGACATAAAACGGTCGACGACATTACGAGAACGCCAAGTAGTACAAATTCTGTAAATAATACTAAAATAAACGAGAAGTCAGAGAGAACATAAACAACTTGGGAGAAATACCAAACCATGGCCATAGACAATTAACATTATCTCCTGTCTCTCTTAAAAGAAACTCTCAACTGTACTGTAGGAGAGCAATCTAAGATAAAAATACATATGGCGGATATACAACTATTGTATTGATTACAACGCATAATTCACACCAAGGAACATTAACAGATGATGAACACAATCGTTGACGTTAGATAAAAATCAAGGATGATTAAATAGGTACTTTCATATCTATACCCTACACTCTATGTGGTCAGGTTATAACATGTTTGTTGTACATGGAATTGTGTCTACCGGAATTCTAGCCCGCAAATTAAAGTTTTGAACACATCCATAGCGACTGTCGATAGACCAACTTACATGTATGTACAGTCAGCAAAAAAAAAGTTGTACACCTATTTGAATAATTTGGCCGATTCTGCCCAAAAAACGCCAAAAAAGTATTACCTCACACTCCGCAGAGTAGACATATTTGAAGACAAAGCTAAAGAGCTTTAACATTTTTAGTAAAGAAACTCTCAAAAACGTCCTTATGGATATATAGAGCCCAATTCCCGTAGATTTGACGAAAACCCTAACCCACTCAATAACAAATAGACTCGGGGCAGTAGAAAACACTAAGGGCTAACATACAAAATATTAAACATTTTTAATATGTAATGTTTAAACCAATATTTTTTATTTATTCTTAGTGTACAAGTCTTTTTTTTAGGCCAAGTAAAATTAAATATTTTTAGGTTTTGTTTTTTATTTCCCTAAACAGAATTAAATCTGAATTAATTTTCTTTCTATAATGTAGCCCGGATCTCAAGTTTTAATTTAACACTGTTAGAAAAATATGTTTTTCATATGTTCCGATATAAACAAAATGTGTTTCGGGCAGAATTTTTAAACATAATATATTTAAGTGCAAAAATGTAATGTTCCTAAACTAGCATTAAATGTTTGGGACACATATGTTAATATGTTAGAATATATTATGTTTGGGACATGAATGTTTCATAAAAATAATATGTGTGAATGTAAACATATATAAATTTACAAATTTCGAGTAAACATATATATGTTGTGATATTTTATTCAGAGAGCGACAGAGAGAGAGTATAGAAAAAGAAAGAGTTGGAAACCGGGAGGGTTGACGAAAGATATCAACATAACACAGCGAGAGAATCAAAAGAGACCAATTTCAGTGAAACTGTTTGTATGTTGTTTCGGAAATTTTTTTTTGAGTTCATTTGTTTTGGCTATGCGCTTGGCATGTTAATAAGGCTTCTTCAAAAATTTGATATGCTTAAGTCTAAATATTATTTAATTTGAATATTAAAATGAGTATTCGGACTAAAAAGAATAGACATTCGAAACCAAGAGAATATGTTAGACATGTGAAAAAAACAGTATGTGTTTTGCCTTGAGAGCAGCATTTTAAGTATGTGTGAACATGTGTTTTGTTTATCATTTTGGCATTATGGGCACAATTTTTTTCTTGGTTAGTCAAAAGAAATCGGAACGTACGATGACTACGTCAAAATATTCAGACTGTAGAGTTTTTGAATTTCTTGGAAAATTTCAGACTTTTATACAAACATTTTTTGGTTCAAAATTGTTATTTTTCCATTAAAAAAAAACAATATTTTTTCCAAAAGCGCAGTCCATTTCGTTTATATTTTTGGAATATATGTAAAAATAAATTAAAAAAAAATGGTGTTCGGTCGAAGCAAGGATTGAATCCACGACCCTTGGCATGCAAGGCGGACATGCTAACCATTGCTCCACGTGGCCAACAAATGTATGTTTCTGTTAAATAATGTAATGTTTGCATCGGCTCGTGGGCGCCGCTAACTATGCTATAAAAATATAACTTATAACAATAATTATCTATTCATGACAATAACAGCTATGTAGCCCAGTGTATAGTGTATTGGCTTACAAACTGTATGGTCCTCGGTTCGATTCTCCGTCCAGGCGAAAGGTAAAATTTAACAAACTTATTAAATTGAATAATTTCTTCAACATTGTTTGTATTACAGAAAAAGGTGCTAAGAACTAAAAAACCTCGTGGAAGTGAGAAAGGAGTGGGGAATATGCAATTAGTCAGACATACAATTTTTTAAGCACTATCTTCTTTGGGAGAAAATTCTTCCAATCATATAATATTTTTGGGCTTAAAATGCTTCCCAACATATAATATGTTTACATCAAACAAACATAACAATGTTTCGGCAATATCCAATAATATATGTGATTCCTGCAAAATATGTTTGGAACATATGTTAGAGAAGCAATTTTTTTGAGTGTGAAGGTATAACACATATATATTTACTTCATATTTTTCATGTCGTTTCAAAATTTATTTCAAATTGATTGGTGTACAATTTGTTTTGGTGACTGTATATGGATAATAGCGTAGTTAGTGGGTCTTGGGGGACAAGCCCCTCACTAGAATATTTATCGGTCGATACAGTAGAGAAAGTGTTGAGAGCTAAATAAATCATGTGGATTTGAAAAAGATATAAGGATGGTAAAATTAGCCAATAATTAAAAGAAACAATTTTTGTTTATCACAAACATTTTATACTCTTCTTCCAAACAAACTTTATACAAAAAAAAATGTTTTTCTTCATTTTTTCGAAAATTACATTAAATTTTTCTTATTCCAAATATGTCTCACATTTTATTGAGTTAAAACCTATGCTCCTATAAATACCTTCAATGTTAACAATAAACAGAGAACAGCATCAAAACTTGCACTGAAAGAATGCAAGTTTATTTTAGTTCATCCAAATTACTACAATTTATTTAAAATTTCCTCAATATGAGAAGTTTTTTTTTACATGCTTGTCTTACTTATATGAACAGACAGAAGTCATACACAAATGAAGCATTAAAATTTATTAACCCTTAAATCACCGATTCCTTCGAAAAAATATATAATATGCAAAATGGTAAAAAAAGAACATCTGCATATCACATTTTTTCAAAAAAAAAAATTATGTGTTTTTTTTGAAAAAGAGAGATCTTAAAAAGTCCAGTGCGCATTGAACTAAGTTTTTATTTACAAATTAACAATTCGATTATAGTAGATAATAGAGAATAGAGATATTTTTACACTGCACAGTTTTTTTTACCAACATTACTCTCATTTATGGTAAATATTATTTAACTTCCAATCTGCAGTTTTTTAAATTTTTGGTTAAAATTTGATTTTCAATTTTGACTGCAGATTACTCAGAAGTACTAAAACTTTTCCGGAAAGAAATATTTCTAAAAATAGCGTTATGATGTTGTAAATGCAACAAACTTGATTTCATAGAATTCGGCCGTTTTTTTTCTGGTTGTATCTTAAAAGATGCAGTGTGCATTTAAGGGTTAATTTCGAATTTTCTCAAAAATTAGTTCACAATTTCCTAAAATTGTGAACTAAATAGAAGTTTTTTGTTTTAATTTAGTTCTTCAATTTTTAGTATTCAATTTTTTTGAAATTTCCTTAAAGCGTTGTTTAAGTAACGAAAACTCACTAACATTGTTTGAATTTTTAACTGCTACTTACGAATGTGTTCCTGAAGCAAATATGAAGTAAAATTATTATTTTTTAGCAGTGTATGAAAAACTTATTCTGCTTTAGTTAGCATTGAACTTATTTGGACGATCATTGATATTTATACTAACGTCTAGATCATAAAAATTTTTAGGCATAGTTGGTATAAAAATATTTCATTGGACTAAGAACATTTTTTTATTTAAATAAACAAAATATTTTGGTTTTTGTAATAAACATGAGTTCATTTTAGCAACAGTTTTACAATGGACTTGGGTTTCTGTGAGCAATTTAATTTTGGTTAGTTAGAGAAAAAGACTGTTTTTTCATATGTTTCGGTGTAAAAATGATATGTTTAGAACTCACATTTTTCCCAGACTATGTTTAAGTGCAAGCATATAAAGTTAATTACACGCAGAGAAGTTACATGATTGTCACAATCATATTGGAAGAGCAATATAATATGGTAGGAGCTAGTTTTGCGGCGACCACGTAACATTTTCACCTGCAACCATTTTGGCTCAGTGAACATGGTTCTAAAAAAATAGTCCTCATCTAAAATGTTATTATATTGATAAAAAGAATTTTGTTTCCATTAAAAGACAATGGTCACGATCTAAAATGTTATGGTATTCGTCAAAAATGTTTTTCTTCCAGTTAAAAGAACATGGTCAAACCTAAAATGTTTTGATCTTTATGAAAAAACTTTTTTCATCGTCGAAAAAACGACGCCACTTGGAAAAAGAAAACACAAATTTAACTTTATTTATTTGTTATTATTTACTTATAAACTAATTCATTGTTTATTTGTATTTATAATGTCGTGCAAGCAAACATCCCATATTTTTACACACTCTATTTTGGTTCAAATTCAACAATGAGCAATCATCATTCCATATTTACTTCGCGCCCATCAAATGTACTTACGCAGACATCATGTAACTGCAAATAAAAATAAATTATACCATATATCAAAATGCAGAAGAAAAACAGGTACATTTTTTTCAATTACACTTTCCTTTTTTGTATTCACATAAAACCACGTGTCACTTCTGAATAAATAAATTAACACAAAACACAATAATTCCGTATTCTCCGTCCATTCCAAGAAACAATCAACACACGACTGACGCGCAAAATGAAGATCGTGTGTACATGCTCAATGTTTTTATAAAATTCTTTTCGCTGCAAAAAAATTAAAAAATTAAATGGTCACGAAAACAATGTACATGGTCTTTATGACCATGTAATAGTTCTACACATGTCTATACGTAACCTATAAAAATACTTTTTTCCCTGCAAAAAAGTAAAAAAATTGAATGGACAGGTACATGATTTTCCCACCATGTAATGGTCTCAAATTCCATCATTTAAATAATAGAACATGTTTGCAGCATTTGAGAACCATTTAATTGCTTATTGTCAACATATATTTTTCTCCGCTAGAAAATTATTTTTACAAAGACGAAATACATGGTTTTCGCGACAATTACATACTCTAGATAAGCATTAAATGGATGCGGCAACCATGTCCAAACATGTTTTTTCTCTGCGTGTATAAACTATTACAAAGTATTTGGGACATATATTAATATGTTAGAACATATTATGTTTGGCACATTACATTTTGGGATTTCTTACGGGATCCCGAAGTTTTCGAGATTCTTTAAATATTTTGAGTAATGACAATCTACAACATTGAAAAATTGCAGTACATTAAAAAAAAATTTGGTTTAATTCAAATTTATTAATAAAAAAAAACGTAACAAAAGAACATAAAAATAAATTGAAAAACAATTTCAAATTGCTACTTAACAAAAAAAAAGTAGCAATAATTTCGGACTCACCGAACTTTCGGCCATATAAACTTGTTTTTATTCTCATTTTTTAATTAATTTAATTTTTTTAGTTAATTACAAATATGAAAATGGGACTCTAATATCAATATTGTTTGCGTTTGTTTTTATATAGCATACTATGTATATGTTACACATGTTTCCTTCAATAAAGTATCTCAGGGATACGTGATATTGGGAACATATTTTTTATGACACTTAGATATTTCTTCACAGGTAAAATGAAAAAGCCAAAGGACATCAGAACATTTCTTTTGGTTATCTACGACAAACGACGAGATTGTATTCGGCGTCTACCCACACCCGAATGTAGCAACCGTAAAGTTGGTGATAACAACAAAGGCAGAGACAACGCATGCAGAGAACAGTGTTTTGTTTTGCTAGAAAGAGCCAGAATTCTGCGTTGTATTTTTCGCTTCGCTGGTTGGTAGCTGATGGAAAGCATTGAGAGATATTTATGGTTAGCCAAGCATGCCAGTCAGCTCAGTACACACGGAGTAATCAATGCGTTGACAAGTGACGGGTGCTGGAAAAAGAGAAATAAAAAATTAAATAAAAAGAATTAACATACAGAAACAGAATAAAAACAAAACATCAGCACACAAACACGCCAAAGCATATACTCCGTGAATTTAAAACTTTGCAGTGGAAGAATCAACCAAAACCATAAAAACAAGGCTACATTAAAGGCAAAAGCAAATTATAAATAAGACGAAATAAAAACCAGTTTTGTGCGAATATAAATAAAGACCTAGACACCGCTCATTCAAAATGCCTTTCCCATTGGATATTCCAAAGCAAATGCCTTGCCCCCACTGGAATCATTTCCCAGTGGTAACAATCATTGGATCTATATCCGGTTCCACACCACCATCACCAGATCATTTTCCATCCTGTAAAATTTGCAAAGCTGCAGCCATAAAACAACGTCACCCTACAACATTTCAATAAAGGAAATGGCAGATGCCCCTGTCCTTTGTTGGGAAAGTCATACCAACAAAGGAGTTTTAAAACAGGATGACTGGGTATAATGCAAGGGGCCAATGAACGACTTTGTTTGAAAGGAATGCAATGCTCAGTTTTTAATCTATGTATTTAGAAATGAATATTAAATGGTCTGAATAGCTTTAAGAAATTTTAGATATAAGCATTTTTATACAAAAAATAATTAATATATTTCATATGAATATATTTATACATACTTACAATAAACAACATACATGTATCGTTGATTTAGAGTGAAATCGTGATAAGTCTTTTTCTTTTGTGGGATCAACTTGAAATCAGCTGTCGTGTGAAGACCTAACAAGCAAAAACAAATTGAAAGTTCTTCTAATGGCACAACTTTAAAATCACTTCGAAAAATGGCCTCCCAGAGATGTTCTTTATTATTAAATTTTTATAACTCGGTTTTTTCATATTTTTAATGAATAATTTTAACTTTTTTGTTTCAAATAAACAAAAACAGGGTAATATCTAATAAAACGGTACAAATGATTCAAATTTTGTCGGAGAAAAATGCTAACCCTTTCTAGAAATATTGCGAATTTTTGAAAATATTTGAAGTCAACGTTTCAGACAAGCGTTAGGCTAGGTGGCAGCCCGATGTATCAGGCTCACTTAGACTATTCAGTCCATTGTGATACCACATTGGTGAACTTCTTTCTTATCACTGAGTGCTGCCCGATTCCATGTTAAGCTCAATGACAAGAGACCTCCTTTTTATAGCCGAGTCCGAACGGAGTTTCACATTGCAGTGAAACCACTTAGAGAAGCTTTGAAACCCTCAGAAATGTCACCAGCATTACTGAGGTGGGATAATCCACCGCTGAAAAACTTTTTGGTGTTCGGTCGAAGCAGGATTCGAACCCACGAACTTGTTTATGCAAGGCGGGTATGCTAACCATTGCACTACGGTGGCTCCCAAGCGTTAGAATGCTTAAAAATCATAAAAATTATATATTTGACAAAATATCACAAAATTTTTTACTCAACATCCAAAACACAGACTTCGGATCACACCTTAAGAAGCGATACAAATTCAGTGCAATGACACGCAGTCTGCCCTTCTAGTTATTGCATTATAAAGTCTACACTGAAAGAAATATTTACGTGATATTAAAGATTACGGGATTTTCGTATTAATTCCGAGCCAAAGATGCGGGCAGCCAGCGTGGTACAATGCTTAGCATGCCCGCCTTACATACACAGGGTCCCAGTTTCGACCAAACACCAAAAAGTTTTTCAGCGGTGGATTATCCCACCTCAGTAATGCTGGTGACATTTCTGAGTGTTTCAAAGGTTCTCACTGCAATGTAGAACGCCGTTCGGACTCGACTATAAAAAGGAGATCTCTTGTCATTGAGCATAACATAGAATCAGTGATAAGAGAGATGTTCACCACTGTAGTATCACAATGGACTGAATAGCCTAAGTGAGCCTTACTTGGCAAACGCGCAATTATGAACCAATTTTCATGATTTTGGCTTTGCTCGATAGAACTTATAAACCTAGATAAAAAGATTGTGTGTGTTTGCGAATATATCTAATATTTGCGTGATGTGGACCTTACAATTTATTTTTTTATTTTTAACAAAGTGGGGTCAGTATTTTGAATCTACAGCCAGAGAAGGAATATGATCACCACAACCACTACCAAGAGCAAAATATTACTTTTCACGGAAAACATGTAGCATGTTTTACGAAACCATGTTCTTTTCTCAGAAATTATGTATCTGATTTCGGAAAGCATGCTATGTTTGACGAAAAAATAAAATTTTTGCGACAAAAATGCTACATGGTCGCTGTGAAAAAGTAACATGGTACTCTTGAAACATGTTTCAGGTGATCATATTCCTTCTCTGAGTGTAGAAGAACAGTTATAAGATCGATTATTGTTATATTTTCTTAATTGCATTCCTTATAAAATTCTACGTAAAAGGTTGGCTGATAAGTCCCCGGTCTAACAAAGAAAAACACATTTTTTGTCAAAATTCTTTTTTATTATTCAACATAGTTCCCTTCAAGAGCGATACAACGATTATAACGACCTTCCAATTTTTTGATACCATTTTGGTAGTACTCCTTCGGGTTTGCTCAAAATAGGCCTCAGTTTCGGCGATCGCCTCTTCATTGCAGCCAAATTTTTTCCCTGCAAGCATCCTTTTGAGGTCTGAGAACAAGAAAAAGTCGCTGGGGGCCAGATCTGGAGAATACGGTGGGTGGGGAAGCAATTCGAAGCCCACTTCATGAATTTTTGCCATCGTTCTCAATGACTTGTGGCACGGTGCGTTGTCTTGGTGGAACAGCACTTTTTTCTTCTGTATATGGGACCGTTTTGCCGCGACTTCGACCTTCAAACGCTCCAATAACGCCATATATCCTTCTCAAGATAATCGATAAAAATTATTCCATGCGCATCCCAAAAAACAGAGACCATTACTTTGCCAGCGGACTTTAGAGACTTTCCACGCTTCGGAGACGGTTCACCGGTCGCTGTCCACTCAGCCGACTGTCGATTGGACTCAGGAGTGTAGTGATGGAGCCATGCTTCATCCATTCACACATATTGAGGAAGGAAAATTTTATTGGGCTGCGGAAAATTTCTAAAAAAATTAACAAAATTTAACTACAAACAAATAATGTTTTTCCAATTAAGATAAGTTAAATTCAGCGTTAGGTGAACTACGGATTTTTTTCGGTACGAGTATATGGATCTATCTCTCGTTTACTCTATATTTAATTTCATATAATGTGAAATCTATTTTTTACTTATTTTCTATATTTAAGTAAAATTTCCCTTAATATTAATTAACCTTAACTCAATAGTACTCCATATTAAAATTCATTTTCTTATGAAAAAAAACAACCAAGTATACTTGGTTGTTTTATTATTTTTTTTTTTTCAAAGTACTAATTTATTGGAGTGTAATTAGACATAAAACAATAATACAAAAACAATTCAATAATACGAACATAAATACATGCATACATTTTGTTGTTTTTTGTTTTAATTATATGGTGTTGATATGCGTTACTTCGTGAAAGGTCGTTGCATTTAATTATAAATATATTCTGACGAGAATAGAATGACAGAATCTGGTATGATAAGGAATAATAAACAATTGGCAATTGAAAATAATCTACATAGCTAATTAAATAATTATGCGGTACCAAAGCAATAACTAAGTTCACTCAAAGTGAAATGTTTTTTATTATAAGTCCAGTAAATAGGAAATTATGAAAAATATATTATCTTGGGAACCATACGAGGATTTCCGTAGACCAATCTCCATCCCAGCAAAAAAAGGCGTCTCCAAAAAAGTAGTGAAAATGTTCTTTTTGGATCCGGAAGTGGTGCAAAATTGGCGCAGAAGCGATGATTTTAACATGGGTTTGTCATAGGACGAATGTCCACCATTTCAACAGCCGTTGCATTGAATTTGCATCACTTTTTAAGGTGTGATGCGAATCTAGTGATTTGGATGTGAATTAAGAAGTTTTGTGATATTTTGACGAATAAATAATTTTTAAAAGTTTTTAATGCATTATAACGCTTGTCTGGAACGTTGACATAAAATATTTTCAAAAATTCGCAATTTTTCTAGAAAGGATTTAGCATTTTTTCGGCAAAATTTAAATAATTTGCACTATTTTATTAATTTTTAATCTGTTTTTAACCCATTGATACAATAAAACTTTAAATTTCCTATTACAAATGTGAAAAAAGCGAGTTATAAAAAATTGACTCAAATGAACTTCCTGTGCATTGCTGGGATCGCAATGATACTCACACACATTATGAGTTTAGAGGTAGGTAGAATTACTGAAGAATTCAAAAATTGCGAATATCAAACTCCCTTGTTCCAATATTCGGAATCTCAAAATGTTCATTTGGCGGTAAACGAATAAATTTACAACTTTGCAACATAGCTTTCATTAATAAGAAGTTCAAATTAAAATTGGTATGAGGTGCGAGAGTATCTCAATTTTTTCGTTATAAGAAAAATAAATTCTTGTGATTTGCGATTCCGAATATCAGATCATGGGAGAAAAGTCTTTGGTATATTTGCACTACAATTGAGGTGATGCGCATTGTACCACAGTATTGAATTTTTGAAAAGAAAAAAAATAAATTATCTCTACACTCAAAAGAAAACCTCAGTACAAACAGCGAATAATTTAAGTTTTAGCATTATTCTGCTAAAAAAGCTAAAGCAAATGTGGTTTGCTAAAACAGCAAACTAATTAGTTTTGAAAATTAAAGAAAAACGAAAATGCCGATGTTTTTCTTTGGATGTTCCTTTCTGGCAACAAAAAATTTATTAATACTTACATATTATTTATTTTTTTATTTATTTATTTGTTCATTATTAAGTTACAATTAAAATTTATAACTTAAAAAAGTTTGTTGGCTATGACAACTACACGCTCACAAAAAATCGCTTCTGTAACATATACTCCCAAACATATTTTGCTTCAAGCATATATATTTTTGGGTATTGCCCAAACATTTATATGTTTGATCTCTTCCAATATATAATATGTTTGAAAGCATATTGGTCTAAACAATATATGTTTGGGTAGTCTAAGTTCCAAACATTTTGTATTTTTGCATCCAAATTCAATAATGTTGTCTTCCAAAAAACAATATGTTATTATGTGAACATATAATATGTTTGGAAGCATTTTGCACCCAAAAATATTATATGCTTAAAAAAATTCTCCCAAACAATATTGTGCTCAAAATTTTATTTATTTATTTATATATTTACAATCATAATGAATTATGAAAATAAACAGGTAATATAGGTGCTAACAACATAGGTTTTCGACCTGAATGCTCAAAATTTTGTTTTTGCCCAATTGTATATTCCCCCACATCTTTCTCACTTCCACGAGATTTTTTAGTTCTTAGCACCTTTTTCTGTAATACAAACATTGTAGAAGAAATTATTAAATTTTATGATTTTTTTATTTTAATTTTACCTTTTGCCGGACGGGGATTCGAACAGCGGACCACACAGTTTGTAAGGATCAAAGAATTAGCTCATCAATTGCCCAAGGAAAAATAAAATGTTAATTTTGTAATAACAAGCAACAACCACCAACTTAATTCAATATCGCTCCCTGTTAAGTAGCGCTCCAAGCTACTAAACACATATATGTTTATAGGCTATTTCTAAATTAATATATGTTTGCATTCAAGCATATTATATTTACAAACATTTTATGTCCCAAACATAATATGTTCTAACATATTAACATATATGTCCCAAACATGTTATGCTAGTTTATGAACATTATATGCTTGCACTCAAAAATATTGTGTTTAAAAATTTGTGTTCCAAACATATAATGTTTATAGCCAAACATATGAAAAACAGTCTTTTTCAACCGTGTAAGGTCTTAAGCTCGTACTTACATTTTAATTGTTACAAAGTAGACCAAAAAGCCAATGAAACCGAATATAAAAAAAAGACAAACGGTTAATTTATTTAGACACTTTACTAAACAACAACTTGAAATATCGGACTTTTCTTCAACAACCTACAGACATTTTAACAGCAAGCCTACTATTACAATATTGTAGACGAGTTGTTACAAAAAAAAAAACAAAAAGTAGCAGTAAATCTAGGTTTAATAACCCAGCAAAAAGGCGGCGCCAAAAAAGTAGAGAAAAGGTTACTTTTGGATCCGGAAGTGGCGCAAAATTGTTTTGAAATTGGCAGTTTAGCGGATTAAGCTGGTATACCTACTATGAACATTTTTATTTGCATACTTGCAGGCGCTTGAAAACATTATGGCTTGAAAAGGAAAATAGCTCACAACAGCAAAACAAATGCTAATCGCATTTACGAGTTTTTAAAATATCAGAGTGTTCACTCTAAAAAAGTTTACGTGAATTCAAAGTTTTTAACTTCCCTTAAGGATTTTGGTACTGATTCCGAGGGCATTTTACAGGAAGCTATTTAGCTTTAAATTTAGGCTCTATAAATTTAAAATTAGGATACAGATCTCATTTATCGAATTTTCGTTGTCTCTTTCACTCGAAATAAATGTCATTTTAAAAATTCGAATTATATCAAATGCTGCAAAGCAAAAAAGCTTTCTTAATTTCAAACCACTTTAAGTCAAAGATGCAAGTCCTCAAAATAAGTACTGACGTATTTTTGAAGATTTTTTTATATCCACCACCATAGGATGGGGGGTATATTAACTTTGTCATTCCGTTTGTAACACATCGAAATATTGCTCTAAGACCCCATAAAGTATATATATTCTGGGTCGTGGTGAAATTCTGAGTCGATCTGAGCATGTCCGTCCGTCCGTCCGTCCGTCTGTTGAAATCACGCTAACTTCCGAACGAAACAAGCTATCGACTTGAAACTTGGCACAAGTAGTTGTTATTGATGTACGTCGGATGGTATTGCAAATGGGCCATATCGGTCCACTTTTACGTATAGCCCCCATATAAACGGACCCCAAAATTTGGCTTGCGAGGCCTCTAAGAGAAGCAAATTTCATCCGATCCGGCTGAAATTTGGTACATGGTGTGAGTATATGGTCTCTAACAACCATGCAAAAATTGGTCCACATCGGTCCATAATTATATATAGCCCCCATATAAACCGATCCCCCGATTTGGCTTGCGAGGCCCCTAAGAGAAGCAAATTTAATCCGATCCGGCTGAAATTTGGTACATGGTGTCAGTGTATGGTCTCTAACAACCATGCAAAAATTGGTCCACATCGGTCCATAATTATATATAGCCCCCATATAAACCGATCACCAGATTTGACTTCCGGAACCTATTGGAAGACCAAAATTCATCTGATTCAGTTGAAATTTGGTATGTGGTGTTAATATATGGCCTCAAACTCCCATGCAAAAATTGGTCCATATTGGTCCATAATTATATATAGGCCCCATATAAACCGATCCCCAGATTTGACCTCCAGAGCCCCTTGGAAGAGCAAAATTCTTGCCATTCGGTTGAAATTTGGTACGTGATGTTAGTATATGGTATCCAACAACCATGCAGGAATTGGTTCCTATCAGCCCATAATTATATATAGCTCCCATATAAACCGATCCCCAGATTTGACCTCCGGTGCCTTTTGGAGAAGCAAAATTCATCCGATCTGCTTGAAATTTGGTACGTGGTGGTAGTATATGATATTTAACAACCATGCCAAAAGTGGTCCATATCAGTCCATAATCGTACATAGCCCCATATAAACCGATCCCGAGATTTGGTTTTGGAACCTCTTGGAGGAGCAAATTTCATCCGAGTGAGTTGAAATTTGGTACATTGTGCTAGTATATGGTCGTTAACAACCATGCCTAACTAGGTCCATATCGGTCTATAGTTATATATGGCCCTCAGATAAATCGATCCCCAATCACACAAAAATTGGTCCATATCAAGTTCATAATTGTATATAGCTCCCATATAAGCGACCCCCATATTTCAATTCTTGCTCTCTACGTACAAAAAGTCCATATCGTTTCGTAATTATTTGTAGACTTAACTATACATAACTTTATTGTCTAATATATACCATGTATGGACTAAATCACAGTCTTTCGTAGAAGTTTCTACGCAATCCATGGTGGTGGTACATAAGATTCGGCCTGGCCGAACTTGCGGCCGTATGTACTTGTTATCTTTAATCCAAGCATTCACTATCTCAGTTAATTTAAAGATTATTGCTTTAAATCAAAAATGTTTATCTATTTATTTCTTACTTAATTTATTATAATTACAAATTATAATAAACTTATTTATAGCGCAATACACCGAAAGAATTCTCTTCGTTAAATTTACGAAGAATTCTTCATTAACCATTCTTCGTAAATTCTTCATTAAAACAACGAAATTTTCATTCATTTTCGTAAATTTTACGAAGAACTTTTTACGAATATACGAAACATCTACGAAATATTCTTCATTAACTTTTCTTCGTAAAAACTTCGTGCTTTTAACGAAAGTTTCTTCAAATTTCATGACTTTTGTGAAGAAGTTTTTACGAATTTATGAATATTTTACGAAACATTCTGCATTAAAATTTCTTCATAAAAAGTACGAAATATTTTCTTTGAAATAACGAAGAAGTTTCATTGAAGTTGTAAAATTTCCGTTCGCGACATAAAATTGTCTTTGATAATGTGCTTGAGTGTATTCCTTTATTTAAGTTTTTAATGCATGTCTATGCTACTTCTCATTTGGGTGATAGGATGTTATGAATAAGAATGAGGCAATCAAACTAAAAATTATTCAAAAACTTAAGATGTAAAGTAGTGATGACATTTTTCAAACTTGTTACTACAACCAAATGCACTTTGGACTTTAAATTTTTTTGTAAAAGTTCCAACATTTTTCACAAAAAGTAAGAAATTGTTTCATTAAAAGTACGTAACAATTTCATAAAAAGTATGAAAATTTTTCATATAAACTACGAAACAATTTCATATAAAGAACGAAATTGTTTCACAAAAAGTACGAAGTTATTTCTGACAATCTACGAAAAATTTGGAAGATTATTCTTCGTAAACAGAACGAAATATTTCGTACTTTTATTGAAAAGTTTCTTTGGTTGTAAAACAATGACAAATTTCGTACTTTTAACAAAAATTTTCGTTCTTTTTACGAAGAAAATTCTTTCGGTGTAGCAACTGCAGGCTATCGGTCTAAAAATGTTTTTTTTTTATTTTAAGAGAAAATCGCCTTACTTGAAATATATACGACTTTAAGGAAGAGACGTAAATTTCAAAGATTTGTGTCCTTAATTTAAGGAAAACAATTGCTAAATCAAAGACCATGAATATTCTTGTAATTAAAATTCCTTTATTTTATAGAAATTTATCCTTAATATTGTGTAAATTGAGGTTGCACATTCTTTATAATTAGGTCTAGATTTTTTTCAGTGTATGAATATTCAAAAAACTATTATGGATTCTTAAATATGCTTTGAATATTATTTTAATACATAAAAATTTTACAATTTGAAGTTCAAAATACAACAACAGAAAATAACTGCTGTTTCCAGCAGACTTTTTTTACATGAGTGTACTAATGGTCCCAATAACATCCGTAATATAAAAAAAATATTGCTGTGTAAAATGGTTTAATTAATAAGTGGCGCAACATGCAAAAATTTGGCACACAATTTTAAAAAGAATGGCATTTAGTGACCCAACAAAAAGGTGGAAGGAAATTGCGTTTGCCACTAAAGGTGAGTATTAAGTTGGAGTTTAGCCGTTAAAGTGAAAACTAAATCACTAAAAAAATGCATAAAATTATACATATTTGTTGAAACTTTTATTATAACTTGAACTTAATACCAACCTTAAAGGTGGCATTTTTTTACGATTACTTTTCTCTAATAATCCATTTTAAGGATTAAAAACTTTGTGAAAAGGTGCTTTGGGATATTCCCCATTAAGTTTTAATAAAATTTGCATCAAAAAGGTATAATTTTACACTGTTTTTACTGATTTGTTTTCGATTTTAGCGGCTATACCCGAACTTAGTACTCACATTAATGTATCACACAGGTTCCTCAACTCGAAAACGGCCATCGACTGCCGCAAATCTCTCAATGAGATGGCTGAGCAGCACAATATTCACCTAATATGGGTGCCTGGCCATAGGAACATACCGGGGAACTGCGAAGCAGATGAGCTAGCAAGGCTAGGAATTACCTTACATATTCCAGGGGAACTAGAATCTGTTGGTGCAAGCTCTTACTGCGTGAGAAGGCTGTCATGATGGCAAATGTTCGATGGGAGAATTGTAAGTGTTGTAACGACACGAAGCAAATATGGCCCCATTTAAACTTAAACCGCACACTAGATATGCTAGTGTTCTCGAGACGCCAGATATCACTCCTGATATCTGCTATAACGGGTCGCTGCCTGATAGGCGATTTTGCAAAAACTATTGGTGCGAAGAATAATGACTATTGTATGAGCTGTCATGATGCGGAGGAAAAGGAATCAATAAAACACCTCTTGTGTGAGTGTCCTGCATTTTGTGTAAGGCGTAAGCAAATTTTAGGGGCATACAGCTTCAGATTACTGGCGGACCTGGAAAACGTTAATTCAAGCAGTCTGCTAATGTTTTTGGAACAATCTGGTTGGTTCAACAGAAGAAAATAATCGAGAAGGTTCAACGGTTAAAACTAGAAGTGCCCATATGCAATAGGTACTTTTAGTTAGTGTGGTATCACAATGGACTGAATAGTCTAAGTGAGCCTGAATCTTAATCGGGCTGCCACTTTAACCTAACCTAACCTAACCTATCACACAGGTAAGAGAAAATGTTTCCCATTCACACTGAAAAAACAGTGAACCCACCAGGAAGAAAACTTTGGTTAATTTTAGAAAATTTTGAATATTTTTAGAAAATTTTAACCAAACAGTATTACAAACACTGGCATCTCGCCGATGTAATTCAAGTAAATATTTTTCGTAAAATTCATGTAAATATTTTCGATAAATTCAAGAAAATTCATTAGAAATAATTAAGTTTTTTTCAATTGTTAAAGAAAAAATTGTAGTTTGAAGGAAAAAATGGAGTTCAAAATTGCCAGAATGTCTTTAGTGACATACGAAGTTCATGATGAACGCATTTGTAGTAAAACTTGCAAATATAAAGAAATGCTGAACTATTTTGTGGAAGACACGAATTTAGTTAATCTTTATGCTTCATTTGTTTATATTTTCTTCCACGGTTTTAGTTAATTTAACTAACGTATGCAAAAAATTATTAAAGTAAAGGAAACTTTCTCCAAACATAATAATTCCATGAACTAAAAAAAGTTAAATTGGCCTTAGTGAAATAGAGAGTTCACTTTTTTAGTGCATTCTCTTTTGTGTTTTGCTAAAAATATTTCCTTGAGTGTAGAAATGAAAACTAATTTGGAAACTGTTTTGACATAGAGCTTATCAACTGGAGCAAATTTAAAAAAAAATATGTTTTGAATACAGCCTATCAGAAGATAAAGTCATATTATGTGATAACCGATTTTCTTTAGAAGGCAGTTTATTGTGATAAGCTATAAGGTTGAAATTAATATGCACTCATAGAAAAAAGACGGCTGTTAATAGCAAACACTAACTGCTGTTTTTCAGCAGACAGAAACAGCTATTCTTGCATTTTTTGATTTTTTGAAGAAACAGCAAACAATCTGTTGTTTTGGAAAAGCAAACATACTGCTGAAATGTCAGTAGATTGTTGAAATTTTCTGCTGATCCGAATATAAACTCACTCCGGTATACCAGAAAATTGAAGTAATGTTGCAGTAAGCCCAAAACAGTCGAATGGTACACGTTGGACCACTAAAAACTTCAAACATTAAAAAACAATTAGTAGTTTTTGATTGTGTAACAACATTTGTAAACAAGTCGCCTTTTTTAATATATAACCCACACGTATGTTAGATCGTAATTGACGATCCATGAGATTTGACATATTTTGCTGGTCTGCAAAAGCCTGATTTTACTTCACGTAAAAAATGACAAAGGCTGTTGACAGGACAAAAAAATGTCAGCTATTTTAACTAATGCAGTGTGATATTTAAGCAGCGATGTTTTTCAAGGTCTCAACTCAACAGTATTTCTTTGCTATTACAGCGGAGAAAAATGTTTGCTGTTTCTGATGTTAGTTGAAACATCTACATTGACTGCTTTCCCTTTTTTAGCAGAAAAAACTGCTGTTTTAACAAACATTTGTGCTGTTACGAAGAACAAAATCGTTTGGGTGTACCACTTAAAACATATACGTGGGTTCGCATATAAGTAGTTGGGTTAGGTATGGTGGCAGCCTGATATTTCAAACTCACTTAGACTATTCAGTCCATTGTGATATTGCAGTGGATACTAACAGCACATACGTACCAAATTTCAAGGAAATCGGATTGAGAATTCGACGCAGATTGTTCCTGCCATCAAATAAAGGTGGGTTTATTTAATAATGGTGGGTGGTGCAATATCTAAATACACTATAAAAAGTGGAAGCAAATTTAACTCTATTTTATGGAAATTAATATGCGTTAGTTAGGTTAGGTTAGGTTAGGTTAGGTTAAAGTGGCAGCCCGATTTTAGAACAATCTGTTTAACCAACCAGATTGTTCCAAAAACATTAGCAGACTGCCTAAGTTAACGGTTTCCAGGTCCGCCAGTAATCTGAAACTATATGCCCCTAAAATTTGCTTACGCCTTACACAAAATTCAGGACACTCACACAAGAGGTGTTTTATTGATTCCTTTTCCTCCGCATCATGACAGCTCATACAATAGTCATTATACTTTGCACCAATAGTTTTTGCAAAATCGCCTATCAGGCAGCGACCCGTTATAGCAGATATCAGGAGTGATATCTGGCGTCTCGAGAATACTAGCATATCTAGTGTGCGGTTTAAGTTTAAATGGGGCCATATTTGCTTGGTGTCGTTACAACCCTTGCAATTCTCCCATCGAACATTTGCCATCATGACAGCCTTCTCACGCAGTAAGAGCTTGTAGGAAGCCAGAGGCATACCAACAGATTCTAGTTCCCCTGGAATATGTAAGGTAGTTCCTAGCCTTGCTAGCTCATCTGCTTCGCAGTTCCCCGGTATGTTCCTATGCTAAGTTGAAACATCCTATATATCGCCGACAACCAGGGGATAATTGTCAATGTCAGCCACCGCTTGTAACTCCGCCGGAGTAAATCCATCAGGTCCGGGGGATTTGAATGATCCAAAGCTATTTATGCGTTAGTTAAAATTTCTTCAATATGAGAAAATAATTATGTCCAATAAATTTTCGAAAAAGGGTATGTTCGAAATCGAAACTTTTTACTATGGCGAGAAAAAATTACTAGTTTGATGGACTCATTTTTAGCAAACCAGCAAAAAAAACGTCGCCAAAAAAGTAATTAAGATGTTCTTTCTGGATCCGGAAGTGGTACAAAATTAGCGCAGAAGCGATGAATTTAACACGGGCTTGTCATAAGGGGGATGTCCACCATTTCAACAGCCGTTGCACTGAATTTGAATCACTTGGGTGTGATCTGAATTCAGTGTTTTGGATGTGAAATTTTGGATATTTTGCCATATAATACATTTTTATAATTTTTTATTTTTTTAATATATTCTAACGCTTGTCTGAAATATTTGACCTCAACTAATTCCAAAAATTCCCAATTTTTCTAGAAAGGATTTAGCATTTTTATCGACAAAATTTGAATAATTAAATCTAATCTATTTAAATCTAATCCATTGGCAACTTATAAAAAATTGAATTAAAAGAACTTCCTGTGTACACCCTCAAAAAAAATCGCCTCTCTAACATATGTTCCAAACATATTTTGCAGGAAGCACATATATTATTGGATACTGCCGAAACATTAATATGTTTGTTATATGAGAAAATATTATATGTTAGGAAGCATTTTGAGCCCAAAAATATTATATGCTTGGAAGAATTTTCCCCAAAGAAGATTGTGCTCATTCCCTAACATAATTTTCACTTCCACGAAATTTTTTAGTTCTTGGCACCTTTTTCTGTAATACAAATAATGTTGAAGAAATTATTCAATTTTATAATTTTTTTTAAATTTTACCTTTCGCCTGGACGGAGAATCGAACCGAGGACCATACAGTTTGTAAGCCAACACACTACCACTGAGCTACGTAGCTGTTATAGTCACCAGTAGACAATTATCGTTATAAGTTACATTTATATAGCATAGTTTGCAGCGCCCACGAGCACATGCAAACATAACATTATTTAACAGAAACATACATGTGTTGGCAACGTGGAGCAGTGGTTAGCATGTCTGCCGTACATGCAAAGGGTCGTGGGTTCAATCCCTGCTCCGACCAAACACCATTTTTTTTAATTTACACATTTATATTTATACTATATTAAATTTTTATAATGAAACTTCGAAATGTGGGTTATTAAAGATTTACAGTCAGAAACAGTGCTTGATATAAACGAAATGGACAGAGCTTTTGGATAAAATATTATTTTTTTATTGCAAAAATAACAATTTTGTAATAAAAAACTGGTTTTGGTATAAAAGTTTGATATTTTGGAAGGAATTCAAAAACTCTAACAAAGGAAGAACGTGGGGTCGAGTATAAACATACATAAATAATTTTATAATATACACAAATTAAATAATATTTAGACTTAAATTAAATAATATTTGAACTTAAGCGTATAAGATTTTTGGCCTTATCATAAAGCAGTTTCCGAAACAACATATAAACGGTTTCACAGAAATTGCTCTCTTTCGATTCTCTCGCTGTGTTAATTTGATATCTTTCGTCAACCCTCCCGGTTTTTATCTCTATTTCTTTCTCTATACTCTCTCTCTCTCTCTGTCGCTCTCTGAATAAAATATCACAACATATATATGTTTACTCGAAATTTGTAAATTTATATATGTTTACATTCACACATATAATTTTTATGAAACATGCATGCCCCAAACATAATATATTCCAACATATTAACATAAGTGTTCCAAACATTTAGTGTTAGTTTGAGAACATTACATGTTTGCACTTAAATATATTGTGTTTAAAAATTGTGCCCGAAACACATTTTGTTTATATCGAAACATATGAAAAACATATTTTTCTAACAGTGTAGTTAAAATAAAGAACATCTTTGGTAGAACATTTTTGGAAGTGCTTTTAAAGTTGTGCCTTTAGATGAACTTCCAATTTTTTCTTTTTTTTTGGAAAATAAAACTACATTTTTTGTTTTTGAGATAATAAAAATTGCCAAGCCATGGGCTAGTGAAATTATACTGAAGTTTCGGTTCAAACAGTCCCAAATACGTATTTATTTTTGTGATATCGGTGTTGGTAATAAAATTTATTTTAGTTTTTCTAAAATAAACTTAAATTTTCTATTTGTTTCACTTTTTCTTAGTGTATGGGCCTATATGATCCCATAGTTTATGTGGTTTTTGGAGGATGGACACCAACTTCTCATACCTAATTACACACTATTCGGAATCGAAATATTCACCATAGGATGGTGATGTAGCATAAGTTTTTTTCTAAGAAAATCAACGTTGCATATTTCAACATTTTGTCCTTTCCAATATTTGAAAAAAAATGTTTAACGCAAGTTTTTCTTTTTTAGTTTTGTGATTATCAAAAATCATGTTAGGCGTCTTTTTGGTGAGTTTCGTGAATTAAACATCATACTATTCAGGGTATCTGAGACGAATTGTTCAAATTATGTTACCCTATTTATTCCCTTCACCACTACTGTGGTACAGGGTATAATAAGTTTGTGCAAGAAATAGTGGTCATAGACCCATCTTTTAGTATACCGATCTGTTTAGAATTAAATTCTGAGTCGATTTAGCGATGTCCGTCTGTCTGTCTGTCCGTCCGTCTGTCTGTATATGTAATTTTGTGCACAAAGTACAGCTCGCAATTTAAGTCCGATCGTCCTCAAATTTGGCATAGGGCCGTTTCTTGGGACAGAGACAATCGCTATTGGTTTTGGAAAAAATAGGTTCAGATTTAGATATAGCTGCCATATATATTTATCCCCGATTTGGTCATAGTTAGCGTGTTTATCAACCGATTTTCTTGAAATACCGTACATCCAAATATTTTATGAATCTCGAAAATGTTGCAAAAAATCAGCCAAATCGGTTCAGATTTAGATATAGCTCCCATATATATCTTTCGTCCGATTTAGACTCATATGACCACAGAGGCCAAAGTTTACTACCGATCTTCGTGGAATTTTGCACAGAGGGTAGAATTGACATTCTACCAATGCTTGGTAAATTTGATTGAAATCGGTTCAAATTTAGATTTAGCTCCCATATATATCTTTCGTCCGATTTGAACTTATATGGCCACAAAAGCCAGAGTTTTGCCGTGATTTGCTTCAAATTTTGCACAAGGGGTACGTTTAGTAGTATCGGTAATTGTGCCAAATTTGGTTGATATCGGTTCAGATTTAGATATGGCTCCCATATATAAATCTTCCATCCGATTTGCACTCATATGACCAGATAGATGGTTAACCTAACCTAACTATACATATCAAACCTAACCTAACTATACATATCAAATTTAGTCAAAATCGGTTCAGATTATATGTAGCTCCCATATATACGCACATCAGAGTTGGGGAAATATGGTAGACTGTTACAAATTTTAATCCCATTTTCAATGGAAGTTTCCTCCAATTAACTGGATAGCGTTAGCCGATTTAAATTTTAATTCCAGAGAATTTGTAGAAGTAAAACAAATGTCTCCTTAATATAGCTTCCAGCAAATGTGAAGTAGTTGAGATGGTAACACAAATTGTGGCCTACATAGGGGTGAAGGGTATAATATAGTCGGTACCGCCCGACTTTATACTTTACTTACTTATTTTTATTAAACTTAGTTAAGCTGACACAAATCAGTAGAAGTAATCAAAATGCCAATGAATAAAAACGAATTACAAGATACACGAATGTAATTTGACGGTATATTGGATCATTACTCGTATTCTGGTAATCGTTATCTATCTCCCTAAAATGACCCAAATAAATAAAATTCGGATGGACTTCTGGCGAATTGGGAAGTTAGATGAAATGAACTTTTGGGTTTTCCAAGAGGAAATGGGCCTGATCAGTCAATAGTTTAACCAACCTTATAGTATTCGTACGTCCAATTTTTATGAGACTACCTAGACAATACAATGACAAACATCGACCATCTCGTATTGACAGACCAGAGCAACCGCGAAACTATTTCGGTGCAGCGTTTGACATGATTTAAGAGTAATCGGAAGGAGTAGGAATCGCTTGAAAAGGGGTAAGAATTATCGCCATTATAACATCACTTTGAAAATGGTCCAATTAAGCCACATGCGACTTCGTTGAAGATAATCTACGCCACCAAAAACTTGATAAAAATTATTTTCGCAATTCCTTCACCATTTAAAAGTAAAAATAACAAAGGTGTACACAAAGTAATATATTTTGTCATCAATCACGAAATTAATTACATTTATTTTTAATTAAATTCAATTAAAAATGAATTGACTAAATTGAAACATAAATTGATACAACCAATTTTTGTTATAGAATTTTGGTTTAGTTAAAACATTGGTTGAGTCAATTAATCTTTTAATTGAATATTTTTTAAAATTCAGTGGAAAATTTTTAGTGATATTTTCTCTGTGTAAGATATTCCATGTATCATTAATAAATTATGTCAACTAATTTAGAATGAGATCATACGCATGTTCATATTTGTATCTGAACGCACAATGTACTGTAATCAAATCACACGACAATTAAGAAAGTAAATTTTTTTGCGTTTGCATTAGAGATATCTGTTTTTATATTCAAGGTTTAACACTCACTGTGCGATAATGGGTGTGGTTTATTTATCAATGTTTACCATATATTCAATGAAAACATTTGCCAAAAATATCCCATATGAACTCTCTAATACGTGACAATTGAAACGCGCCTCCATATTTTGTTGTTGGTTTTTTGATTGAAATAAAAATGGGCACAGGTCTCGTGAATGTCAAATGGATTTTGATTGTAATCTTTTTTTAAAAATTCGGCCAAACATAGAACATATATTGAGTTAGCTATAGCGTATACGAAATTCACCATTCGAAGAAATATGGCTTTTATTATCAGGAGTCAGTCGAAAATCCACAAATCAAGCATGTTTCAAGATCATAATGTTTCTTTTTCACGGGCAATATGTAACATGGTAGTTTCAAAACAGCATCAGGGTATAATTGGCTAGAAATGACACCTAATTAAAAAAATGGAATGAAGCTTAAGTAACCTCCAATGATACAAAGATTGTTGATCCAAATAATCTATATTACTAGACCTACTTAGACTAAAAATATTTATCGAAGTAAAAACAAAATTTTAAAACATTATAAATTCAAAGGCGGAAAGCTTAACATTTTATTCGGTTTTTTTTTAACAAAAAAGAAAATTTCTTAATACTAATAAAATAAATGGAAAAATATTTTCCAATTAATCATGCAATGCCCCTGCCCACGTGTCATCAAACATGGCATGGCTGATGATTCTGACATCGGGGTAATATAAATAGCACAATCTATTGATATACACTTTTAATAATTTTGTAATAAACTGAAGGTCGCTAGAGAAATGAAAATACACGCAAGAGCATAATTAACAACAAAAATAAAAATTGTTTATATGTTATCATGTTTTAGATAAAATCTATTTATTTTCTTGTTTTGGAACAAATTTTAAAATTTTATAAAATAAAAAAAATGTATACATATATGTGGAGTATCATTGACATAATAGATTTATTGTGTGTTTTTTGAATTCATTGTTTTTGGGGCGATTTTTTCATGCAATACCGCTTGGTAGCTGGACCAGTTATTTGATTATATGTCTGATCTAGCATTTCCAAAAGAGTACGTTGCTTTGGCTTTGTACTCGGCGATGCATTCATAGCTGTTTCGGGTGCTTTATTTGGCTGTTGCTGCTGCTTCTGCTCTTGCGGCGATTCCTGATGTTTGTTGCTGGGAGACAAATTTGCGCAGGCAATGTCGGTGGCAGCCGCAAGCATATGATCAGTTTCGCTATCGTCTGATATACTAAGATCTACAACAGATACCTTTGGTGGTGGTGTTAATTTCGAATTGTCATCTTCGGAGGAGGTCGAAGCGAACAGATCCTGGCTTTCCTCTAAGCTACGTTTTGAATTCAAGGACGTACTTGGCCTTGGGGAAAGGGATTTACTAGGCGATAATACATTGGGTTCCTTGGTCTCAACCGTTGTTTTCGTATTGGTATCATTACTCGGGATGGTTTCGGTTTTGCAAATTATTTCCTGCTGACTACGCTGAAAACACAGATCCAAAAAACAGGGACAAGAAGAAAAAAATAATGTGTTCTTTTTAGAAAACCAATAAAATTTAATAACTTTAGAAACTACTAAGCAAATAATACATTTTGGAAACACCACTATGGACTGCATTCTACATCAGAACAGTAATAATGACATTTAACACGAGATACATGTCGAATTTTTTGAGTTCTCGTTTATTAGTACGAAAATTTTAAGATTATAGTGAAGTACAGACCGTTTAATAAACGCACAAAAATAAAATAAAATAAAAAAAAATAAAATACAAAATAAACAAGTACATACGGCCGCAAGTTCGGCCAGGCCGAATCTTATGTACCCACCACCATGGATTGCGTAGAAACTTCTACGAAAGACTGTGATTTAGTCCATACATGGTATATATTAGACAAAAAAGTTATGTATAGTTAAGTCTACAAATAATTACGAATCGATATGGACTTTTTGTACGTAGAGAGCCAGAATTGAAATATGGGGGTCGCTTATATGGGGGCTATATACAATTATGAACTTGATATGGACCAATTTTTGTGTGATTGGGGATCGATTTATCTGAGGGCCATATATAACTATAGACCGATATGGACCTAGTTAGGCATGGTTGTTAACGACCATATACTAGCACAATGTACCAAATTTCAACTCACTCGGATGAAATTTGCTCCTCCAAGAGGTTCCAAAACCAAATCTCGGGATCGGTTTATATGGGGCTATGTACGATTATGGACTGATATGGACCACTTTTGGCATGGTTGTTAAATATCATATACTACCACCACGTACCAAATTTCAAGCAGATCGGATGAATTTTGCTTCTCCAAAAGGCACCGGAGGTCAAATCTGGGGATCGGTTTATATGGGAGCTATATATAATTATGGACTGATAGGAACCAATTCCTGCATGGTTGTTGGATACCATATACTAACATCACGTACCAAATTTCAACGAATGGCAAGAATTTTGCTCTTCCAAGGGGCTCTGGAGGTCAAATCTGGGGATCGGTTTATATGGGGCCTATATATAATTATGGACCGATATCGACCAATTTTTGCATGGTTGCTAAAGACCATATACTAACATCACGTACAAAATTTCAGCCGGATCGGATGAAATTTGATTCTCTTAGCGGCCTCGCAAGCCATTCGGGGGATCGGTTTATATGGGGGCTATATATAATTTTGGACCGATGTCGACCAATTTTTGCATGGTTGTTAGAGACCATATACTAACACCATGTAGCAAATTTCAGCCGGATCGGATGAAATTTGCTTCTCTTAGAGGCCTCGCAAGCCAAATCGGGGGATCGGTTTATATGGGGACCGATGTGGACCAATTTTTGCATGATTGTTAGAGACCATATACTGACACCATGTACCAAATTTCAGTCGGATCGGATGAAATTTGCTTCTCTTAGGGGCCTCGCAAGCCAAATCGGGGGATCGGTTTATATGGGGGCTATATATAATTATGGACCGATGTGGACCAATTTTTGCATGGTTGTTAGAGACCATATACTAACACCATGTATATATAATTATGGACCGATGTGGACCAATTTTTGCATGATTGTTAGAGACCATATACTGACACCATGTACCAAATTTCAGTCGGATCGGATGAAATTTGCTTCTCTTAGGGGCCTCGCAAGCCAAATCGGGGGATCGGTTTATATGGGGGCTATATATAATTATGGACCGATGTGGACCAATTTTTGCATGGTTGTTAGAGACCATATACTAACACCATGTACCAAATTTCAGCCGGATCGGATGAAATTTGCTTCTCTTAGAGGCCTCGTATCTATGTTGGGAGCTATATATAATTATGGACTGATAGGAACCAATTCCTGCATGGTTGTTGGATACCATATACTAACATCACGTACCAAATTTCAACGAATGGCAAGAATTTTGCTCTTCCAAGGGGCTCTGGAGGTCAAATCTGGGGATCGGTTTATATGGGGCCTATATATAATTATGGACCGATATCGACCAATTTTTGCATGGTTGCTAAAGACCATATACTAACATCACGTACAAAATTTCAGCCGGATCGGATGAAATTTGATTCTCTTAGCGGCCTCGCAAGCCATTCGGGGGATCGGTTTATATGGGGGCTATATATAATTTTGGACCGATGTCGACCAATTTTTGCATGGTTGTTAGAGACCATATACTAACACCATGTAGCAAATTTCAGCCGGATCGGATGAAATTTGCTTCTCTTAGAGGCCTCGCAAGCCAAATCGGGGGATCGGTTTATATGGGGGCTATATATAATTATGGACCGATGTGGACCAATTTTTGCATGATTGTTAGAGACCATATACTGACACCATGTACCAAATTTCAGTCGGATCGGATGAAATTTGCTTCTCTTAGGGGCCTCGCAAGCCAAATCGGGGGATCGGTTTATATGGGGGCTATATATAATTATGGACCGATGTGGACCAATTTTTGCATGGTTGTTAGAGACCATATACTAACACCATGTACCAAATTTCAGCCGGATCGGATGAAATTTGCTTCTCTTAGAGGCCTCGCAAGCCAAATTTTGGAGTCCATTTATATGGGGGCTATACGTAAAAGTGGACCGATATGGCCCATTTGCAATACCATCCGACCTACATCAATAACAACTACTTGTACCAAGTTTCAAGTCGATAGCTTGTTTCGTTCGGAAGTTAGCGTGATTTCAACAGACGGACGGACGGACGGACGGACATGCTCAGATCGACTCAGAATTTCACCACGACCCAGAATATATATACTTTATGGGGTCTTAGAGCAATATTTCGATGTGTTACAAACGGAATGACAAAGTTAATATAACCCCCATCCTATGGTGGTGGGTATAAAAATATAGGAAAAAATAGATACGAGATTTTGAATTATAGGACTATCCCTTTTCAAGTTAAACGATTAGTCGAAATAGGATCTCAAATTTTTATATAATCAAACATTCTTTTACTGATAGGGGCTCTATAAAGTTGAGTCAAACAAAAATATGAACCCAGTAAAAACTATCATTAGCCGGTAATCTTGTAGGTAAGATTACTTAAAAAGTAACAAACACTTATTAATTGCCATCGCTACGGATTATATTTACATACGCATGTGCTGGGAAGAAAGTACTTCACTCCAGGCATACCTTCGGCCATGAAATAAGAAATGCATTTAAAGCATATAATACCCCAATATGTAATCATTTATTCATAAACGAAATCTCGAAAAATTGACTTCTCTTGCCGATTACAATGGACCAAATATGGCGAATAATGCTGTGATATAAATATGGTAAAAATAAACAAAAAAATTAACATATTCTTCTAAATAAGATTAAACGCAAATTAAGCATTCATTTAAAACATAATACAATAATGTCATTAATTTAAAACATAATTATTAGGAAATATTTGTGAAAATATTCCTAAACGGAAAAATCTTCAAAATTAATTTTTGAGTTTTTTAAGTAAATACTAAATTATTTGAATAATTATAGCTAATGATTCTATTTTATTATGTCATTAATAGCCAACTGCATTACATTTTGAGAATAAGAATTCAAAAGTTACCGAGAAGTATTGTCATTATAAGTTAGTCATATAACGCACTGCAATGTAATGCAGCGTGTAATGACAGCTTTACTCCTCATAATGCAAATTGTAATGAGATGTGGTTACCTAGGTTTTGCTGGGAAGATCTGGCTTTTTGTAAGGTTTATTTCGTTTGTATGAGAATAAGATACATTCCAAATTTAGATTGACTTAGATAGTCAGTTTATGAAATTGAATAGGAAACATTTGTGGAGGAAGTAAAGGAGCGTAGCAACTTGAAGTAAAGGATTGCAGGAACTAAGAAACACAGAAAAATTACGAAATTATGTGATCCAACTAATTTTTAATTAGAATTGCTTCCATCAAGGAAAAAAGGTGCCCAGCAAAAAAAGAGCTGCCAAAAAAGTAGTTTGGATCCCCAATATGTGATCCGGAAGTAGTGCAAACTTGGACCATCTCCAATGAATTTTACATGGGCTTGTCATAGGACGGAAGTACTCCCTTTTTGGATCCTTTGCATTGCTTTAGAAGTTGTGCCCTGGAAGTTAATTTGAATGAAGAAATTTAAAAAGCGAAAAAAACAATTTTTTTTCAACCAATTTCACTTTTTTTCATCCATATGTTTTATTACACAATTATTTTCCTATTATCTATTTTTTACAATTTGAAAAACTTTTTCGCTCCGACCAGGGGTTGAACCTGGGTATGCTGGCACCATAATAGATAACATAAAGCGTCGAAAGGTCAATTCAAATGTTTGTGATATGATCGTAATACGAAACCAAGGAATAACATTCTAATTGCTTCTCGAGATGTTCTTTATTAGTATGAACGAAAAAATAAGAAACGCAAGTTCGAATCTCACCAGCGGCAATTTTTTTATCAAATATTTTTCTAAAAAATTATTTTTTATATCATGAGTTGTTTTTATTTTTATTTTCGGCATATATTTTCGTATAAATTTCGTATCCATTAAAAATCAACAAAAAAATTAAAACTTCTCGTAATTTGCAAAACGTTCTCAAAAGAACTTCCATGGAAGCGAAAAAGTCAAACGGCACAAGTTCAAATCCCAGCGGGGATGAAATTAATTTTTTTTTATTATTTTTTTTTTACTTTTTTATTAATTTTCATTTTTTTAGTTTTTTTATTAGTTTTCTATTTTTTTGTAAAATTTAATGGTCCACAATTTGAACTTAGAATAGCCTGATTGCGTTCTTTCTAATACTTGTCCACAAGGACTGCATCGGAAGTAGAAAAAAATCATTCGGGGATCCCAAGATGCGCTTTAGAAGAAATGTTTGTGCACTTGTCCAAAAGGACTGCATCGGAAGTGGAAAAAAATCATTGGGGGATACCACGATGCGCTTTAGAAGAAAAGTTTGTGGACTTGTCCAAAAGGACTGCATCAGAAGTTGAAAAAACTCGATGGGGGATTCTGGGATGGGCTTTAAAAGAAATATTTGTGGAACTTCCAATTTTTTTGCTGGGTGCTGATGAAAAATTAATTGATCGTTTTAATTATCCAATCCAATTAATTTCTATGAATTTTTTGAGACGGACACTTAGAGAACTATGAAGCCAACATACTTTTTATCTTGTCTATCATCGATGACACCATTTTCATTTTCTACAAGAACAATTCGACGACAAAATATGGAGTAACTTGCCTGTCGAAAGAGAAGAACCAAAATCAATTTTCTTTGATATGTTAATAAAAGCTTTCGTATGAGACATATATAATTATAGATAGGATGAATTGATAGCAATTGTTTAGAGGATTACAAAATGTAGGATTTGAACCACCTCTAATGCCTAAGCACGCCTTTTGGAGATATTTGCTAAGACGGGAAGCTTGTAGTAAACTATAGCATATAACCATACAATACAAATGGGTAAAATATAAATAAAATTTAAAATAAAACTCAACAAGAGACCTATAAATTTTGGTTTCGTTTTCTAAGCCGAATTGTTTTATTATCAGCTGGCAAAAATGGGGCATTAAACCGTGTACAACATACTACGAATTAAAACCGACGGACAAGAACAAGAGGTTGTCAATAAGAATACATGCTCATAGATGTATTTCTACAAAATTAACTAAATAGATTTATTTAGACTTACCTTTAATTTGTCCAATTCGTTATATAAAAATTTGTACAAATCATTTTCGGTTGATTTACTGCCATGGAATTTTTTCAATATGGTCCATAAATCCTTGACTAGCACATTGTTCTCAATAAAAAATGTGTGCATTTTATGAACTTCATCGCGTAACACTTCATTGCCAAAGGTGAAATAGACCAAAGGGCGTCCTGTCAGTGTGCAGGCCATTAATTGTAACAAGGCTTTGAGATTAGCATCACCTCCAAATGCACCGCAACCCCAATTTCCCGAAGCGACACCAGGTGCTATAGTACTAAGAGGATGGAAAAATCCCACATAGGCTTTATTTAGTTCTCGCAGCATTAGCTCCTCACGATATTGATGTGAGGATTGATGGAAGTGTAGTGCATCTATAGCAACGATATGACACAACCGGCGCCTGGATGAATCACGGGGTGTATTATCCTCGTGATTTCCATCCCATTCGAAACTATTAGCATATCCACTATAATTACTGTAACGCTCGCAGCCCACCATTACCAAAGCTTCGGATGGTCTAAGACATTCAGTGAAAAGTTTCGATACAATTAACTCTGGACAAATAACAAAACGTATTTCTTCCTGAACACATCCACCGCCAAGAACACCGCCACCCAAAAATTTATTGGCAAAGTCGACCTGAAGCAAACCAATTCCCTGGTCTTCAATGGTGCCTGCCGAATTAATATGCAATGGTGTTACCCCTAGGGGCTTGCAAGAGGCAGCCCAATTTGGCAATTCTGATAGCGGTATAGCCCGCCTTTCAAATGTAACGCATCCCGTTGGAACATTCGATCGGTCGTTCTCTTTGGGGCATACCCTTCGAAAGTAGTGACAAATACATTTGATTTTTTCCATAACAGCCGAACCAGACGACTGGAAGAGGCGATTAAAATTGATATCCGGAAAGGTACTATATTCAGATTTCTTCTTAAGAGTGTTACGACGAGGATATGTGCAGAGAAATGCATTTGCCAAAAGACATGATATTTGCTCCTGTGTCAATGTTATCGCATGACATTTCCCCTGCTTGAGTAATGGTATTGGCGCCTGCACCAAGTCGGGCAATCTTAGAGCTAGACGTATAACTCGTGGCAGCAAATCGTCGAAGAAACCCTTTGCTTCACTCTCGTCCAGTTCATGTTCGAAGAGCCTATGCAAAGCCCGGAAATTCCACTGGCCCTGATACTTGGTATTGTATGACAATATAGCATTCTGCAAATCGTGTGAATTGTTTATGGGTCTTAACAGTGCTCTCTCAATCATTTCCCAGCGGTTTTCTATAGTGGAGGTACCATCTTCGGCCACTACTGGGTATTGCGATTTATTAGAACAAGGCAGTCTTACATGAAATGCATCCCATTTTGGATGACACTTCAAGGGTTTTGGAGGCTTTGTCTCGTCTTCTCTAATGGGAAAGTGATTCAGTACTGTATGTGTATCTGATGGTTTTACCGGTCCCAAATGATCTAGTTCAAATGGATCAAGATTACGATAGATTTCTTCCATAGAACATCCACGCCAGGACACTTCATCATGACTACCTAGTTGTTAAGAAAAAACTACATGGGTGGTACGTGGACTGTATATTTCATAATTGTATCCCTTACCATCCTTTTCATTTTCATTTTCCAACATTCGACCACACTTCACCGTCGCTACCGTAATACGTCTGCAATTTAATGCAGATGCTAGCAAAGTTTGTTGGAATTTAAGTAAAATGTTTGCTTTTGATGTCGGAAAATACCAATGGATATAAAATGTCAACTGACAGTCATGCCCCCTCACCATAACATCATTTGGAGCGCTTTTTTGTAACGATTAGGCATAATAAGAAAATATTTACCGGCAAGATTACAATGCCGATGTGGAAGCCGACAAGCCGTCGAAAAAATAATTGTAACATTAACGGCCATTTTCATGTAGCTCCGTTAGGCTTTAACTGCCAGTTAACAGAAAGTAAATTGCAATTATCTTCTCTCCGGTTAACTTTAACTGAAAAATGTTCGTCAGTTAAGTTCCTAACTGGCCTATGGAATATAAAGGCAAGATGACAGCTTCGTCCATAATACGGTTTAAAAGTTGGTTAGTTAACGGAACACTAACGGAGCTTTATGAAAATGGGGGTAAATATTCTTTCTTGATTTATCAAAACCCAAGCAATATATGTATGTAAATTTGTAGTCATTACAAATCAAAACAGCTAAATTATGATCGACAGTTATTAAAAGTTTCTGGCATTGTATATTACTATTCATTTCGGCTTCGATGTCTGCTTCAGTTATCGATAACACCAAATCAAATAGCTGGCAAGGCTAAAGTATTGCTAAACCAAAGATAATTGAGAAGAAGATGCAGTCTTGTCATAGCAAAACTGAAGCACCAGAGGACTCTGCCAACAAAATATCATAAAGTTTGCGTCGACGTGTCTCTCAAATGTACTGCCGTTAGCATCGGAAAATATCATAACATTTGTGTTTTTCATAAATTTCTTAATAAAAACCCACAAAAGCTATACCAAAACAATTGTAGAAAATTAAAATAAAACTTATGTGTATTTTAAAGCGAACATTCATTATGGTTTTATGTGAATATTGCCGTTTTGAATTTATTCCTGGGCAGAGCTGCTTTTGAAAAAATTGACAAATAAAACAATTTTTTTCTCATAGCCCTCTACACCTTGACATTTGTTTTCTCTTTATAAGAGCACAATGCTTATTCTTGTTATACTCAATCATAGACTATAGACTTTAGATAGATGATCCACTATTCTCTTTAAAAACAATGTGTCAGTTCCAAAAATTAATTTTCTGACATTTCGTTTTGATTTTTTCGTAAAGAGTCGGTCCCAAACATTAATTTTCGTGCATTTGCTTTTGTGTTGATCGTAAAGAGCAATGCTGCTCAAAATTAAATTTCGTATTTTCGCGGTTTTGGTCACAATTTTTTGTTCAAATATGAACTTTTAATATATTAATTTATTTATAAATCCTCTGGTACATCATAAACGTTCTAATTTTGTGTAAAATTGGCAAACTACAGAAAGGAAAACGAAAGAGATTGTAAGCGTGCTCTTATTTTTCTCGTTTATTCTTAATCTTCGGAACTGTCAAAAATAGTTTGACACTCATGGCTCATCTATCTAAAGTCTATAGTCTATGTACTCAATTATCTTTGGCTAAACTCGCAGTAACAAATATGTGTATAACAAGATGTCGCACTTACATTGCAGACAAATCGGAATAGAGGTCGTAGTTGAATATTAGCCCAATCTTTCACTCATGGGAATAGTTAATTTTAGAACTTGCACTCAAAATGGCACAGTCACATTTTTAAAGTATTTTTGGCTGATTTTAACTCACACATGTTTCAAAGGCAATTTTGGTATTCCCCATTGCCGTATACATAATAATAAAGTTAAACAAACATCACTGATGTTTTGAAACCACACGAGACAAATGATCGAAAACTATCAAACATATCATTAAATTGGTTGTACCGATTTTGCTGAGCCCTAATAAATAATCTGGTGTATGTGTACAGCCTGGAACTAAATTGGACAACTTTTGAAATTGTAATTGGATTATCCATCGGTTATAATATAATAAACGGAGGGTGGGAATCCGACCATTAGTGAATTTTTACTGAGAAACACACCCACAATATAACATCACTATGCCACTTTTAGATGGTATCAATGCTGGTTGATTGTAATAATAAAGGGTGGTTAAATTGTAAGGGCCGGTGTTGAATGTGAACCACACCTAAACGCCAAGTTTTTTTCCGAATTTTATTTGACATTTCTCTATTTCAGACTTACCCAATTTGAACCATGGAGAGATACACAATCCAGCAACGTGTTAAAGTTATCCAGACTTATTATGATGTGGATGATCAATTGTCGAAGAAAATCAGCTTCAGTGATGAGGCAAATTTTTAGCTCAGTAGATTCGTCAATAAACAGAATTGCCGCATTTGGGCGAATGAGAATCCAATAGTGATTGTCGAAAAACCAATGCACCCACAAAGAGTGACTGTTTGGTGCGGTTTATGGGCTGGCGGCATCATCGGGCCGTATTTTTTCCAAAATGAGGCCGGTCAGGCAGTTACTGTGAATGGTGTTCGCTATCGTGAGATGATAACGAACTTTTTATGGCCCGAATTGGAAGATATGGATGTGGACGATATGTGGTTTCAGCAGGACTGTGCCACTTGCCACACAGCTAACGAAACAATGGCTCTTTTATGCATCAAATGCAATGGCCGTGTTATCTCACGTAATGGCGATGTCAATTGGCCGCCAAGATCATGTGACTTTTTTCTTTGGGGTTATTTGAAAGAAAAGGTGTACGTCGATATGCCAGCAACAATTCAAGAGCTAAAAGATGAGATAATTCGGCACATTAACGGCATAGAACCTCCATTATGCCTCAGCGTCATCGAAAATTTGGCCCATCGGATGAAGGTGTGCCACCGAAGTCGCGGCGCCCATTTGGCCGATATTTTGTATCATACATAATTGAGTAATACCAATATATCATAATAAAATAAAATTACAATAATTTCCTAAATAGTTTGTGTTTTATTCAAAATCAACATCGGCCCTTGAAATTTTAATTTATTTTCGATATGTGCACCTTTGAAGCAGAGAATGAAGCCGACCCATTTTTGTCGGCGGCGGTATTAGCGCTTAAAAAGCTCAAAACTAATATATTATTTAATGAAAAATTTTTGTATTAATTAAATGAACTTCTCGTAAGGAAGGGGACACACCAAAATTTAGGCGACCGCGAATGTTCAATTCTAACGTATTTAGCGCACAAATTATTTGGGGTTAAAAAAATCTTTCATATTTTGTGCAACATTTCTTCGACTAAAGCTTGGAATGCAACTCTAAATTGACTTTTCAATGAACAGTTTCTTTTGGAATAAAATGAACTTCCTTTTTCTACAACAAAAAGCGCCATCTATGCAACCAAAAATATCTCTAATGGAAAAATGAATTTGCCTCATCTTTATAATGAACATCTTTGGTATTAAGATGCAGTTTCGTTATTGCAAAACTGAACCGGTAGAGGCCTCTGCTAATATTATTTCAGAGGCTTGCGACTTTCAAAATTCTTGACGCTTACATCGAAAACAAAAAAATTATGTGTATTTGATAAATATCTAAATGTTTCTTCTCTGCGTCTAGTAAAGTTTCTACGAAAGGATCGCATTATAGCGCAAAAGTAGCATTTTATCACGATCTCATTTATCAAATTCTCATTCTCTTTTCGCGGTTTATTAATAAAGGTACTCACGTACAAACAAATGCCAGTTTAAAACAAGTATATAAAGCAGTAAATTCGGCCGGGCCGAATTTTAAATACCCACCACCATGAATCAAGTATAATAGTTTACTATGAAAACTCTTCGTCGTAGTGGGTTACGTTATAATATATAGAATTGTAGGGGGTTTGATGACAAATATTCTCCCAAACGAGACAGCTCCCGAAGACAAACTTTAAAGATTCTACCTATGAAGGCCAGATAAGATTCTGGATTTATGAGAACCAATTTTGTTTGAGTTTTAGAGAAAATATAAACAAATCGTGTATATGTTGAAATTACGCCTTGACTTAAAATCTTAAATCTGTAGATTTTCCGCATTTATTTAAATACGATGAGTAAAATCTGGAACTTTTACTTTCAGTTTAAAGCAATTTTCATGATCAGTGCGCCTGCTATACCCTGAAAGAGGTGTTTTCTTTTTTGAGAAAGCAAAGTTTTCTTTTGACACAAATTTTAGAGACAATCGTTGAATAAACGAAAACACTTTATAAGAAAAAGACATTTCGTTTGTCTAAAATTTTATTATAAATTACTAATTTCCAGCAAATCGGATAAAAACTAAGGATTCTAGAAGCCCAAGAAATAAAGCCGGGAGATCGGTGTATATGGGGGCTATACCAAAACATGGACCGATAGGCACCATTTGCTACTCACATATTTGTGATCTTAAAATACCTCCAGATTTTCAATTTCAAATAAATCGGCCAGAAAATATAGTCTCTAGACGCCCAAGAAGTAAAAATCGAGAGATCAGTCTATATAGGGGTTATACCAAAAAATGGACCGATATACCTCAATTTCGGCACTCTTATTTGTGGTCTAAAAATCCCTCTAGATTTCGAATTTCAGGCAAATCATGTAATAAATACAGTTTATTGTAGCTCAAGAATTTCAGGCAAAGCGGATGTTAAATATAGTTTCTAGAAGCCCAAGAAGCAAAATGGGAGATCGGTCTATATGGGGGCTATACCAAAAAATGGACCGATGGGCACCATTTTCGGCACACCTTTTTATGGTCCCAAAAGAACTCTACATTTTCAATTTCAGAAAAATCGGATAGAAAATATAGTTTCTAGAATTTCAAGATCAGTCTCTATGGGGGCTATATCAAAACATGGACCGATGAGCACCATTTTCGGCATACCTTTTTATGGTCCTCAAATACCTCTAGATTTCCAATTTCAGGCTAATCGGATGGTAAATATAGTTTCTAGAAGCCCTAAAAGCAAAATCGGGATATCGGTCTATATGGGGGCTATACAAAAACATGGACCGATGAGAACCATTTTCGGCACACCTTTTTATGGTCCTCAAATACCTCTATATTTTCAATTTCAGGCAAATTGGATAAAAACTACGGGTTTTGTAGGCCCAAGACTCCAAATCGGGAGGTTGGTTTATATGGGGGCTATATCAAAACATGGATCTATGCGGACCATTTTCGACACACCTCTTTATGGTCCCAAAACACCTTTAGATTTTCAATTTCATACAAATCGAATAGAAAATACTGTTTCTAGACGCGTAAGAAGAAAAATCGGGAGATCGGTCTATATGGGGGCTATACCAAAACATGGACCGATATGGACCATTTTCGACACACCTCTTTATAGTCCCACAATACCTCTAGATTTCAAATTTCAGGCAAATCGGATGGTAAATATAGTTTCTAGACGCCCAAGAAGCAAAATCGGGAGATCGGTCTATATGGGGGCTGTATTAAAACATGGACCGATGAGAACCATTTTCGGCACACCTTTTTATGGTCCTCAAATACCTCTATATTTTTAATTTCAGGCAAATTGGATAAAAACTACGGGTTTTATAGGCCCAAGACTCCAAATCGGGAGGTTGGTTTATATGGGGGCTATATCAAAACATGGACCTATGCGGACCATTTTCGACACACCTCTTTATGGTCCTAAAATACCTCTAGATTTTCAATTTCAGACAAATCGGATAGAAAATACTGTTTCTAGACGCCTAAGAAGTAAAATCGGGAGATCGGTCTATATGGGGCCTATACTAAAACATGGACCGATACGGACCATTTTTGACACACCTCTTTATGGTCCCAAAATACCTCTAGATTTCCAATTTGAGGCAAATCTGGTAAAAACTACGGTTTTTATAGGCCCAAGACCCCAAATCGGGAGGTCGGTTTATATGGGGACTATATCAAAACTTGGACCGATATAGCCCATCTTCGAACTTGACCTGCCTGCAAACATAAAACTAATCTGTGCCAAATTTCGGGACGATAGCGCCATTATTGAAGGCTGTAGAGTGATTACAACAGACAGACAGACAGACAGACAGACGGACAGACGGACATGCTTATATCGTCTTAGAATTTCTCCCTGATCAAGAATATATATACTTTATATAGTCGGAAATCGATATTTCGATGTGTTACAAACGGAATGACAAACTTATTATACCCCCGTCACCATTTTATGGTGGTGGGTATAAAAATACTTCAAATTAAAAAAAAAAAAATTCTTAATCCAAAAACAAGTAAAGAAAGTCTAAAGTCGGGCAGGGCCGACTATATTATACCCTGCACCACTTTGTAGATCTAAATTTTCGATGCCATATCACATCCGTCAAATGTGTTGGGTGCTATATATAAAGGTTTGTCCATAATACATACATTTAAATATCACTCGATTTGGACAGAATTTGATAGACTTCTACAAATCTATAGACTCAAAATTTAAGTCGGCTAATGGACTAGGGTGGAACACAATGTTAGTAAAAAAATATGGGAAACATTTAAATCTGAAGCAATTTTAAGGAAACTTCGCAAAAGTTTATTTATGATTTATTGCTCGATATATATATATATATATATATATATATATATATATATATATATATATATATATATATATATATATATATATATATATATATATATATATATATATATATATATATATATATATATATATATATATATATATATATATATATATATATATATATTAGAAGTTTAGGAAAATTAGAGTCATTTTTACAACTTTTCGACTAAGCAGTGGCGATTTTACAAGGAAAATGTTGGTATTTGGACAATTTTTGTCCAAATCAGAAAAACATATATATGGGAGCTATATCTAAATCTGCACCGATTTCAACCTAATTTGGCACGCATAGCAACAATGCTAATTCTACTCCCTGTGCAAAATTTCAACTAAATCGGAGCAAAAAATTGGCCTCTGTGGTCATATGAGTGTAAATCGGGCGAAAGCTATATATGGGAGATATATCTAAATCTGAACCGATATCTACCAAATTTGGCAAGCATAGCTACAATGCTAATTCTACTCCCTGTACAAAATTTCAATTAAATCGGAGTAAAAGATTGGCCACTGTGGTCATATGAGTGTAAATCGGGCGAAAGCTATATATGGGAGCTATATCTAAATCTGAACCGATTTCAACCAAATTTGGCACGCATTGCTACAATGCTAATTCTACTCCCTGTGCAAAATTTCAACTAAATCGGAGCAAAAAATTGGCCTCTGTGGTCATTTGAGTGGAAATCGGGCGAAAGCTATATATGGGAGCTATATCTAAATCTGAACCGATTTCAACCAAATTTGGCACACATAGCTACAATGCTAATTCTACTCCCTGTGCAAAATTTCAACTAAATCGGAGTCTCTGTGGGGAAATGAGTGTAAATCGGGCGAAAGCTATATATGGAAGCTATATCTAAATCTGAACCGATTTGGCTGATATTTTGCAAGTTGATATACACGCCAATTATAACCAGATCGGTGAAAAATATATATGGCGGCTATATCTAAATCTGAACCGATTTTTTCCAAAATTAATAGGGATCGTCTTTGAGCCGAAACAGGACCCTATACCAAATTTTAGGACAATCGGACTAAAACTGCGAGCTGTACTTTGCACACAAAAATACTTCAACAGACAGACAGACAGACGGACATCGCTAAATCGACTCAGAATTAAATTCTAAGACGATCGGTATACTAAACGATGGGTCTCAGACATTTCCTTCTTGGCGTTACATACAAATCACAAACTTATTATACCCTGTACCACAGTAGTGGTGAAGGGTATAAAAAACTTTAAACCAAAGACGCTAAATCCTCAACATAAGTTTTAGCCTACATTTGAAGCGTTTTTATCTTAAATCTAAAGTTTCAATATTTCAGTTAATTTTAGGACAATTCCTTTAAATCAAAGATGTGTTTCTTTACTTTAAGGAAAATTAGCCTTAGTTCAAAGACATGCGAATTTAATGGAGGGACGCAAATTTACAAAATTTGTGTCCTAAATTTACTGAAAAAAAATTTGAAACACTGATTATAAACTTTATTTTAATTAAAATTTCATTATTTTAAAGAAATTTGTCCTTAATATTTTGTAAATTTCGCATCCTAAAATTTAGGATGCGTAATCTTTAATATCACGTAAATATTTTTTTCAGTGCATACTATGCGTATTTGTGGTTCATAAACAAGTGTACGGAAGAAGGAGTGTATCATTCCATATTTCTGGATAGACCCCATATTTTTATCCGATTTCCCTGAAGTTTGAATTCTAGAGGTATTTTGGGTCCACACATATTTTTATCCGATGTAAAATGTAAATAGGTGTAGCGAATATGGTGTGGATCGGTCCATGTTTTGGCTCACATAGCTCCTATGTGTTACGTTTCCCGATTTCCATGTTGGTACATATGTTTTCTTGTCAGGGTATCTTTCATCAAATCAACCTGAAATATATAGCTGCCATATAAATATGTTATATTTATCCCCGATCTGGTCATAATAGGCGTGTTTATCAACCGATGTTCTTCAAATTCCGTACATCCGAATATTTTATGAGCCTCGTTCAGATTTAGATATAGTTCCCATATATATCTTTCGTCCGATTTAGACTCATATGACCACAGAGGCCAAAGTTTACCACCGATTTTCGTGCAATTTTGCACAGAGAGTAGAATTGACATTCTACCAATGCTTGGTAAATTTGATTGAAATCGGTTCAGATTAGAGGTAGCTCCCATATATATCTTTCGTCTGATTTGGACTTATATGCAGGGCTGTGGAGTCGAAGCCGAGTCGGAGTCTTGGAGTCGGAGTCTGAAGATTTTGCTGGAGTCGGAGCCGGAGTCGTATAAATTTTGCTCGACTCCGACTCCGGCGAAACAAACTTTGAAGAACACTTCATATCTTTGTAACTAAAGAAATATTTCGACAAATTAGATTTGATTGGGGTTTTTAATCGAACAACGAAAAACGAAGTACTGGCCTGAAATCCAGTACTACTAGAATATGGGCTGAATTGATCACTTATTTAGTCCATTTTTAACATATTAAGCTATCGATTATTAACCCTATATATGCTCTTGACAAAGGTAAAATTTTAAGGCAATGTAGCAATAGAACCTAACGTTCTGAATTTTTGGCGGGCATGTCGAGTACGAAGATGGGACATACCGGACAATTTTGTGATATAGCACCTGCATATAAACCCATCTCCGATTTGTTTTAAGAAAATTTTCCCAGTCTAAAATTTTTATAAGATTTGTCGGAAATTTTGAGTTATTTGTGATCCATAAATAAATGCGGAAATTTCCTGTCGGCCCAGATTTTGTATATGGAGATAATTACTTGAGAATTCTCCATATACACCGGATGTCCTTGGAAGCAGAATTTTAAATTAAACCTCTGCCAACGTACCATCTGAGGCGGTCTTTCGGCAGAAAGTTTGTTTCATCAAAGCCACTCGAAATTCTTTACATTAAATAATTAGCCTCTAATGTCCATAACTTATAGACCATTTATAAATCGATGTTTTACCATCTTCTACTTCTATAGTAACAATATTCGTAACTCTCCAGCTATTCCTGTCATCTGTTGTATGGTAGTGCACTGTTAGAAAAATATGTTTTTCATATGTTCCGATATAAACAAAATGTGTTTCGGGCACAATTTTTAAACACAATATACTTAAGTGCCAACATGTAATGTTCCTAAACTAACACTAAATGTTTGGAACACATATGTTAATATGTTAAAATATATTATGTTTGGGGCATGAATGTTTCATAAAAATAATATGTGTGAATGTAAACATATACAAATTTACAAATTTCGAGTAAACATATATATGTTTACAATTTCTGTGAAACGGTTGTATGTTGTTTCGGAAAACTGCTTTATGATAAGGCCAAAAATTTGATATGCTTAAGTCTAAATATTATTTAATTTGAATTTAATTTGAGTATTCGGAGTAAAGAGCATAGAGATTTGAAAAAAACCGCATGTGTTTTCGCCTTGAGAGGAGAATTTTATGTATGTGTGGACAAGTGTTTTGTTTATCATTTTGACATTATGGACACACATTTTTTAACGGCCTTAAAGGTAAAAATGAAATTAAGTACAAAACACGATAAGTTTTAAAGGCATTTAAAATGTTGTTAAATGCTAGTAAAAAACGGTTCATGCCTAAATAAATTTATGTGTACATTATAAAATTATTTATTTATGTTTATACTCTTCTTTTGTTAGAGTTTTTGATTTTCTTCCAAAATTTCAAACTTTTATACCAAAAACAGTTTTTTGTTATAAAATTGTTATTTTTGCAAAAAAAAAAAATAATATTTTATTCAAAAGCCATTTCGTTTATATCAAGCACTGTTTCTGACTGTAAATCTTTAATAACCCACATTTCGAAGTTTCATTATAAAAATTTAATATAGTATAAATGTCTAAATTACAAAAAAAATTGGTTCGGTCGGAGCAGGAATTGAACCCACGACCCTTTGCATGCAAGGCAGACATGCTAACCACTGCTCCACGTGGCCAACAAATGTATGTTTCTTTTAAATAATGTTATGTTTGCATGGGCTCGTGGGCGCTGCAAACTATGCTAAAGGGTGATTCTTTTGAGGTTAGGATTTTCATGCATTAGTATTTGACAGATCACGTGGTATTTCAGACATGGTGTCAAAGAGAAAGATGCTCAGTATGCTTTGACATTTCATCATGAATAGACTTACTAACGAGCAACGCTTGCAAATCATTGAATTTTATTACCAAAATCAGTGTTCGGTTCGAAATGTGTTTATCGACAAATTTTGTTCAGCGATGAGGCTCATTTCTGGTTGAATGGCTACGTAAATAAGCAAAATTGCCGCATTTGGAGTGAAGAGCAACCAGAAGCCGTTCAAGAACTGCCCATGCATCCCGAAAAATGCACTGTTTGGTGTGGTTTGTACGCTGGTGGAATCATTGGACCGTATTTTTTCAAAGATGCTGTTGGACGCAACGTTACGGTGAATGGCGATCGCTATCGTTCGATGCTAACAAACTTTTTGTTGCCAAAAATGGAAGAACTGAACTTGGTTGACATGTGGTTTCAACAAGATGGCGCTACATGCCACACAGCTCGCGATTCTATGGCCATTTTGAGGGAAAACTTCGGAGAACAATTCATCTCAAGAAATGGACCGGTAAGTTGGCCACCAAGATCATGCGATTTGACGCCTTTAGACTATTTTTTGTGGGGCTACGCCAAGTCTAAAGTCTACAGAAATAAGCCAGCAACTATTCCAGCTTTGGAAGACAACATTTCCGAAGAAATTCGGGCTATTCCCGTCGAAATGCTCGAAAAAGTTGCCCAAAATTGGACTTTCCGAATGGACCACCTAAGACGCAGCCGCGGTCAACATTTAAATGAAATTATCTTCAAAAAGTAAATGTCATGGACCAATCTAACGTTTCAAATAAAGAACCGATGAGATTTTGCAAATTTTATGCGTTTTTTTTTTTTAAAAGTTATCAAGCTCTTAACAAATCACCCTTTATATAAATTTAATTTTTATAAAATGCCTGTATAGACCAATACCAAATTTTGTGCTTTTATAAATACATATGCTGGAGATTGTTGTTATCTATACATATTTTTATGTGGTCTCTATATAGTCTTGTGTCGTATTTTAATTTATTGGCCTGAAATTAAAATGTAGTTCTTTACATCCCTAAAACGCTGATTTGTCATCGAGTCGTATCAAAAATTGAAATTAGAGTTCTTTTGGACATATAAACACATATGGCAAAATGGAATACTTATATCGCTCTATTTTTGGAACACTACACTTTAAAATTACAATTGGAATACTATTAGATTTAGGTACACCATCTGGAGTCGACTCCGGAGTCGGAGTTGAGGCTAATAAGAAATGCTGGAGTCGGAGTCGAGCAAAATTGACTCGACTCCACAGCCCTGCTTATATGGCCTCAAAAGCCAGAGTTTTTCCGTGATTTGCTTCAAATTTTGCACAAGGGGTACGTTTAATAGTATCGTTATGTGTGTCAAATTTGATTAAAATCGGTTCAGATTTAGATATAACTCCCATATATATCTTTCGCCCGATTTGCACTTATATTGCCTCAAAAGCCATGATTTGCTTCAAATCTTGCCTGATAAATCATAAATGCTCTTTTGTACAATTGCATTAAAATTTCTCTCGCTTCATATTTCCCATATTTTTTACTAACATTGTGCGTTAGTCGATTTAAATTTTAATTCTATAGTTTTTGTAAAAGTACGAAAAATTGCCTCCATTAAAAGTATTTGTATCTGGAAATGCAAACCTTTATGTTGCTCCCAACAAATTTGAAGTAGTAGAGATGGTAACACAAATGTTTGTCTACATAGTAGTGAAGGGTATAATATAGTCGGCTCCGCCCGACTTAAGACTTTTCTTACGTGTTTGTTTTTTTTTTTTTTGCTCACTGTATGTATTTTCAAGTACCCTGACGAAGAGTTTTCTAAGGAAACAAATATATATTTTTTGATTCATGGTGTTGTGTATTTAAGATTGGCCCGGCCGAACTTAATTCCGTATATATTTGTTTATTGTATAACTAGTCCTGGTTTATGAGATTCTTATGTCTCCCCCCACCCACACTGAGGTGAAAATAAAATGAAAACAAACAGCTATTTCCCAGGTTACTTTATTGAACCAATTAACTTCAAAATTGCCAATAACACAGTTTTGCAATATATTTCTTATGGGCTTGTTTACATTGTTAATAAACAATAATGGCAAAAATTGTCATATTGGCATAAAACAGAAATTTTCATAAGAAATTTACGTAAACAAGTGCAACAATGCAGTTTTGCAATGTGTGTGTTGTTATGCTAGCAAAAGTACACGGATGAAAAAGACTGTTTTTCATATGTTTGGTTATAAACATTATATGTTTGGAACACAAATTTTTAAACACAATATTTTTGAGTGCAAGCATATAATGTTCATAAACTAGCATAACATGTTTGGGACATATATGTTAATATGTTAGAACATATTATGTTTGGGACATAAAATGTTTGTAAATATAATATGCTTGGATGCAAACATATATTAATTTAGAAATAGCCTATAAACATATATGTGTTTAGTAGCTTGGAGCGCTATTTAACAGGGAGCGATATTGAATTAAGTTGGTGGTTGTTGCTTGTTATTACAAAATTAACATTTTATTTTTCCTTGGGCAATTGATCAGCTACTTTGATCCTTACAAACTGTGTGGTCCGCTGTTCGAATCCCCGTCCGGCAAAAGGTAAAATTAAAATAAAAAAAATCATAAAATTGAATAATTTCTTCTACAATGTTTGTATTACAGAAAAAGGTGCTAAGAACTAAAAATCTCGTGGAAGTAAGAAAGATGTCGGGGAATATACAATTGGCCAGAAACAAAATTTTGAGCATTCAGGTCGAAAACCTATGTTGTTAGCACCTATATTACCTGTTTATTTTCATAATTCATTATGATTGTAAATATATAAATAAATAAATAAAATTTTGAGCACAATATTGTTTGGGAGAATTTTTTTAAGCATATAATATTTTTGGGTGCAAAATGCTTCCAAACATATTATATGTTCACATAATAACATATTGTTTTTTGGAAGACAACATTATTGAATTTGGATGCAAAAATACAAAATGTTTGGAACTTAGACTACCCAAACATATATTGTTTAGACCAATATGCTTTCAAACATATTATATATTGGAAGAGATCAAACATATAAATGTTTGGGTATTACCCAAATATGTATATGCTTGAAGCAAAATATGTTTGGGAGTATATGTTACAGAAGCAATTTTTTGTGAGCGTGTATATTTGAATTTCTTAGTAGCATTACCGGCCATAGGTGCATACAGAACTGTATTATCTGCATCAACTGGCAGAGACAGAAATCGGCGACTCATCCTAAATAGCTCAATTTTCCAGATGTTAGTCTATAGAAAAATAAAGGGATATAATTGTTAAATCTCAATAAAATAAAACACACAATTTCAAATGGTCTGTTTGAAAATTTTATCTTTATTTTTGCGTGGTATTTTTTATTCTTTTATAACATTCAATTAAAATGACAATATGTTTTTTTTTATACAACAGTAATGGTATTTATTTTGTATTTTGCAATTAAATAAATACAACTCAAATTGAGAATACATTATACACATTGTATAAATGTACGTAAATTGTACATATAATAATTAAATATATTATTAATATTGACTTTGAGGAATAATGGTTACATATCGGTTTATCTGCGTTTCTTTCTTATGTAGTTTTGCAAAAGAAGAAAATACAAAAGTAACTTCAGTTAAATATATTTTTATTTTTGGGTAAATTTAAAAAATTGGAACGGAACAATTGAACTTTAGTTGGTTATACATGGCTATTTTTTTGGTTTTATTTTATTTTATGGTTTCTCGTAGAAGTTTCTCTTTAATAATGGCAGGCTTTGCATTTCATAGTTTTGTATTTGTTTCATGACGTTTTTGTCTTATAAATAAATTTCAAACAAAAAGTAGACGAAATAAAAAAATCCATCCATCTTAAAGTAAGAGTTATACAAAAGTGAGGGAGGGGTTGTGTATAATTCTGAATTGTTTCTCCAAGAGGTTGTGCTAAATTTTTCGAATAAGTTTTTGTTAAAATATGTTTGTTTTTAATGTTTATATTTATAATTTATATATATTTTTTTTAATAAAAAGACACGAAAGTGAAAGAGGTTGATTTTTCTCAAATATTCTTGTTCTTGATTTTTGATTTGCCTTATTTTGGGTTTCACTTATAAATTACATAAGTTGCATTTATTTACGGTATTCTTAAATATTAAAAACACACCGAGAAATTTTATTAAAAATGTATAATTTTATTTGTTTTTGTTTTCCTATCGAATTTAAAATTTTGACTTGTTCATGTTTTTTTTTGTTTCCTTATAAAGATAATTTCGATTTTTTTTGTTCAAAACACCGAAAGCTTAAATTTAGTTTTTTTAATTTTTGTTTTCTTAACTCGTTCTTACCAAAGACAGAAAGTTATAGTTAGACGATAGAGAAAGTAAAAGGGGAGATAGTTACCTAAATTTTGAGTGGGTGTGTATGTGTGTTGGGGTTTTTACAAATATTTTTCATGTATGTTCCCTATTTTGGGCTATAATATTATTAATAAATTTTCTCAGCACATTCTTTTTCTGAAATTACATAGAACCTAAAGTGAAACAAAGTTAATTTTTTATATTTGTTATTGTTATTGAGTGTAAATTTCAAATGAAACTAATTTAAGAAAGAAATTTTACTTTATCACATTTGCATTACGTCTTTGTTCTTAGCACCTGTTAAAAACTAACCTCAAAACATTTGCAAACATCTTTTTTAAGTTATTTTCCTACATAAGAAAATTAAAATAAGAAATTTCGGAAGTTAAATTTTATGTAGACAATCCGAAATAATATCATGCTCAAGAGAATAATATTTGAGTTCAATGTGATGAAGTTTAATGAAGTCAAAAATATCTCAAAAATTGATTTTCAGTTGGGTCTTTGTGTTAACGCCCCATAAGACAGTGGTTCTTGTTTCAGCGTATAAACACAAAAATTACGATTGTCGATAGACGAATTTCTTTCGATCGAAAGTAGTCACGCATTATTGCAATGGTGTATCTATCTATGTTCAAACAATGAATGTGAATGCATTCAGCTGTATCGGAAAAATGTTTCGACTATCGTTAGATGTGTTTACTGTTATGCAAATGTTTTGAAGTCATGTTTTACTAAAAAAGGATTTGTTTTACAAAACCTTTCTATCTTCTTTTTCATATACACTTCTCTTCGTTTTTTATACATTGTACTCCATCCTTAACATTTATCTATTACTTACACTTATAAAACCATTTTTCATTGCCTAAATCTAAATCTTCGTTTCTTAACCTTCATGGTGTCGCAAACTCAAACCTTATCACATTAATAAATAATATTAATTTTGTCTTTCAACTTTATCCCATACTCTAAAAAGTCTTTCTTGTGTAAAAAAGCTACACTTCATCTGTGCTCATATTCTTTCAAAAGACATCTGCAAAACGATTTATCCTATGGAAATTCTCCAATAAACACATTTTTTACTTTTTAAGTCATCTTTCTCACTCACTTTAGTTGTGTGTATAAAGTAAAATTTATTTTTATTTATTTTATTACTATTATTTACTACAAATTGAATTGAAATGAATTTGAAAATTATCTACAAAAGATTTATGGTATAAAGAAAATCAATGTTATGTGGTGTTGGTTGCTAGGATTTCTGGATACACTTTACCTTGGCATTGAGACTGTTTTAAACCATTATACACTTATTATAAAGTGGAGTTAATAAAACAAAAAAAAACAACTCTTTCGTATAGGTATGTCTGCTTACCCACAATACTCCCAGTCAAATTCTGATCAAATTGATTTACTACTGGCATATATTATATATTTGTACCTAGATGGTTCATCGATGTGAACCATCTAGGTACAATATTAGGTTAGGTTAGGTTAGGTGGCAGCCCGATGTATCAGGCTCACTTAGACTATTCAGTCCATTGTGATACATTGGTGAACTTCTCACTTATCACTGAGTGCTTTTTGGTGTTTGGTCGTAGCAGGAATCGAACCCACGACCTTGTGTATGCAAGGCGGGCATGCTAACCATTGCACCACGGTGGCTCCCAGGTACAATATTTAGAATAAAGGAAGTAAAAGCACGATTACGTTCGCTTTCGTTTACCTTCTCACAATTTTCTAATTTTACTCAAAACTGGAACATTTATGTGTATCAGATGATTTAGAAACAAATGAAAAAATTAATAGTCATATTTGCACAAATCATTTCGACCAAAAGCGCAAATATACGTTATAGTAATATAATATTGAGAGGTTTTGTCTTTACAAACAACACAAAAGCAAATGTCGGAAAAATTGAAATGACAGATAATTAATCCTGGAACTCACATATTTTCTTCGCAAAGAGAAACGGATCATCTACATACTCATATGATTCAATCACGAAATTAATTGATTTTTTAATTGAAATTTCTTCAATCAAAGAAATTATAGTATCAATTAAAAAATTAATTAAAAGTCAGTTAAAAATGTAATTGATCCAATTAAAAAACAAGTGGATAAAGTAGAATGTCGGGCGGGGCCGACTATATCATACCCTAAACCACCCCTACTGAATTAGTAAACACAAGCATATGTGGGGTATCATTGGTATACGTTTTGGAGTATCATTGGTATAGGTTTTGGAGAACATAAAGGGGGGTACATGTTTACGGGAGTCTTGTCACAATCTGAGCAGAAATGTCTAATATTAGGAGCTATAGTTTATTTTGCACCAAAAGAGTTAGTATGCCAATAATATTGAGTCCATTATTAAAAAAGAGGAAATCGGTCAATTAGTTGTGGGTAGTAAATCCAAATTTGTAAAAATCGGGCAATATTATTATGAAAGAGCTACATGTAAGTCTAAATACGATCAGCTAGTACATCAAAATTTGAAATATGAATAACATAGGTTAATAAATAAGAGTATTATGGCCAAATATGACAAAATCGAGCGATGCATATATATGGGACCTATATCTAAATCTGAACCAATTTGTATAATATTTTGCAGGTATGATTGATACTACAGAAGGTTACCTTGTGTAAAATTTGATTACGATCAGTTAATACATGAGGCCCCTATGGTCAAAAATAAGGTTATTAGGGGCAAATTTTTCAAAATCGGGCGATACATATATATGGGAGCTATATCTAAATTTGAGCCGATTTCGATGAAATTTTGCACATACAGTTAGTGCTATAGAAGATTACCAAAATTGCCAAAATTGGTTACGATCGGTTGATAAATAAGGGCTTTACGGCCAAATTTGGCAAAATCGGGCGATACATATATATGGGAGCTATATCTAACTCTGAACCGATTTCGATGAAATTGCGCACATACAGTTAGAGGTATAGAAGATTACATTTAGTCAACTTTGAGTACTATAGGTTGATAAATAAGGGTTTTACGGCCAAATTTGGCAAAATCGGGCGATACATATATATGGGAGCTATATCTATATCTAAATCTGAATCGATTTCGATTATTTTTAAAATATATTGTCAGTACCATAAAAGATTAGAGTAAGCCAAGTTTGAGTAAGATCGCTTAATAAATAAGGTTTTTTTATGGCCAAATTTGGGAAAATCGGGCGATACATATATATGGGAGCTATATCTAAATCTGAACCAATTTAGATAAAATTTTACAGACTTAAAGGGTGATGAAAAAGTTTACTATGCGCAAAATTTGATGACGATCGGTTTGTAAAAAAGCGCAATGTGATTCCATTTGTCGAAATCGGGCGATACATATATATGGGAGCTATATCTAAATTTGATCCGATTTCTTCCAAATTCAATAGCGTTCGTCTAAAAAACACCCTGTACCAAATTTCATCCAAATCGGTTAATAATTGCGACCGGAATCCTGTGAACAACAAATACACGGAAAGACGGACGGACGGACACCAAGCGCTAGATCGACTCAGGTGGTGATTCTGAGTCGATCGGTATATATTTTATGGGGTCTAAAATCAATATTTCTGGTAGGCACCTTTTTTGGCCGATCAAACTCATTATACCCTGACCACTGTGTGTGGTTTAATTGATGCTATTAATATTTGTGATGGATTTTTGTTTCAATTAAAATCCTGTTGATCAATTAAATTTTTAATTGAATATTTTTTAAAAGTCAATTAAGAATTTATTTGGAAAAATGTTCGTGATTTTTTTCTGTGTACTGATCACGGTTGCCACAATTGGTAGAATTCTACCAAAAATGGTTTATTTTTTTTCTTGTTTGGTAGATTGATGGAATTCTTGATGTTTTGGTACATTTTGCAAAATATTCCTCTCCAACTAAGAGGCACTTCTCAATTTTTTGAATACCAATTCAATTTTACAAAAATTTGTATAGATATAAGTTTTCACAAAATTTTCTATAGAAATAAAATTTTGACAAAATTTTCTATAGAAATAAAATTTTGACAATTTTTCTATAGAAATAAAATTTTGACAAATTTTTCTATAGAAATAAAATTGTGATCCAATTTTATATAGAAACAAATTTTTGATAAAATTTTCTATAGAAATAAAATTTTGACTAAATTTTCTATAGAAACGAAATTTTTACAAAATTTTCTATAGAAATAAAATGTTGACAAAATATTTTATAGAAATAGAATTTTGAGAAAATGTTCTACAGAAATAAAATTATGAGAAAATTTTCTACAGAAATAAAATTTTGCAAAATAAGATTTTTTTGTTTGGTAATGATTTTGATAAAATTTTCTCTAAAGTTTTTATAGATTACTTATGGCTTGAGCGGCGTGCTACTGGTAGTCAGATTATAGTTCATACTTCTACCCTATAATAGGCCTGTTTTCTTTTAGTATTCGATGCAACATTTGTATGAGCTATCTAGACCATCGTTGCACTGGTGTTCTATCCAGAACATCTCATCAGTGCAAATCGCGTCTTTATTGCCATATTGCAGTTTGATACAGTAACGTTTCCTCGATTTAAAAATTCCAATTTATTGTGATTAATTTGTCGAATAACATGAAAAGTGTCATAAGTAAGATAAACATAGAAGTAAATATTTATTACTATTTGAGCACTTCTTGCATTAAAAATGTGAGGTCACTTGTTTTCTGTGATTGTGATTTAAACAGTTGATGTCAGTGTTGCACGTTTTTAGACATGTCCTGTATAAACGGGTACTCTGTCAGGGCTTGGGTATCCAGTACTAAAAGAAAACAATCCGGCTTTAAACTGCATAAGAAAATCAGGGACAATAATAAAAATTATCTGTTTCTCGGCACTGATAATAATAACAGCTGATTGACTCAATAATGGAATCTTGGAGCATTTTTTTTTATCAATTGCATTATCGACATTAATTAAAGTAATTTTTTATCTTTAATATTTATTAGAGCTATGTCTAAATCTAACCAATATGACTGATATTTTTCAAATCCAAGATGTGTTGCAAACTATTACCATGTGCTAAATTTGAAAATGATCGGTTAATACATGAAGGCATTTCAAAACGTGTCTTGATAATTTGATCCGATTCGATAAGAAGGATATTTTACATGGATGTTTAATATAAATTTCGAGTTACATCGGTTAAGAGAAATAAACCATATGTCTGATATTTTACACATACAGAATTAGTATACCACTATAATTTAATCTATTATTAAAAAAAAGAGGTACATCGAAATCTGAATGAGATTGAACATTTCAATTTTGGGTAAGATAGGTTTTTAAATAAGGGTATTGTGACCAAATTTTGAAAATTATATATGGGAGCTATATCTAAATTTAATACGATTAAAATAACGGTCGTCATTCTGTAAAAAACAAACACACTGCAACGAATTTCATCAAAATTGGTTTATAATTGCGATCGGAATTTTGCAAACAGCAAATACATGGGCAGACAAAGGACTAAATCGCCTATGCGATTCTGATTCGATCGGTATATATTTTATGTAGTCTAAAACTAATATTTCTGGTAGGCACCTTAACGAAATTTCAGTTACCTCTAAGGAATGTATTGCTGTATTTGCTAACAAAATTTCTGTGGGGCACTGTTATCGATTGTTTAAATTTTGCTCCCAATAAGAAATACTGTATTATTGGCATGCAACATTTTCGTAAGTTTATCGGGCTTAAATACAATCGATAATAACGCCTCATGGAATTTTCGTTAACAAATATGTAGCAATGCATTTCTTATGGGTAGCGGAATATTCGCTAAAGGCCGGTATACCGGCCTTAGCGATGAAATTGTTGTAATAAAAGACCACAAAATAATGTTGTCCCTTTGTCCATGGCTTCGTGTATCCAGAATGGTAACAATGTACTTGTACGCTACTCACATGGGAGAGTGCCCAATACCTCATTCACATTACATGTTAATTAGATTTCAACAGTCATTTGTCTTATGAAAAAAGGATTTCAAATCAACTTTTAGTAGATTTCGAGCCTAATGTGAATGGGCTATAATGGGAATTAGTTGAAATATGTTATTTTATGAAACAATAAACACATATTCGAATGTTATTAATAATATTTTTTTTTAATTCCTATAGTGTTTAGCGAACAAGTTTCCATGCTCCATAACTATGTTAGAAGCTCTCGCATCGTTTTAATTTTTATTGATAGCGATAGTTACTTGAATAGTTACGGAACTTGATTCTTCATGAGTCTAAAGAAAATTGTTTTGGAATAAAAACAAGAAACAATTGTGTCACGATTTAAAATTTGCAATTAAAAATCAGTCTCTATTGCGTGTTGTTGTAGTCGTTTTTTTTTGAAATATTGGTTTAGTTTTTTTTCTATTACTCTTATTGTAGTTGTTGTTGTTGTTGACTTGTAGGTTTAATAGTAATAGTACAATTTTAGTACGATTGGCATATATTGCAGTATGATTTTTGTTTTTCTTTTTATTAAACTTTGTTTTACTTTTGTTTGTCGTAATATTTTTTTATTTTAAAACTATTGTATGTGCCTTAGAAAAAATATCACATTCTTACTTCGTTCGATCGAGAGACTTGTTGTTGTTTTATTTTTTGTGGTATTTGTCTTAAAATTAATTTTATTCCTTTTTATAATATATATATATACAATTTATTTATGTTTTGTTTTTGGTTTTGTGATTTTTGCTAAAATATATTTTTATTTTATATGCATGTATATATATTATTTTTTAATTTTGTATATATGCTTCATTTTTTATAATAATTTATTTTAAAAATATATACTTTTTTTGAGGTCATTACGAAAATTATTGCTAAAACATGTGTATGTGTATGTGTGTGAGTGGTTGATTGGTGGAGAAGTTTGTATAGCTTTTATAGATTTTAAGTATACATATTTAAATTTTAAATCTCCAAACTCAAATGAAAATAATTCTATATTGGTTTGCATACCAAAAACTGTTTAATGGTTGCCTGTAGGGGGAAATCTTTTCTCTAATAACATTTAATTGTTATTAATAATCCTATTCTATAAATATTGTAGACATTTATATAAAAAATTAAGTTGTTTGCTTGTTTTGTGTTTTTTTTCATTTCTTTTTATAATATTTAATATTTCTATGTTAAAATTTTATGTTTTCTTAAGAAAAAGACAGTTAAAGATAAAGAGCATTGGGAGAATTGGGGGGTCTACGAGTTTCGTTTTAGTTTAGTTTCGAGAAAAAAGTTTTAGGTTTAGTTAAAAATATTGCTCACAACATCAACAGTAAAATATTATTTTTTTTTAGTTTTATTTATTTTTATTATTAATATCCAAAAAGACATCTAACACCAAAAAATAGATGTAGGTATAAAATTGTTTTGTATTTCGTTTTATACATATACATATATACGTATATGAATGTATATATAATTTTAGGTATATAAATTGTAATTTGTAATTATTTTTACATGAGATAGTTTGCTTTACTTTGTTGTTAACAAGAATTGTTTCTAACACAATTATAAGTAAAATCCAATTTTATAATTGTAAAAACAAAAATGTATACACTCGACAACGGATCTGAATAAAAGTTAAGAAGTAATTATTCCCAGTTAATTGTTATATTTGTTAAAAAATTCCATTGACATTTTCAAATAATTGAGTTTTGTGAACACTTGCTTTTGTTTTGCTGCTCACCGCAGATGGCGCTATTAGTCCTACCACAAAAACAAGGCTTGGGTCAATCAGATGACGTAAAATACCTTTAAAAACTTTAAAATAAGATAATCATGAGTTTGTCATTAAGTTATTTAAGATAGTTTCCGTTAATTTCAAATCAACTTGTAACGATAAAATTACGGTATTAGTTGTCAGAATCATGTATTCAATTTCTTGTATATTCCTGAATATGTTTTATGTACATTTTCTTTGTTTACCTTCATAACGAAATGTTTGTTTCGCACACATTTGTTGTAAACAGAGCCTTACTCTCTTATCTTTGTTATCTGACCTCATCTTATTACATACACACAGAGAACAATTTGGTTGGAAATCGGTTCTGATAATGAAAATTCTACATTTAGAATTATATATTAGTTGTGTCAATCTATTTCCTTTAATGCAATCATTTTGTCATGCTAACTATCATTTGGCAATAATTTCAATAGAATTTCGTTTGTAATACAAGACAAATGGTTGAAGCAACAAAATCTATGTATTTTGTAGCATTTGTTTTAAATTCTGTTGGCACGACCATCTTTAAATAAATTTCGAAACTGCCATTTATGGCCTGTTCCTGTATATCGAACGAAAGCTTTCTTTCGTATTCCAAACGAAAGAAAATTGATTTTTGTTCTTTTATTTCGAAAGGCAAGTCACTTCATATTTTGTTGTCGAGTAATAAACGAACATATACAATAAGTGTCAAGAAAAAAGTAAAAGCATTGTTAATATTTGAATGAATTCTCAGGCCAAAAATTTAAAAATACTCATTTTTATCAATGTATTCTCATACAAACGAATCGAACTTTCAAAAATAGAAAAACCCAAATTCATTCGAATTCGAGTGACTGTTTTTCTTTCGAACTGGTTTTCGTTCGATATACAGGAACAGGACATTAGTAATCGGCACTGACAATCGGTATTCACAACCGAATCCTATTCGATATATTTGCAAATGTTACTTCAATTTTTGTTAATTATTTGGTGCTCAAAGAATATATTTTTTCTTTCTTTAAGCATCACAATGGACGATTTTTAAGCCGCTGCAAATTTTATTGGCATCCACAATGCAGTCTAAGATATTCTTTGGATGATGGCCGACTGAAATTAATGGACGTAAGTAAAAGATACACATGATATTGAAGTGGATAATTTATGTTGGGTATATTGTAGGGCACAAAGAATCATGCGTACCACACCCCAATCGGATTTAATGATATATATCCAGGATGCATTGTCTACTGGGAACCTCAAAGGGATGTCGCAGTGAATAAAGTGGTACGTTCTGAACTGTTTTTATAAACATGAGTGTACCAAAATCTAACTAATATCATTTGATTTATTTTTAAACAATAATCCAATATGCCAACGTTGTACAACGGACCCAAGTGAATACTTTGTATTTGTCGTGGGCCAGATTCGGCCGAACACTCAAAAGTTATTTTTTTTTATAATTCCTAACACACTATCGGGAGGCACTCAGCAATAAGAAGTTCATCACTTGTGGTTTCAAAATTGGCTTGCTTGTCCAAACGTGTCTGTAGGAACAGGCCAACATAACCTATAGCGACCACGGGCCCATTTTTATGCCTTTTAATATTTAAAACAAAAGTCGTCTTTCAACTGAAGGTCATAATGTATTAAATTTTGCGCGCCCAACCGCTAAAACATTTGAAGGACATTAATTTGTTATCATACATTGTATTTAGCTATACAACTTTATTACAAATATTTACATGTTTTAAACTAAATATAAAGATAAAATAAAATTTAAATGAAATTAATTTTTTTATTCGGTTATAGTGCTATTAAAGTTGGGTGACACAACCAAATGAAGAAGGGAACAACGACCAATTCCATCGTCTGATACAACCAACTTTCCCATACTCGTAATTCGATTGAGTCGACCGAATTTGACACAACTGCCAAAAGGAGGTTGGCAATAAATTCGGTTATCACAACCAACCTATATTCTCCGTGTATTGTTATTGTTGTTTTATTAATGCGAGCATATCGACAGATGGGCCCAGAGAATGAAGCCGCCGAGTCGCTCCGCCGATTTCAGCCGCCGCGACCATTTTTTGCCAGTCGACTCCGCCGCCGAACAACTCATCACCGACAAAATGGGTCGGCTTCATTCAACTGATCTCGATTTAAATCAAAATATCGATCTGATTTAAATCAACAATATTGATTTAAATCAGAAAAATTGTTGTAGTTTTTGCCAAAATGTTGAACATTCCACTCACAATCAATATTGCAAAAATGTAGCTCAGAAAATTTGAATGAAAAGTAAGATTGGTTGTACAACTTATCTTATTACCATTCGGATAACTTCAAATTGATAATTGTCCTCCGCCGAATAAACAAATTTATATCGTTTTATTATTTTTTTTTTGATATTCTTCCTTTAGCTAAGCCATTGATGAAAATACTAAAAACAATTTTAGTTATATATTTCCCGACGTTTCGTCGATGTATGTCGACATTTTCAAGGGTTTTAATATCGGCTTAGCAATCAAGCCGCCGCCGCCGACAAAAATGGATCTTCTTCATTCTCTGGATGGGCCCAGTGCTCCCAAAGAATATTCTGGATAATTATCGTTATTGAAAAGAACTGTGTTGTTTAAGCTCAATTTAACATCTAATGCTCTCCCTCTTGACTTCATTGGAGACACGATGTCTCAAGCAGGCGGCTGAATACAAATCTAGATAGATGGATACCGATCCTCACTTTGTGAAGACATTATTATAATCTTCCTGGGTTGTTTTCCTAAGTTTTTTTTTGTCAGTTTTTGAAAGGCTAAAGTTATAAAATTATGAGATATCCGTGCCGAACTTATACATTTTAAGAAAATTTGTGTGATATTCTTAACAAAAAAAAAAAAAAAATAATAATAAGAACTAGTAGGTGGATTAATTTCAAACAGATAATACATCAAACTTTGATACATTCGTTTTATAATAAAATTTTATAAATTATATTATTTTTATGAAACCTTGCAAAATTGTCATATATTCAATTGTCTTTGGGATTAAAAAATTATAATTGTTTTGTTGTAATTTATTTTTATTTTGTTTTGTAAAATTCCTAATACGTCTAGAGATGTTTTGAAAATGTTTTGTTTTTTTTTGGTTTCGTACCATTTTGATTATAAATAGACACCGAAAAACAGACATTTATCGATTTCTTGTTGTGTGAATATATTCCTCTTCACAATTATATAATTTTTCATATTTATATGTAGTTCTATTGTATTTTGTAATGTTTAAAAACTAATTTCATATACATATTTCGAAAACTTATGAATGCAAGAAATATTCGTTGTTTTTCAATTATATTTGTTTAATCATCAAATGTCTATAAACATGATTTTTGCTTAGTTTTTGTTTTTTGTTTAATATAAAAATAGTTTTTATATGGCTTGAATGAGTTCATGTGTTCTTTTTTTTAAATTTTTGTAATTACAAATCATAAAATAAGTATTTACTCTAAATTAAAGTCTTAAATCCCTCCAATTGTTAATGAGAATGATTCATGGTATTGTTTTGTTCATTAAAAATATTTCTTTTTGTTTTTATTATTTTTATAATTTTTACTAAATTTTATTTATTTTTTTTTTTGACAAATGTACAATAATTTCTCTAAATATTTGAAGTTTCGTATTTGTTCATAAATACGACTATTGAAAATTGGACATTTATAATTCTGTATATTCGAAAGATTAAATATTGCTTTGTTTCGTAATATTTTTTTAATAATTTTGATTCGTTATAATTATAAAGAAAAATTATAATGACTGTGTTTTCTGTTTTTTCGATCAGTAGATATTTTTTTGAAATCTAATTTTACTGCCATATATAACGAAGACCATGTGCTTTGCATTGAAACTCCTAAATAATAATGAAAAAAATATTTAAAAATTGTAGTACACAAAAAGAAATATCACCAAATTTTTTTTCTATACAAATTTAAAGTTAAGTTTATTAAAAATGTAGATGAAAGAATTAAGCATTTTACCAATTGTTTCTTATTTATACAAGTGATTGACAATTTTGAGGTATTCGATAAAAAAATTAATAACTTCAATTTAAATTTTGATTAAAATTAAATAATGTTCCAATCAAAACAATGACTGAAATTTTTACAATTTCAATAAAAAAAAAACACGAAATAGAAATGTTACATTGTTTTTTTTTTTTATTTTGACTGTTATTTTAATCTCAAATAAAAGGTCGTTTATTCTCTAAAATTTTTGCTACTGTATAATTTTTATTTATACGTACACAAAAAAAATTTCACGAAAAAATTTCCAATTAAAATTTTAATTGAGTTTTAAAAAATATTCAATTAAAAAATATTCAATTAAAAATTTCTAATTGACCTTCAATTAATTTTTTAATTGATACTATCATTTCTGTGATTGAAGACATTTCAATTAAAAAATTAATTGGATCAATTAATTTCGTGATTGAATCAGAAAAAAAAATTTTTGTGTGTAGTATAAATAAATTAATTATTTAGAAGAAAATGTCGTGTAATGTACGAAAACTCTTTGAACATTTAATTGTTAAGGGAATTTAGTTTATAAAATTAGTTAGTTAGATTCAATAAAATAACTGATTGAAATTCTGTTTATTGTAAAAGAATATTTTATTTTTTAAGGCAGGTACTATTTTCGCATTTAATTTTGCTTCAATTACTTAAAATATAAATAAGTCCAAACATATTCATGATAAATGATGACATAGGTTGTACGCCTCTGAATTAGAAAAAAGTGAACCCACCATGAAAGAAAATGTATGTTTATTTTAGAAAATTTTAACTAAAATATTTTAGTAATTGAAACGTGTCACAAATAAGTTTATAAGTTTTGTTTGTCAAATTGTAGAAAATATATTAAAAATAATAATTATTTTTCTGTTGTTTAAGAAAATTGCATATTTTGAAGGAAAAAATTGGAGTCAAAAATTGTTAAAATGTCTTCAGCGCTATATGAAGTTCAAGACAGACACAATTTAAGAAAAATGTACTTATTTTAGAAACTTATAGACGCAATTTAAATAAACTTCGCCCATTTTAGGCAAATATGAACTAATTTCAAATTTACTAAAATTGTGTACTTCTTTTTCAGTTCATATCATTAAAGTAAGCAAAATTAATTATTATAATTATATTATTATTATAATTATTAATTTTCATGAACTTAAATAAAGTTAAATCCGCTATAAAAAATTTTGTTCAATGTTTTCTGAGGGTGTTGTATGAAATCATCTACTTCCAAATTAAATATTTTCCAAAGGTAACCTTGAAAATCTCAACGCGAAAATTGAATATAGTGCCGACTTTTATACATGGTTTTTATTTTTTTATATATATATTTTTGTATGAATATATATATATATATATATATATATATATATATATATATATATATATATATATATATATATATATATATATATATATATATATATATATATATATATATATATATATATATATTTTTTTTTTTTTTTTGTATGAATATATATATATATATAATTTTTCATTTACAGAATTTATAATTTTCTTCATTTGCAAAATCATCTCAAAAGAACTTCCAGGGATCTGAATTGACAAACAGCCCATGACATTGCGATTAGGATGTTCGGGAGCCACCGTGGTGCAATGGTTAGCATGCCCGCCTTGCATACACAAGGTCGTGGGTTCGATTCCTGCTACGACCGAACACCAAAAAGTTGTTCAGCGGTGGATTATCCCACCTCAGTAATGCGGGTGACATTTCTGAGGGTTTCAAAGCTTCTAAGTGGTTTCACTGGAATGTGGAACGCCGTTCGGACTCGGCTTTAAAAAGGAGGTCCCATGTAAATGAGCTTAACATGGAATCGGGCAGCACTCAGTGATAAGAGAGAAGTTCACCACTGTGGTATCACAATGGACTGAATAGTCTAAGTGAGCCTGATACATCGGGCTGCCACATAACCTAACCTAACTTAACCTAACCTTAGGATGTTCAAAACCAACACCGGTTAATTGGTTAACGGGATTCCGTTACAAAAATCGAAACCGTATAGTGAAAAAATTACATTTTCATTTAATGCGAAATCCGACTTTTGAGAATCGGTTGACCGTTTTTCTATATTTCCATGAAATTTCTATCTATTTTTTCCATATGTTTCCTCAGAATGCGGAACTTTGTACAGAGATCTATGGAAGAAGTGTAAAAACACACTAATTACAACACGATTTTACTAATTAGCACCAAAACATTTTATTACTCTACTATACGATGATGATAAAACAAAAGGCCGATAAATTATGTACCATTTAAAATTCACTAATGACTTAGTGCGTTCAGTAACGGAATATATTCAGTGTAGAATTCCATAAAAAATATAATAAATGTCGTTTGCAATTGGAGCACCTCATTTTCACAGATTTTTAATTTTTCGGTTATAACTGGTTAGCCGGTTTTGTGCAAAAAACCCGAAAACCGGTTTTCCAAAAATTTGGATATTCGGATAAATCGAAACCCGCTTTAAAAAAACGGCTATTAGGATACCCTAATTGAGATGCATTCACATCACCTTTCGGCCAGCCCATATCTTACTAGTCCTTCGGAGACTTCAAACTGTCATCAGTATCGTGAATATTTTCTTTGAACTCTAACAGTTTTCCCCTAATGGTTTTTCTAAAGATTCCCTTCATTCTCTGTGCAAAAACCCCAGTAATTGAATGTACAGTCGAAGCTCTGTTTAACGAATATCCTATTTAGCGAAAATCCAATTTATCGAACTCCAAATTCTTATTTAGATTATTCTAAATAACGAATGAGCAAAATTTTCGTTCCATTTAAATAAACAGCAAATACAACATCAGTTGAGAAATCGCTGGTGTTGACCTTCTGTCTTATCAATAAGTGCTGCACGATTCTATATTTAGGCCAATTATAAGGACCTCCTTCTTATATCCCATTTCGAATGGTGAAACCACTTAGAGAAGCTCTGGAACTGAAAAGGGATAATAATTAGTGGGGAAAGAAGACCCTGTTGAGCTTGACCGCTGAACAACTTATTTGGCATTCGATCGAAAAGGTAGCAGGAAAGGCGTGTTTGGAAGAAACTATGAACACTACATTGCGACATATGTGACGAATACACACAGAAAACAGATAGGTTGATTATTGTAACGAAAATTCTACATTTACAATCAAATCACAGTTGTGTCTTTCATTTTACTTTATTTACAATCGTTATTTCGTTCCTTCTGTTGTTTGTAATACAAGACAATTAGTTGTCTAAACTAAATGCCTCTCTTTTGAAAAAATTTGATCGAATTCTATAGGCACAACCAACCTTATAAAACCTTTGTAACTGTCATTTAGTAGTCAGCACTTTCGTTTGGTACTCACAGCCGAATTCCTTTGAATATATTTTTGAAATGTCAATAAAATTATTACCATCAACGTTGAAGTATAGTGTGTTTTAATAACAAATAACTAGAACTGAAAACGGAATATTTCTTATTCGTTTCGAAGTTTCTCATCGGTGGACAGCCTATAAAATATTGTCGTGAACAACTCGCGCTGTGCGAAACTGGCCTTAATACACTATATTGGCTGTGAAACGAAAATAATACACAGCAATATTGGCAAAAACAAATAGCTTCAGGGTAGTCAATGCTACGGTGCGCATCCTCAATATGGAATAATTTCATTGGCGGCTCTGAAAAAATCCATCTCTATATATGAAACCCCAAGAAAGTGACCATCGGGGATAGGTTCGTATGTCGTTTTTAAAACTCCACACTAATTTATTTACTTAATTTATTGTGTGTTTTAGACGTGCTATAGACAGTTCGGACACCATCTATAAATACTAATATACGAAGAGTACCAAAGATTTAGCTCCATTATCTGTCGAGTCCCCAACCTATTCATGCTGGAGGGTATACTTTTAAGGGTGAACATTTTTTATAATGTATTAATATATTGTATTTAAATATATGTACCTTCCTATCATCTAAAAAATATAAATAAAATCAGTATTTTGTGGGATTTTGTTATTCAATTCGGTCATGGTGCTTTAAAGTTGGGAGATACAACTAAATGAAGAAGGGAGCAACGACCAATTTCATCGTCTGACACAACCAACTTTAGTTGGGTTTCCCATCATTCGATTGAGTCGACCGAATTTGTTGGGTGTCTCAACTGCCAACTGGTAGTTGCTACAACTGCCAAAATGAGGTTGGCAATAAATTCGATTGTCACAACCAATCTGTATTCTCTGTGTAGGAGCAATGGATGATGGGTGTATTTTAAGAATATAATTTGGAACTCTTCCTATGTCACTGTACTGCTTTTAAAAGATATAGAAAAAAGGGACGGAAAACAGGAACTAAAAATATACTAGGGAATAGGGGTTTGCTGGAAAGAAGACGTTTGAGCGAACAGTGAAATAGGCTGTCATGACTTATGAAACAGGATTCTCTTTCCAACGTAACCCGTATTGAATGGTGTCGACAAAATAATATCGGTATTTTGAGTAATATTGTTATTAAGTCCCTATGTATTAGTGCTAACTTTAATTTTGCTTCTCATATAGTAGAAAATTGCGATTTTCAATAAAAGTTAACCTCTAAATTTTCCGTTCAATTTAACGAATTTTTCTAAATAACGAAAGGGCCTGACAATATATCGTTCGTTAAACCGAGCTTCGACTGTATTCATAATATATAAAACTAAAACAAATTAAAAAAAAAACTCAAAAGTAATTTTTTGTTAAATAAAAAAAATTAAAATTTTATTTAAAAATCATATCAATCTACAGTAAACATTATAAACAATATATATTAAAAAACTAAATTTTTATAAATATTTTCTAAAAAAAAAAGAAATACATATTTCTTAAAATATCCTCACACATGTTCACAGCTTGATTTCTATATCAAAAGAATTCTTCGAACTGTAGAAGTAAGGGAATATTTTAGAATTTTTGTTTTTCATATTTGAAGTGTGATGCAAAAGAAATATTTTGTAGTTTTATACCAAAATATATCATTATAGTTTACCATATATGTATTTATTATGTAAAAGTAATAATTAGAAAAAATATTTTGTTAAAAAAGGACAGTGAAAAATTGCGAAATATAGGCAGTGTTACAAACTGAGAAAATCTAGAAAAAAAGTCTTAAATAAAATTAAAAATTAGTTTTATTTTAAATTCCCAATAATTGTCAATTAGCATAATTTTATTTTTATCTAAAAAAAAATTGAAAATTTTTTGAAGTTATCGTAAATTTATGAACACTTTGTTAAAATACATAGCTAAAGAAAACAACTAAAAAAATAATTTTATAAAATCTAGTTTTATAGAACACTTAGAAAAATCTACAAAATAATTTGAGAACATTTTACGTGTAGTTTTAAACTTGTGTTTTATGAACTCTTAAATGAAATGTATATGTAGTTGTAAATACCTTAGAAGCTTTGATAACCTTGTAGAAAATGTTTTCTACAATACGAACATCTATAAAGAAAATCTCCAATACAAAGAAACCAGAGTAGTATAGTGGTAGTGTATAGTGACATAAAAAAAAACCATAAATATTGGAAAATAAAATATGGCAGTTAGAAGACAAATTGGTGAAGAATATACATATAAAAGATTTCAAGTAATCGTATAAACTATAATAGCTGAACATTACATTACATTTTAGTAATGCCATTGTGGTATAGAATATAGTGGTAATGTCCAAAATCGTGTATAGAAATCTATTTTGCTATTAAAGATATAGGACAATTCCTCATAACCGAAACCAATGCTTGTAATGCTGACGAATAGTCAGATGTTTTTGACATTTAATTCGAATGGAAGCATGTGTTTTTGATATGAAAATGTTGCCCATTTTTTGATAGTTTTGTGTTATTAGCAAAAGAAAAAAACTAAGAATATTTGAAGTATTTGTTTTTTGGTTAAAATTAATTGATAAATTGATAAAGAAATATATGCCAAAAAGTAATCACCTTCGATTAATCTTAAATAATTTTTAGAAATGATAAAAATTCCTTCATATCCTCTCTAAACTCTCTACAATTAGCTTCGTTTCCGTTCTTTCTAGTTTAACTATTTTCTTTTTTCATTGCGTATTTAAAAAGTATTTTCTTTTGTTTTATGTTTATGAGGTACTTTTATATTTTTGGCACAGTGAAAGTTTTTTTCTTATCCTTCCATCTAATTTTTCGATCATTGTTTTGTTACATATTTCGCTTTAAGTATTCACTTTTATAATAATTACATATTTTTTTGATTTTGCAAAAAAATTAAAAACAAAAAATTATAATGATAAATTTTCATTGGTACGGCAAATGTTTATCTTTTTGTAATTTATAATATATTTTAGGTCTTCTGATTTTATTTTGATTATTGAAAATATATGTATTTTCTTTATTTTTAATTCGATGTTCCTGGTTCAATGTTGTTAGGTTTTTGTGTTAAATGGCGTTTTACTTTTGTATATGTTGGTTTGTTTTTTTTTTTCTCTCATTAAATAAGGTGGTCATTTTCGCAATAATATTGAATTATTATATACTGAGTGTAATTTTGATCTATTTCCAGTGATGAAAAACTGTTTAAGGGAGCTCATAGAAAAACCTATTCTTAATATGAATTAAATGTTTTGCGAAGGCCCCCTAGGTTCAATCCCCATTGAGTCATTTAAATCTTTATATATGTGATCCCAAAGACATTTTGAAATCTATAAACTATAGCGCCACTTTGAACTGACTGAAATATTAAACTTCATACACATTACACTTTAAAAATATACTTTAACTAGATTTCAACTGTCAGTTGCCTTATAAAAATGGGATTTCAAATCCACTTTTAGTAGATTTCGAGCCTAATGAATGAATAATGAATAACTTAGCTAATGTAGATATACATGTTCAACAAAATTAATAGGTATATTCCTCGATAGTCGGTAGTGAATAGGAAAAATGAGCCCTTAAATATTAAATGTATTAAGAACCCAAAACATTTTTTTGAAGTCTATATTATAGCGCTCTTTTTCTGGTTGAAATATTGCTTAGAAAATATAGATATACATTTTAAACAAAATTAATAGATATATTCCTCGATAGTCGATAGCTAAATGGGAAAGTTAGTCTTTAGTCGATGGCGTCGCCGATTAAGTAGGCTCAACTCGACTAATGCGCCATCGACGAATGCCATTTGCCTTATAAAAAATTTACTTTTATACCTCATTCACATTACACTTTCAAAATCCACTTTAACTAGGTTTCAACTGTCATTTATCCCTTATAAATAAGGGATTTCAAATCAATTTTTAATAGATTTTGAACCTAATGTGTATGTTACACACAAATTGTTTTTTTCTTATTCAATCACGAAATTAATTGATCCAATTAATTTTTTAATTAAAATATCTTCAATCACGAAAATGATAGTATCAATCAAAATTTTAAGTGCACAGAAAAACATTTCACGAACATTTTTCCAATTCAAATCTTAATTGTGTTTTGAAAAATATTCAATTAAAAATTTAATTGATTCAACAAATTTTTTAATTCAAACATAAATCAATCACATAAATTAATATCATCAATTAATTTTTTAATTTACTTTCAATTAATTGTTTAATTGATACTATCATTTCTGTGATTGAAGACATTTCAATTAAAAAATTAATTGATTTCATAGCAAATTTCAATTAATTTTTTAATTGATTCAATTAAAAATTTAATTGATGTTGGTTGCAAAACCTAATTAATTTTTTAATTAACAAAGGTAACTATATTCAATTACTTTCTGATTTTAGTTTAAAAATTGATTGTTTGAACTACATTTTTAATTAAAAATTAAAAAAAAAATGTTCATCACTCTTTTTAACTGTCTCTCACTCTTTTTAACCGAGTTTGATAAAAAATTTATTGTATCAATTAAGTGTTTAATTAAAAATTTCTAAATTTGCAATCATTGACTTAATTAACTTAACTATTGATAAAAAGGTTAATTGTGTCAATTAATTTATTAATTGAAAAAATAAACTTTTTAATTGGAAATATTTTGGTGATACTTTTTTCGGTGTATGAGGTATTAGTATATTTCTCGAGCCTAATGTGAATGAGGTATAAAATGGGCTTGGAAGTGTAATGTGAATGCCGTATGAGGGAAAGCATTGCAAATTCCAAAACATACTTGGTGTGAACACTATATTGGACTATAAAAAATGTTTAGTGTGAACGCCGTATTAGAAGTTATGGAAAATTTAGAATATTTTTTTATATTTTTGTAGCATATTATAGATGAGTATAATTTTATTATTTCAATATATACACAGACCGATAGAAAATATCTTCGAATGACATCAAAGGAGATTGGCTAATGATAGATATCGATTGGTATCTATTTGAGAACATATGTTACCAATTTTCCGCCCAATAGTACGACCACTCAGTATATTTCAATTCAATATTAATTTCATTAATTATAGGAGAACTAGTACAAATTAAATATAATAATTTTTATGTTTGTTACTATTATCATTTGATTTCTGCTTGTGGAGTTTTACATTTTGTTTTCTAGTTGTGGGTGTAATTTGTTTTGAATTTAAGTTACTTGTGCTATAAATCACAGATTATTGTTATATTTTCATTTATGGTTATGCTTCTATGTATTTTGATTGATTTGATTGTTTAACTATAATTTGTGGTTATTGTATTTGTATAACATATAGATAAAGTAAGTTTAGAACTTAACTATGGTTAAAAAAATGAACAAAATTTAACTATCGGCGGTGGCAGATTTTTGTATTTTATACAAATTGCTATTGCTGAAAAATTATAATAAACTTTGTATATTGGTGGTAACTATAATATGTCCTAGATAGGTAGTTATTATAAAGAAAATAATATTGAATTATTGTTTATTTATAAAATAAAGTAATTAAATTAAATTGATTGCTCTATGTTTTTTTTTGTGTTTGTTTTGTAACATACAATAAAAATTTTATCTATTGTTATGCCTCATTTTTGCTACTTTTAATTAGGAGTTTTATTTTGTAATTGGATCAGTTTTGTATATCATTAGAAAATAGTTAACAGTAATGAATAAAAAAAATATACATACAATTATGAACCAATTAAAATTATTGCATTTTGTTTGTAGTTAGTATTGTTTAGTTCTTAAAGAATCGTAAACAATTTGTTTTTGTTTGTATACTATTTTTGTTTCATATGTTATAAAAAAAATTTGTCTATTTCTTATTTTGTTTATATATTGATTGCATTTAATAACTTATTTGATTTGTTTAAGGCTATTTTGATTTTCGTTTGTGGCTATTTACTTTTAGTAATTTCTCAGAGATTTTCTTCTATAGTAAAATCCATTTAAAATTATAACTTAAAAAATAATCGGCAGAATAGTTTACATTTGTAGTTTCATTGCTGGTTATTTGTAATATAAAAAAATGTACGTGAGTGTGATAGTATTTAATACTCATTTGTTGTAATTATTATTAGGATGTAATTAAATATTATAGGTTTAGGTGGATATCTGAAACCAAGATTTGTTTCCATATTTAAGCTTCTTTTGTCTAATACCTTTCAAAAAACTCTCAACTGTGATGTTGTTTTTTTCTCTTGTTGTTTATAACATAAATGTATGTGTTGTTTGTCTAAAATAGTTATTTTAATTTTGAAAATGTTCCTCATCTTCTTTTGTTTTCAATCTTAACGAAATCCAGCACCAGAACATAATAGAAGTTAAATGTTTATTTTGACAATGCCTAAAGTAAAGTTTAAAATAAAATCCTATATAAATATTTAGTTTTGGGAACAAGTTTATTATGGGTTTATAAATATTAATAATCTTCTTTTAAAATTCTGATAATTTATTCTTGAATCAGGTAGTGTCACCTTTACAAAAATTAGTACTTTTTTTACTGAAACAGGAAAAATTGAAACGGAATATTATAAAATAAGAGACCTGGTAACATTTACAAAAAAAAAAGAAACATAATTTTCTCATATTCTTCAAAAGTATAAATACTTTTTTATTTAAGGTCAGTGAGTGAGTTTAAGGTATGTTCGATTTTTGGGCCAAAAATCATTTTGTTAATTATGGCTATCCATAAGAGCTCAGCGTCGGTATGTATTGGCAGGTTAAATTACATTAAGTGATATTTATTCGATTCACAATAGCAGGTTATTGTGAATAACTTTTAAAATAAAGGTCGGTACTTAGTTCGCATTTTACTACTGGAAACCCAATGTGACTTGGATCCCTCCATATTATGGTCCAAATGGTCAATTCAATAAGTTTTCCTTCCTTAAAATAACATAGTAAAGAAAAGTAACCGTGAACTTTTTGAATTTCAATTGTGAAATACGAACTCAGGACAGGCCTTAGGTTAAAGTGGCAGTCCGATTTAGTTTCAGGCTGACTTAAACTATTCAGTAGAGGTGTGCACGTGAGTAATATTATACTCACGCTCACGCGCACTCACGACGGAAAAATATTACTCACGCACGATATTGTTTGGTAGCACTCACGCACACTCACAAAAAGAAAATCTGTACTCACGCACGAAATGTCGTGACTCACGAAAAATACCGTGACTCACGAAAAATATCGTGACTCACGAAAAATATCGTGACTCACGAAAAATATCGTGACTCACGAAAAATATCGTGACTCACGAAAAATATCGTGACTCACGAAAAATGTCGTGACTCACGAATAATTTTATGACTAAATTACTTTAGCGACGTGTTTGAAAACATGAGTATGATTACAGTCGAGAGCGTTATTAAACTCTTAACATCCCAGGTGTCACTAAAATTGTAAATGGATTCATCTCGTAAGCGTTTTATGTCCGTGGGCATGATTTTTTTCGTGAGCGTGTTATTCCGATATTCGTTACTCACGCACATTCACGAAGAAATTATTTTCGTGACTCACGCACGACTTTTGGTTATTTAATCATGCTCACGCACACTCACGCCGTTGCCATCAGCGTGACTCACGACTCACGAAATTTTTCGTGAGTCACGACAATTTCGGGTCACGTGCACACCTCTACTATTCAGTCCAATGTGATAGGCCTTAATATTATAATGCTATAAATAACCATTAGCAAGAATTATTGAGTATGCTAACGGAGCTAATATGTCTTGAATATTGTCGGAGTGTCCCAAAACTACATTTAAAATAAATATAATTTATTTAATATGCACTTTAAGTGAAAAAACTTCTAATTTTTTTATGTTGCAATAATCAATGTGATTTTTTGGTACAAAAAAATATTTAACTATTTTTTTTGGGAAAATCTAGCGATTTTTAGTGAAATATTTCTGGCAACGCTGCATAAGAAATACACAGAGAGAATAAAAGATAAGAGGACAAAACTGTGAAGCGAAGCTGCGTCAGTAGGTGGTAGTCATGAGGAAAATTTCTCTAATATCATGCAGTTTTTGTCGGCGCTTCTCTCAAATATCATACAGTTTGCGTCGGCGTCACCCAGTTCATTTCTCTGCCGGCTTTACGAAACGTAAGGAAAATATGATTTAGAACCTACTTGCTAATAACAAATGTTCTTTTATAAAATTCGTTTCATTCTATTAAATTTTTTTTGCAGACAATTTGAAATTACACGCAAAGAAAAAAAAAAACGTTTGGAAAACGTGTACCGAAAACGTTTTTCTTTTGTTAGAGTTTTTTGAATTGCTTCGAAAATTTTAAACTTTTATCACCAAAAAAATTCGTTTGTTACAAAGTTATTATTTTTTCAATAAACAAAGTTATTTTTGAAACAACAACAGAGTCCATTTCGTTTATATCAAACACTGTTCTTTTCTGACTTTTGGTCTTTAATAAAACACATTTTACAGTTCAAAATTTAATATAGTACAATGTAATGTTGAACATTTTTTTCGGAATCTTCTGAACATATGTAGAATGTATGTAAAAAAAAAAAAAAAAACTTTGGTCGAAGCAGGGATCGAACCCACGACCCTTGGCATGAGAGTCAGACGTAGCAACCATTGCTCCACGGTGCCAAACTAAATGTTTGTTTCTGTTAAATAAACTTTGTTTATTCGGTTCGTGGGCGCCGCAAGCTATGCTATATAAATATAACTTATATGGATATTTATCTATTGATGACCATAACAGGTACATAGCTCAGTGGTTAGTGTGTTGGCTTACAAAGTGCATGGTCCGCGGTTCGATTCTCCGTCCAGGCGAAAGGTAAAAAAATTTTAAAAATTTATAAAATCGTATAATTTCTTCTACATTGTTTGTATTACAGAAAAAGGTGCTAAGAACTAAAAATCTTCGTGGAAGTGTGAAAGATATGAGGGAAAATGCAATTAGCCAGAAAAAAAAATTTTTTTGAGTTAGTCTTTATGAAATTGTTTTTACATCCTGGAAAAGAATAAACGTTTATCACAAAAAGTATATACTTTTCTTCCAAATACACTTCCTTACAGCGAAAAGCAAATGAGAAACGAACTTTGTTTGTCTAAAATTTCGTTTGGGAGGAAAGAATTATTTTTTTGCGTGTATAACTGCCGATGCCTTAATAAAGAATTTATCAAAACAGCTCTACGACCGCAACGTCGGATTTACCAAGGCTGCAGGCATTGTGCGACATCTATACGGTTGACATTTGTTGTTTTTGTAGAAGAGAAATTTTCGTCCTTTTGTGTTTTCATTCTCTCTGAAATACATACAAGGGCACGCCTTGGGGAAAAATTCATGTTTTTGCTATGATCATCCGAAATACTTTAATATTTGAGAAAGTAACACTACCTAACTCTTTTGATAATTAGAATTTTTGAAAATTTTCTCTAATTCGAAAATCTACCAAATAAAATATTGGCTAACTCTCACGAGACAATAATAAAGTGGAATCATCAAAACAACCGAACATAATATTTTTGCATATCGTATTATCCAAACACCAATCTTTGTTATGTTAGGTACAATGGCAGCCCGTTTTTGCTCAATGACAAGTGATCTCTTTACAAGAATTTGAACGGCGTGTCACTTCACCAAGAGAAGCTTTAATTTCCTCAGGATTGTCACCAGCATTACGGAAAGGAACATTTTGTTCGCTGAAAAACATTTTGTTCGCCCGAAATTGGGAATGGACCCCTGATTTTTTGTATGCAAAAGACATCTCTGTGTTTGGACCCATATTCTCGGCGTCTCAAATACAGGAATGTTAGCTGATTTGTGCATGACGAATTTTCCACACGAAAATTCCAGAGTTCCATGCAAAGATTATAAACTTGAGGAAGATAGGAAATTGGCTTGCGCCATACCAAATATTGCATTTACCATGTTAGTTCAATACATGTTTATAATCTTTTAGTTGTTTTTCGTTTTTATTTTTTAAATGAAAAATGTAATTTTCTTAATAAAACAATGTTAAATTTTAGGCAACAGAAAAAAAAATACATTTTCCCCTTTATGGAAATTTATTTCGTGCACTTTATTTCTTTTTATTTGCATTTTAATGCTACGTCAATACTTGTCGTATACACGTTTGGTTCGAGTATTAAACTAATCTGGTAAATGGTTCGATATCCTCAGTAGCTAATTTCCTATCTTCCTACAATCTATAATCTTTGGTTCCATATATATGTTGTTGAAAGAGTTCAAAGCAAAAATTTCGCCGTTATTTCGTGCAAACGTAGCAGTTTTCCGTACGAAAACGTGATCTTAGTACTAGGCTTTACTTAGCTTATATCATATAGTGCTCATACATGCAGTATATCAGTTATTCGATATACAGAGTCACCAATTAATCAAAAATATTAATTTAAATCAGAAAGGTGAATTAATAATTTTTGCATTTTTTGCAAAATTGTTGAACCTTCTACTCAGTATCAAGTTGCTGTAATAATTTTGCAACAATTTGATTGTAAGATTGGTTGTAAAACTGATCTCATTAGCAATCGGATAACTTCAAATTGATTTTATAATGGATAAATGTCCACAGCTGAATTGACAAATTTATATCGGTTTAGCCGTCAAGTCGCCACCGTCGCCGGAGGCAAACAATTAGTGTCAGCCGCTGCCGACAAAAATGGGTCGGCGTCAGTCTCTAATTGTGATCATTAAAATATCAGCAATATGTTCACCATGCTACCTGATGACATGCGTTTTTCGAACTATTATGCGAATTTGTTTGGTTAAAGCCTAGTACTAATATAATGATTTCGCACGAAAAACTGTTATACTACATATAATCAACGTTCGAGCGGAATAAATGGTTTGAGTGATAGTGTACAACTCTGAAATTTTCGCAAGGAAAACTAGACAGGAATAGACATTTCGAACAAATAATTTCACAACCCTGTCTTTGGTACCCAATTCACTGTGATATATGCTGATATACTTTTTTCGCAGAAACGAACTTAGCAATAAGCATAAACAGGAAGTAGTTGTTTAATTACTAATGGGGAAGTGGTTGTTTGCATTACAACTTGATAATTTGACATTCGACAAAAAATTGTAGTTTGTTGTTTCAGTGATGCCAACTTACAATTGCACCATGCACCATTTTTTAGCAATTCCAATACAGTTAAGTTTTCATTTCTGTAGAAATATTATGAAATTACTACTTCAAAGGAAAGTGTAAATAGTTTTCTTAAAAATATTAGAAATTGATTTTAAGTGAAAAAATAATAAGAAAATAATACCCATAATCGGTTCCCATATAAACTAAAAACTTGTCAAATGTTTGCCATCGTCTCATATCTATGCAAATAGAACATTTGCTTTATAATGTGGCCAATATTTGCATAAACTAATTACCTTAGAATTTCACCTAAACAAATCAAATTTGTAAAACTTATAACTAAACAATGTTTTTTGTTTGTTTTGAAATTTATAAATTAAATATTTTACAGTTAATATAGACTTCGACTTATTTGAAATATATTGTATAGATAATGTCTAGCGTAACGATTTATGTGAAAAAAATATCATTGAAATGACAACAAAATCTAAAATACAAATGTATTAAATTTAAGATTCCTGTAAATACGCCTCAATCGTTTAACGAAGTCAATTCGCGACAGAACATTTTCTGGTGTGTAATTTTTTGTTTAATGTACTTTTGTGTGTTAATTGCATTGCATTGCGAGCGGAACTTGTTATGCACAAGTATATGCAATATAGTTATATATGTATGTATATGCCATTTGTTTTGTAGTTGTATGTATGTATGTAGTGTATATACCAAAGTTCTTACGTATTCTAAAATTTTTAGTTTAGCTTCCGTCTTCTTTTCAAAAATTGATCTATGTTGAGTTTTTTTTTTGTAGAATGCAACCATGTGTTTTCATGCTACTGTATTATGGGCCGGCGGCATATTTCGAAATATCGAATACCTAACGGCGAAGGAGTCTTCTCCTTCGCACCTCATCTCAGCGTGGAGCATTGTGAATATGTGTTGTGAGATGTTTTGACAGATAATCGGCCCTTGCAAAACATTTGCCACATGATTCACAATGGTAAGGCCTCTCTCCCGTGTGTATACGCAAGTGGCGGGTTAGATCCGATTTGCCACCAAAGGCACGTCCGCAGAAGAGGCAAACAAAAGGTCGTTCGCCCGTGTGTTTTCGTACGTGTAATTTCAAATTTTCCTTGGAGCGAACACATTTGCCACAGAAGGGGCAAGCGAAACGAGAAGCTGGAGGTCTATAGTCGAGAAAGAGATTTGAGATATTAGAGGAAATCTAATCGGCGGTTTATACATTTACTATCGTACCTTTTATCGCGTTGTCTTTCCTGGGCATCAACACGCAGAAAATTCAATATAGATGCCTCTTGTGGATTTAGGCCCAAGAACTGCTCGTTCGGTAAGCGTTCGGCATTGATGAGCGATGTTATTGAATTGAGAGAACTTAAGGAATTCATGGAATTAGCAGCGGCGGCAGCCGCAGCTACGGCAGCCTGTTGGGCTGTCTGAGGTGTCATTTGTATTGGATGTTGAGGTGTAGTGGCTGCAGCTGCAGCCGCTGCCATAGCCGTCATATTGTGGGCCAAATGGCCGGGCAGTTGAGAGTTCAGATGTGGGTGATGTCCTAAATGATGTTGTGGGTGATGTTGTTGCTGTGACGTTGGAATCGTTGGATGTTGATGCGGCGTATGATAGGAGGGATCCGTTTCCATGTGGGATGGTAAGGGTGTATTAAGAAGACGTTGCTAATTAAGAATGAGAACAACAAACAAAAATATTATCTAACTATAGTTACAATTATTACCAAAGATACAAGGGAAGTAGAAAAAGCATTATTTTAGATTAAGTTGACAGAGAATACTAACTTAGCCAAAAAAGTCTTATAAGCTAACTCTTATGGAAATTACATACTTGGATTATTCCTCCAAATTGAAATTGAAATTGAAATTCGAAATTTATTTTTTAGAAGCATTGCTGAATTCACCGGATTGGTGAACGATGACAAATAATAATAAAATAAGCAAATAAAAAGCGAAAAGGCCAATTTCAATAGAATACTTACCCTCTTGTTTGTACTATGAATTGCGTCAGAGCTATTAATAATATTCAGCTCATTCAAATTGGTCTGCAATTTTTGATTTTCCGAGTAACTTAGAACTCCGGTCGACTCTTCGCCACCTGCTTCACTCTCCTCCTCATGTCTCTGTTGCTGCATTAGCTGTTGTGGTGGATCTTCATCATCCCGCTCTTTTTTGATGTTTATACGTAAATCTTCGACAACATCCGCATCGGAGCCCATCGACGGACTGCAGGGATCCTGAGAACCCTGGGCCATGTCCGGGTGCAAATGCATGGCAAATGGATGCTTACCTTTTTTGCCATGTAAACGTTCCAGGGCATGATTTAAACGATGTTTCTTAAAAGATTTCAAGTAGCGGAATTGCATGCCACAGACGTCACAAGTGAAGAGCTTATCCGCGGGGAGACGCGATCGATGATTGGTTTCTTTATGTTTGGCATAAGCTGAACGATATCGATAGGTTTGACCACATTGTTCACAAATAAAAGGTTTTTCCTCACCTGGTCCCAATAGGGGATGCTGTAGGGCGGCATGCTGCTCCAATAGCCAAACATTTGGGAAATGGGCATTGCACACTATGCAACGGGTCTCCTCTTCGATGGGTTCGCTGAACAGCGATGAGGTATCCGATGGGCTTTTCAACAAACTACTACGGCTAAGTGAAAGTTGACCTGGTGTACCAGGTGTTGGTGGCGGTGTAGATGAGGTAGATGAAGAGGAGCTTTTCTCCTTACAACTTGAGGTATCCGTTGGAGTGCTTGAGTTCAATAAAATTTGCGAATACGTTTTCAACCCCGACTCAACAGTCAATGCCGAGCCGGAGTGACGGCGTTGCAATAATTGTTCTAAGGAATCCTTATAGATCATTGATGAGGTAATGGAACTAGTTGTGGCTGCACTCGAATTGCCACTGTCACGATCTCTAATGGCTGCTGCCTCATCATGCTGGTTCGGTGTCAATTCAATAACGACATCACTATCATTGTTGTCCTCCTTGGGATGGCAAGGTGTCATAGAGCGTTCGCAGGTCTTGTGCAGGGACTGCATAGAACTGGAACCCGGATGCTGTTGTGGAGATGGCGTATTTTGTCGAGTTAATTTTATTAGCTTCTGTGGCTGTAATTGATGTTGGTGCTGTTGCAAATGATGGTGTGGACTTTGTGCTTGCTGATGATGGAAAAATGCACTTGGCGATGGATAACGTATATTAAAAGGTGGTTGTTGTTTGTACTGCTGTTGCTGTGGTATGGAACGGTGTTGCTGTTTGCTGACCAAATCATTGGATACTGAAGTAGGTGTTGATCGGGCTAATAGATCGGCAGTGCTGGGATGCATATGGTTGGGATGATAGTCTTTGGAGAGTAGATCGCTTAAATGATTGTAGCGGTGGGAGAAATCTTTTGATGTGGGTGGAGGAGTCAATAAACCACGATTTCTGAAATACAAAGTAAGAGAAAAATCATCAACCATAATAGCATCTGTTCGTATTGGGATCATACTCACCTTAATGCCTCTTCTGCCAACCATGTCTGATGGTGTAACATTGTCAATATTCTGGACGGATCAATATCGAATAAACTCAAGCCCAGAGGGGTGAATGGGAAAGCAAATGGTGTTGGACATCTGGCAGCCATACCAAAATTACGTAAAAGCTTAAAAAGTAAACAGAAATAAAAAGAAAAAAACAAAATTAACATTAAACTCGTCTTAATTATATGCTAGGGCAGTATATTAGGGGTTAGTCTTTTTTAATGTCAAAGCCAATGATTGATTAAACACAAATGAACATGCAACTAACAAATTTACACACACATACAACATTTAAAACAACGTTGAGAAAAGAATTTGAATTTGGGATATTGCTATAAGGCAAAAATAAAAATATACCATTTTTTCTAAAAGGATTGTTTGGGTTTTCTTTTGTCTTACTTTAAGCTTACCATATTATCCTGTGCCAGGACTAGGCAAGATTAGTTTTAAAATATATGTTAATATTATTGTTGGAAAAAGTTAAATAATAGATAAAGATTATTTCATACTTATTTTATTGAAGTTTTTGTGTTTTTTTTGTGGTAGTCGAACTATGAAAATATAAGAATAAAATATAAGAAAACTTTCACATTCTTTTTTCTCAACAAATTAGAAATTTCAAAATTTCCATTTTTTCCTGTAGAAACAGTATCTGCGAAAAAATCATAGCAATTTGATAAGACAACAAGCAATGAGTACCAGATTTTAGAATTTGCTCCCCATACATTGGTTGATAAAGACAATTTTCTATGGGTGCAAAAAAAATTCAAGGACTGGGCCCCCGGCCCGCCTCCTCGTACGTGTCTGATGGCAGCTATTCCTTAAAGTAAATCGACGTATTCCGAAATCAGTAGATATTGCCTTTGAACCAAAGTAAAAGCCTATGCTAAATTAGAAGACGATAGGGCTTCAATTACGAGTTATATTTTGAACAAAAAATACCTGTGCAGCCGGACGGACAAAATCGACTCAGATCTTGGTTCTGGGTATTACATACATATTTAAAAAAACATAAATAAAATAGCAGACAGTTTTTTAAGTAATTAAATACCTCATTTAATTTTAAAATAAGTTCTTTACATTAAACAGAGAGTTAGCCTTACTTCAAAATCAAACGACTTTAACAGAGGGATGGATATCTTCAAAAATGAGAGTCTTAAAACAGTAAAATTTGAAAACAAAACTTGTAGGCTTAATTCTAATCAAAATTTCTTTATTTTTAAGAAAGTTGTCCTTATTGTTCTGTACAGTTAGTGTCCTATAATTTTAGGTGCCTTATCTTTGGTATTTGGAAAATATTTTGCAGTTTTCACGCATTCAATAAAAAAATTAATTGGCAAAACAACTGAAATTTTTACGGTTTCAAATAAAAAAAATAATCAAAAAATTTGATTATGAAGAAAATTTTTTATTTTTTTAATTAAAAAACATATATTAGAGCTCAAAGGAGCGAAACGATAACAAGGGTGTTCCTTATCATCGTGTCAGTCAATAAAATAAACTAGTAATAAATAGCATAAATATAAGTTTAGTAAATCGTATAAATTATTAATCGCAAAAAGTCAGGTAATAGAAGTGTGGAGAAATTTTTTTCTGATTCAATCAATTAATTTATTAATTCAAATTTCTTCAATTATACTACCAATCAGATAAAAAAATTAAAAAAAATATATATATATACTTGATTGAAAACATTAATTTCATTTTGCTCGAAAAATTCAATTAATTTTTTAATTGAGGTATTTTATTATTTACGTCAACATCTTTTTATTTATTTACTATTATTTTTGTATACTTATTTAAATTTTTTTCGTTTAAATGCACTTTCTTATGAATTTTCCGTTTTAATTATAGTTGATTTTTTGTTTAGATTTGAGTCAAAATTTAATAAACCAATAAATGGTATGGATCCACTCGAGACATAAATAATCTACCAACATTTGGAGAAAATTTTACCAAAAAACTACCAAACAAAAAAATCCCATCTTGCATTTCTTTCATTTCATTTCTTTAGAAAAAATGTTGTTAAAATTTTATTTCTATAGAAAATTTTGTCAAAATTTTATTTCTACGAAAAATGTTGTAAAAATTTTATTTCTATAGAAAATTTTGTCAAAATTTACTACCAAACAGTAAAAAATCTACCATTTTTGGTTGAATTCTAACAACTTTGGTAACCGTGTATGGAACTAATTATTTCCGAATAAAATTTAGATTTTATATTTTTTTTTGTTGGGTTGGAAATATTCTTTTATTAAATTAAAATGTTAATTGAGATAATTAATATTTTAGTTAAATATGTAAAACATTTCCATTTTCTTAATTGGTTTAAAATAATAATATAATTAAAAAATTGTATCAGTTAAGGCCTGCTTATGCATCTAAAAATGTAACGTTGCCATGACGTTACGGCATCGTAAAATTTTTAGGCTAATGCCTAATTGACACGTACCATATGATCGCTAATCTAGTGAACAAAGGATCAAGAGGAGGCGGGAAAATGTTGATTTTCTATATTTAAAGTGAATGATGTGGCTATACATGAATCTAAGTTTTTCAAATTTCTATCTCTTCACGCAAAGTACATTTTCTTTCACTCGACGATATTATTTTTATTATTTTTTGACCAGTTGATACAAACACGAGACGTAAGTTTTTGTTTGTTTTTCTGAATCCTACGATACGCTTACGTTGTGCAATGTTCACGCAACGGTACGTTTTTGGATTTATAACCAGGCCTTTAATTTTTTAATGTATTTCAATAAATTTGATGATAATGTGCTTGGGGAAAATTCATTAAAAAATCAAACAATTTTTCTGGGCATTTTATGTTAAACCAAATAAAAACAATTGTTGCATAGGTATTTTGTTATTAAAAAAAGAAAATATTCAGTGAGAATTCTATTTCTAAACCAAAGGAAAATAACAGCTGTCAAATCCACTAAATATACGAAATCGTCATATTTGTTAGTGTGAACACTCGATATTTGTAAAGTGATATTGACAATAAGAACGAGATTTCTACTGCAGTGTGAAAACAGTATAAGTAGAAGAATCTAAAAAGTAATGAAACAATTCTCATTTTTGAGGCAATTTCAATTTTTGAAAAGGTAGAAAAGACGATCTTTTAAAAAGTAGATGAGTTGCTGTTACAATTTAAAATTTGAAAATGTTGAAAAAATCAACGTTTCGAGTGTGATGACACCCTTCCACTTTGGAGCCTCTTTTTTTACTTTTGTACAGAACGAAAATCCCTTATCGGCTTGTTCACAGTCAATTAACCCTCTAATGCCCAAGCCCGCCTTTAGGCGTGTTTCATTTTATAAGGAAGCTTTTAGTAAAACACACCTTAAGACAACAAAAACGGATCAAATAAAAAGAAAACTTAGTTGAAACTGTTCAAGAGGATTTGCAGCATATACTGAATTTTACCGTATAAATTTTTCTTGTTAACTTTTCTTGCTTTCGTGTCGTTAACATTGAAAATTTAATCAGTTGGCAAAAAAATTGGGGCATTAGAGGGTTAATATTAGGTGATAAGAGCTACCACTTCCATATCATTAGTATAATAAAACAACATATTATCAATTTGTTTTTTCATATTTAATGTTTATTGTTTGTTTTTGTTGTTTTTTTTTTCAAAATGGTTTTCTTTTCAATATACGTTTTTTTGTTGGTTTATAACTATATTTTCTGTTTTATGCAAAAAAATAAAATATGTAGAAAAAACGTAACACGTTTTCCTTACAATAAAAATCAGTTTCAGTATTATTTCTGGTTGTTGTGGTTTTCTGATTTGTTATTCAGTAAATTTTCGGTATTCCGTTATCTGTTCAATTTTATTTTTCATTAGCTTCAATACGGCGCATTTCATTATAGGTATATTTTTTCAATATATATATATACCATATAAGTGTATATATATATATATATATTTATAATTCTGAGGTTTTTTCTTCTAAATATGTGTTTTTGTTTTTTTGTTTAAGTTAGCTTCTCTTCTAAATTGCAACCTTCATCTGTTTTGTGGGTATTTTTTCAGCTTCTATTCTTTTCGTTTTTTTTGCTTTTGCTGGAAAATTATATAGATTTTCTCTGATTAGGGGGAGGGGGTCGTTATGTATGTATGTATGTAATTCTCGTAAATGGGGTAAATGTATTAATTTGAAGTTCATAATTTACACCTATGATATGCATTTTTTGTAAATTTTCTTTCCATTTTGTTTTTATTAAAATTCTATTAAAAGAATGCAAGAGAAAATATTTTTTTGGGGGGTTCTCAAGGAGTCCTGATAATAGCCGGCCTAAAATGTTATATGTATTTGTGGGTGTATATGTGCCTCTTTTTGTCAATTTTAGTTTTATATATTTTTTTCTATGGTGTATGGGATCTGGAATATTAAATAACTTCCTAGAGTTTCAATAATAAAATTATATGACTTATTTTCCAAAATAAAATTAAATTTATTTTTTGAGTCTAGGCTAATGGGATGTGCCCTTTAGTATTTTCCTCATCTCATTGCTGGTATATTTGTTTTGTATAATTTATAAAATTTTCTGTGGATACAAATTTTAACCTTCCGAAATTTTTGATAATAAAAATATCAATTTTTTTTTAATTTATGTTTTTTTTTTCAAATAAAATCTTTATTAATAATAAATTAGAATTAAAAAATGTTTAAATAGTTTTTAAGTTTAAATATAATGGGAACTTAAAATTTCATGTTGCTTTATTATTTGTGGTCAATAAAATATAAAAAGAAATACGAATATTAAAATTATTTAAATACATGCTGTGTAAATAAAATTAAAATTACAAAAAAAAAAAAAATAATAATATATATGTTATAATGACATTAAATGATTGATTATGTTAAAACATTTATATATGTTTATATGAATGTGTTTGGGTGTATGTATGTCAATGCAATTGTTTTTTTACTAGTTCCAGCTTAGTTTTAAGAATGTATATGTTAAATACTTCAGCTTAGCTTAGTTTATTCTTCTCGGTCTTTTTAAATATTAAAAAAAAGACTTTATATTTTTGTTTCTTAACATGTAATGCTTTTATAAAACTAAGTTTTATTTTCTGTTGATGATAATTTTGGTTCTTTTTTAAAATGTTTTTTTTGTTTTTGCTTTTTTTATTATTAATTTGTTTGTTTTAATAACATAACATATGTTTCTGGTTGTTTGTTAGTTAGCTTTTGTTGCTTTTTGCAAGTGTCATTGTATTATTTTTTGTTGTTTTTTTTCTTAAGTATATATATATGTAATTATTAAAAAATATATATACTATAATATATATTTTATTGTAGGAACATATTGACGTAATTTAACGTATTGCAGCTATTTTTTTTTTGTTTCTTTGAAATTTATTAGAAAATTAAGAAGGAATGTAACAAAATATGTCTTTATGTAGAAATTCAAATCTTAAAAATAAGAAAACTATAATGAAAATAAGCAAAAGTATATTAGCAGAAAATCATATTGAGAACAATAATTAAATATGTATAACATTGATAAAAAATATTATAATATTGACAAAAATAACCAAGGTAGTGTCACTTCTACAACAACATTAGTTTGTTTACCAATCGATGTTTGAGTCTCGGGTTAAATACCATTCGGAAAAGTCTGATATTTATTTTTAATCAATAATAGAATTTTAATTGAATTTAACAAAAATCAATAAAATAAAAAACTATTTGTTTCAAACAATTTTTAATTTTTAATAAAAAAAATTAATAATGTCAATTAATTTTTTAATTGGATCAATTAATATTTGAATTGATGTTGGTGATTGATATTATCACTTTTGCGATTGAAGAAATTTCAATCAAAAATTAATTGGATCAATTAATTTTGTGATTGAAAACAAAAAGTATTTGTATTTTGGCCTTCAATTACGAAATTAGATGATCCCGAAATTGTTTAAATTGATTTTATCCGGTCAATCACGAAATATTATTTATTAAATATTAAACAAATATATCAATTTAAAAATAATTTGATTTAATTAAAATTGAATCTAATTTTGTTTAAAAAATTTACTGAAACAATTATGTCTTTCAATTTTTTTAAAATTTTGTTTAAATGTTAATTAATAATTGAAACATATAATACCATTCTTTTTTTCAGCTTCAATTAAAAAGTAGTACATTTTAAAATTTTTTAATTAACATTTTAATTGGTACCATTGTATATTTTTATATTATTGTTTTAAACACCATATATTTTTGCTCTCAATACAATTTTATACTTGAAAAAAAAGGTGATTAAAGTTTACAAAAAGAACAAAATTATGTAATTATATTAATTAATTATATTGTGAAATAGTATGATAATCTTGTTTTAGGGCATTTGATAATATTTGTGTGTGTATGTATTGCAATAATACATATTTATTTATGCTGTTTTTATGTCATAACTATTGCAATGAATATAAAAACATAGAGATGTATGTTATATTCAGTATATAATAAAAAAATGAGCCTCATAGGAAACTTAAATTTTCAACCATTAGGTACTATTTTATCTCTGTCTTTTTTATGTTGTTTTTCTTAAGTAAATTAATTAAATTAAATAAAAAAAAAAAAACAAAATGAATTTTCTATTTTATTAGTAATTGGGGGAGCGTTTGATGGTTATGGGGGTGTAATGAATGGTTATGATTATTTTTGTTTTGTTTTTATTCTATTGTACAAATTCGTCTAAATAAAATTTTAATATAATGTTCAAATTAAAAAAAGGAACAATATTTTTGTAATAATAATAATAATAATAATAAGTACTAATAATAAGTAAATTATGAAAACCTAAATGAATAATGAATATTTGATAACATTAAAAATTATGGTAAAAATAATTCCTTTGATTTCTCCAGAGACCTATAATGGTCTTATAGTTTTTGGGAGAAATAATTTCGGAAAGGTTAAAAATCATTTGTGATTTGGTTGTTGTGGTATGTGTATGTGGTCATGGTTAATGGAATATGCTTTTCCATATGAGTCTTTCTTGTGAAAATTAAACCGTTTACAAAAATGTTTATTTTTTTGTGGTTTTGTTTTTTTTTATTAATCATTTCTTGTATTTTGTTTTGAGGGATATGCAAAAACTACTTTGTCTGAGTTAAGTTTATTATATCTATATAAATGGTTGCGGGTTCTTGTTTCTCTATTCCGTGTTGTTTATTTTGTTTGTTTGTTTTTTTTTTAATCTTGTAGATCCATACTGAGCTACATGCTGTTTGTTTTTTAACTGGTTGTTACTAAAGAAGCTCTAACTTTTTTAAGGTTAGCATAACTTACTACTGGGGCTTTACTTTGTCTTACAAAGCCTGAAAGATATTCCTTGCATTTGTGTAAGCTTGGTTACATGATTTATTCATTAAATCTGGTATAAATTTTTAATTTGCCGGTTTGGAGTTTTAAAAAAATTGTTTTTCTTCTTCTTCCTCCTATATATGTATATATTTTGTTTTTTAATTCTTAACCTAATGTACGTTTTTCGTGTTATAAAATATTATTACAGTATTTTTGTTTATTATGTATAAATATATGTATATAAATGAGTTTATATATATTTTGTGTTTTTTTTTTTTTTTTTTTTTTTTTTTAAGGGGGAGATTAGGCACTACAGTGTGTATGTTGTATGGTGTATTATCTTTTGAATTTAGCCAAAGGTTATGGGTGTTTTGCAAATTTTATTTTTCCACGAACAAAGTAAATGAATTGAAAGGAATTTCCTTTGAGCCAAACAATAGTGAAATTTAATGTCACTCTAGTTTTTGTTAGAAAAGCCTTAGACAATTTTTTTTTTAATTTACTTCGTTAACACTATTGGTTCTATTATTGTTTTTTTTGTTGGTTTTTGTTTGCTTTGCAGTTTTGTAAAATTTTAGTTTTTTTCTGGAATGGTGTATTTTGTGTAGTTTTCAGAGGGAATAATGGTAGGGTTTTGTATTATTTACAAAATGGAAGTAAAAAAAAACTAAATAATGAAATTAAATGCTGTTTGTATTTACATGAAAAATTAAAATTATTTTATTTTATTTATTTAATTTTTTTTTTTGAATTATCAATTCTGTATATCAATTATTATGAGTTTGGTTGTTATCTATTTAGGTTTTGTTTTTAATAGCTTGGCACTCAAATTATAATTATGTGTAATTAATTTATTTTCTTTTTTATTGTTTTGTTTGTAGTTCTCTTATATAATTCACTATTTGGTTTTCTATATATATTTAGGTTTTCTTAAATGATTGGTTGTGGTTTAATTAGCTATTTTGTTGTTCATTTATTTGAAATCAATAGACTATTTGTGAGTTTTTTTGTTTTTTGTTAGTTTATTGCATTGAAACCAATGTAGAGATTCTTATTGAGTTTGTTTAGTTAAGTTTCACTTCATTTATATGATGATTTAGTTAAATCCTATTTTATTCCATATAACGGTCATCAATTGGTTTATTTCTTTTTAATATTTATACAAGTTTCTGGTAACATTTATTTTGTTGTTGTTGTCATTTTTGGAAGGTATGTAGACTCATACCTTAAAGAAATGTTTTACGCAAAAGTTTTCCAAAAAAAGGGGTAAATCAAGATAAATATCAAGGTTGTTTTTGAAAGTAGTTATGAAGTAAAATAAAATTGGTTAAAAATTATATAAACATATACGGATGAAATTAATGTCGTAACTTTTTGTGAGTACGTTTGATACTCAGAAAGACATCATATTGTGTTCGAATTGTCAACGAGTTTCTTTTGACTTATGAAGCTATAAAATCATATATGTCATCAAGTGAATGGTCGATATTGATAATATTGCAGTTTCCATTTATAGTCTTAATGGGAATAGGTTGGCTTTAGTTAAGAAAAACATATTTTAGGTAAAGATATTTATTGCAAAGTTGAATCGATTTACACTGAGAACAAAGCTACTTCTATGAAATCTTTATAAATTAAGTAAAATTTTCTCAAAAAAATTGAAGTAATTACAGACAAAAAAAATTTTTCTGATTCAATCACGAAATTAATTGATCCAATTAATTTTTTAATTGGAAATTTTGGAATTGGAACAATCACAGAAATTATAGTGTCAATTAAAAAATTAATTGATGGTCAATTAAAAATTAATTGATCCAATTAAAAATTTAATTGATACTATTATTTTGTGTGATTGATTTTTGTTTCAATTAAAAATTTTGTTGATTCAATTAAATTTTTAATTGCATATTTTTTAAAACTCAATAAAAATTTTAATTGGAAAAATTTTCGTGAAAATTATTTCTGTGTAGTTATATAATCTACCTCAATATTGAGCCCTTTATTTAATTGACGGTCAATTAAAAATGAATTGATCCAATTAAAAAATTAATTGATACTATTATTTCATTCAATTAAATATTTAATTGCATATTTTTTAAAACTCAATAAAAATTTTAATTGGAAAAATTTTCGTGAAAATTTTTTCTGTGTAATTATATAATCTACCTCAATATTGAGTCCTTTATTTAAGAGCTAATTATATTTGCCAATTCAGGATATATGGAAAAACTAATATAAGTATAAACAGTGTTTGATACCAGTTGATTATGCCGAAATCCACCATTACAATAAAATTTTGTTGACAGGAAACACAATATACAAGCCCTTTATATACAGAAAATTTTACCAAATTAATTAATCCAATTAATTGTTTAATTGAAATTTATTCAATCATGAAAATGTTATTAATTATATTATTTTTGGTTTAATTGAAAATTTAATTGATTTTGTTCGAAAAACTCATCTAATGTTTTTAAATGAGGCAACAATTATTTATTATATTATTATAATTTTCTTGTAAATTTGAAGGGTTTAAATTTTCTTCTAAATTTTACGCTTGTGTTTTTCTTTATATTTGAGTCAAAATCTAATGAACCAATGAATAGAAAATAATTCCGAAAACAAATTTAAATTGTATTTTTAAATGGAAAAATATTTTTTATTTAATTAAAATGTCAGTTGTGATCATTAATATTTTAATTAAAAATGGAAAAGCTTTCGATTATTTTTTCTAAAACTGACTTAATTTTTTAACTTCAATGATCTTTTTAATTCGAAATATCTTGCTGACATTTTATCTGTGTACATAAATTCGACTTTATACCTAAAGGATATGAGTTTCATACCATGCGGTACAAATATTTAACTCACTTAGATTCTTTTAACTTTAGTACTGCAATATTTTAGATATTTAAGAGGTCTTCAAAAAGCTTCGAATAATTCGAATTTAAATTAATATTTAAATCAATTCATCAATCATTTGGAAATAGAGATAAATAAATAGATAAATAAAATAAAAAAAAATTGCTTGTAATTTAAATTAATTTTTTATGAAATTTTCGGACAAAACTAAATAAAATTTTTAATAAAATCCTAATAAAATAAGATTAACATTTCTAAAAAATGTACACATAAAATAAATGCAATTAAAGTTTTCTAAACCTTGATATTTAACTTTCTTCAGTTTAATTACAAATGGAAAAGCTTTCGATTATTTTTTCTAAAACTGGCTTAATTTTTTAACTTCAATTATCTTTTTAATTCGAAATATCTTGCTGACATTTTATTTGTGTACATTTTTTTATCGCATATAAATTCGACTCACCTAAAGGATATGAGTTTCTTACCATGCGGTACAAATATTTAACTCAGATTCTTTTAAGTTTAGTACTGCAATATTTTAGATATTTAAAAAAAAGCTTTGAATAATAAATAAATAAATTTAATTAGTTAATTGACTTTCAATTTAAATTAATATTTAAATCTATTCACCAATAATTTGGAAATAGAGATCAAATAACGATTTAATACACTCTAAATAAAATTTAAAAAAAAAATTGTTTTAATCATACAAATGAAATTAAAATTGACAAAAACTTGTTATTTAAATTTATTTTGTTTGTTTTTTTATAAAATTTTTGGACAAAACTAAATAAAATTTTTAATAAAATAAGATTAACATTTCTAAAAAATGTATTATGAAATTAAAGTTTTCTAAACCTTGATATTTAACTTTCTTCAGTTTTTTTGTTTTTTGTAAAACTTTTGGTATCGAAATGTAGTGAAAGGAATGTTTTGAGAAAAAAATGGTAAACTAAAAATTTACACTTTTATAAAAATAAACAAATCATAACTATATATGTATGGTTCTATATAACGTTTTGTTTATTGTATATGAGTATAACGTTGTCCTCTTTTATTTAATGTAAAAATATTTGATTTAAAAAACTTTATCGTTATTATTGTGTAGTATGTGTTAGAATGTGTTATTTTATTATGAGATAATGAAATAAACAAAATCAAGGCATTTTAAAACAGGGTACTAAGGATTAATCGGTCCACATTTGTTGATTCGATTCGTTTGTTTGAATTTGAATTATATTGTATTTGTTTTTTGTTGCTGTATCATTACTATAAGTATTTTTGAAATACCTTATAGTAAACACGAGGTGGCAACTATGTACGGCAGCTACGGGTAAATATAACATTTGAATATATGATATTAGGTTTTGTGGGAGAGGGCGGGTAAACATTTTCGTTAAAGATATCAAATAAAAAAAATTCGGATTTCTTGTTCTTATATTGTTTGCTGTTAACAAAAAGGCATTTGGATTATATTAATTTGCACTATTATCTCTTGTCAAGATTCTATTTATATATGTATATGTACATATATATTAGGGAAATCAAAAAAACCGTATTAAAAATTAAATATATTTATATGTATTTGGGGGGGTAATTGTGTTTAATATTTAAACAAAAAACAAAACAAACATAAATATGTGCATGATTCAAACTTTAAAGAAATTTTGCAAAATTCTGAGGCTTTCGATTTAAATGTCTCCTACTGTGTTTGTATTGAAAAGTGGGGTTTTCCTTAACATATTTATTGAAATGGTTTTGGATACTACGCATTTTAAACTAAGAAATAGTTATGTTATTTATTTATTTATTTACCACATACGACTTATAGTATAATATAAGAAAATAATATTAGAAGGGAAAATAGCATTGGCTTCAGAGGCCATTAGCTAAGTTAATATGTTTCATAAGTACTTATAAAGAAAAGTATCTGTTATTTTATGGGAAAAGCGATTTCTCTATACGATTTTGAATAACTTATAAGTAATGAAGACAATTCTTTATATTTCATGGAGATATTGACACATATATCTAACAGTGATAAATATTTTGGTTAGGTTAGATATTAAAGAAACAAGATTATCTTTGTTTTGTTTTTACCAGAAATTGCCAAAATTCATAATTCTAACTTTATTTTTTGTGTCATGCGGATAAATTCTTCTGTAATCAGCTGATTTTATCCTTAAAAAGAAAATTGTGGCCTGGTAGAACATTTTTCCGTACAAGTATTAATATACGTAATATAATACTCGATATTTAAATCAGAAAAAATTGTCATTCTCTCTAAAAATATTTAAAAGTATGGCAAAATATTTGAGTGAAAAAGAAATTACCGGTAGTGCGAGAACACAATTATATTAGCTATCGGTAGAATAAATCCTCAATGGTTGCCAGCGCCATCTAGTAGCTTGTCGCAATATTAAAATATTTGTTTTGGATTTCCTTAGATTAGCTCCAGAACGGATTTTTTGAAGTCTCTATATATGCAAATAAAAAGATTTTATTTCATATTTTTATGCGAAATTTCGTTGGTGATTTCCAAATTTTTTCTAAAATATATTATAATTCCTTGAAGGCAAAATTCAGGCTGTTGCCACTGAGTTCTATTTTCTAATGCTCAATACTTGCTATTATAACATCAAGTAAACAAAATCAATTAACAGGTAAATTTGTATGACTTTTTAGAGATTTTAAATAAAACACATGGCAGTACTGACTTGAATCAATTCAGAGAGAATAAAAACACAAGAGAACGAAACTGCGTCAGTAGGTGGTAGTCATGAGGAAATTTTCTCTAATATCATGCAGTTTTTGTCGGTTTTTGTATCAAAACAGCGCATCGACCGCAACGTTGGTAATACCAAAACTGCAGGTATTGTGCGACATCTATACGGTTGACATTTGTTGTTTTTGTAGAAGAGAAATTTTTGTCCTCCTGTCTTTTTATTCTCTCTGATCAATTGAAATTAAAAGGAGTCAAATCAGTGTTGCCATCTTTTTTTACATAAAACCTCCTCACTCTTTTTTTAACAAAGTAAACTTTTCTTTGAATTATACCAACAAAGATGAAAGGGTATCTTTTTACTTAGAAACTAACATTTTCGAAACTGATTTTATACCATGTCGACAATACTATTAATAATTTCTGGTGTAAACATGTTTGAAATCAACATGTATACAAAAGCGGTTGAGAAAAGCTTAGGATAACTTTGGAAAAAGCTTGAGTTCAATAATTTTGAAGGATTTTTTTGAAAGAGAAAAAGATTTATTTTCAATTTTTTTTGGTATTGATCCTTCGTATCGGAAAATATATTTATACCCTGCGCCACACTGTGCAACAGGGTATTATAAGTTAGTGCATATGTTTTTTGTGTATATTTTATCTTCCATTTTTTGTTTGTTCTACCGAAAAGATACAGTTGCTCAGATCACCATGGTTTAAACAGGTTTATTTATTTATTTATTTATTTGTATATTTCTACACAGCAAGACAATGTCTTATAATTATAGTGCAGATTTGAAATGAATATGTATTAGCAGGTAGTTGAGAACAGCTTATTCAAGTGTATTTATAGGTTAGATCAATGATTCCCATAGGGTAAGTTTGAAAAAGGTTTGAGTTCAACTTTATTTCAAAGAAATTGTTTGAAAGTGAGGACATAAATATTTTTCCAGTTCTGTTGGAATTGATCCTGCTTAACTCAAGTAATATATTTTCTGGGTATATTATGTAATAGTTTTGGTTTGTATTACCAAAAAGATAAAGTTACATAGATCACTCTGGTTTAAAAATGTTTGAAATCAACATATTTAAAAAATTGTCCATGATTTTCATAGGATAACTTTGAAAAAGTTTGAGTTCAACTTGATTTCAAAGAATTAAAAAAAAGATTTTTGTTTAAAAATTTTGGTAAAATTGATCGTTATTTCCGAAAAATTTATTATTTTACTATTGTTGTTTTGTTTGTTCTACCGAAAAGAAAATAGGAAATATTGAAAAATAGCAACCTCAATTTGTATGTGCTAGTAGAAGATTTTGTCAATTTTGTTTGCCGTCCTGTACACTGAAAATAATGAATTAAATATTATTAGATATTACAAAGTGAATAAGTTTGATAATTATTCATTGTTACTAAGTAGGGCGTACACAGAAAATAATGAATTAAATATTATTAGATATTACAAAGTGAATAAGTTTGATAATTATTCATTGCTACTAAGTAGTTACCTGAACCTGCAGATTATTTGGATTTGGAAATTCAAAATTTTGCAAAATTTTCCTTAAGTAAGTTTACCATTTGCATGCACATCCATATCTAATGTCTTTAATTAATAAGTTCATCACTATTGGGTTCGGTTGTAAATAAGTCATATTCAATATTATATTTTAAGTTCATTAAAAAATATCGCATTTTTAATTATTTATTTTATTTGTTTACTTTACTTTAATAAATATTGTTTATTAGTTTGTTTGTTTGTTTAACTATTAAATTTACTTTTATTTCAAGTTGTTTGTATCATTGCTGTTTTATTGTTGTAGTATGGTTCATTTAAAAATATTGGTACTATTGTTTGTTTTTGTTGTAATAGTTTTTGTTTAATAAAATTGGAAGAATCTGTATTCTTTTACCCTGAGCCTTTTGTTCATATATATATATATATGTATGTCTGGTTCTAATGTTATATTGATTAAATATTTGTTGTTGTTGTTGTTGTTCTTCTTCTATTATAGTTTTAATTGCTCTATTGCAAATAAAATAAAAAAAGTTCTAATAAAAAATATTTTCATTAGGTCTTTTGTCATCAGTTGCTGTTGTTGTTGTTCTTATTCAGTTTTGTAGTTATTTGTCATTTATGCTCTGTTTTAATTTCATCTAGGAGTATATATTAAAAGTTTCTCTTTTAATTTGTTTTCTAATTGCATTTCATCTGAGGGGGATAAAGTAATTCGAATTTGTACGTTGTTTCAATTCAAAATTATGCAAAATATCAAATATGTATTTTTCGGAACATTATAACTATAAAGATATATCCCAATAAATTTATACGTTTGATAAATCTCAGAATTCACCATGTTTTTTTTAACATTTGTCCTTAAAAGGTTATTTGATTTAAATAGTTCTCAAGTGCATATGCTTATTGGGATAAGAATGGAGAATTGTATGTGAATCTATACTAAATTGCAATTTAATTTTATGAAGATAGTGTTGAAGTATTAAATCGGACCAAACATCTTTGTATTGTAAATTATAGTGGACACAATTTACATTCGAAAGAGATGAAATGCATCGATTGACAATCACATTGTACTGAAAACTCCAGATTTTTAAGTCAATATTAATGGGATCATCGGGGCGGCACATCAAGTTGTCGATAAAGTTTGTAGTTCTGTACTTTTTTGGTACTGTTTTATAAAACAACGATAAGGGATAGTTTTTATAAGCAGAAAACAAAACTCCCACCGAAAGTGTCACTTGGTTTACGAAAGTACTTTTTCGAAGCTGATTTAGTACAATTTCAACTACGACATTTGTCAACCATGGTTTGTGGTGTGGGTTCCGATTTTCTTGAAATTTGGTATTACTAAGTTTCGTGGTACAATGGAAGAAATTAATTAAATATTAGGCTTTTCCTATTTGTTAACTCAAGGCACACATTGACACCACTTGGATAATTTATGAAATACAGCATTGTTTCAGGAAAAAAGGCGGAAATGCCAATCATTTATCATAGCCGATTTTTTCACAAGTAAAACTCCCTCTGAAAGTACTATTTGATTTAGGAAAGTACTTTTTCGAACATGATTTAGTACAATTTTAACTATGACATACATCAACCCAGTGTCAACCCAGCTTCATCGATTTCACAAAATATGCAAAATATCTTCTCATCAATTAGTGCTTGAGACTCACTGTTTTAATATTTTTATGGAAAATAAATCCGAACCTAATCTGATGTTTGCAAACATTTGGGAGTTTACTGTCAATCATAGGCATCCCCAATCAGATCAGTGATGCCGACTTAAAAAAAATAGCCCAGAAGGTTAGGTTAGGTATAGTTGCAGCCGGATATTTCAGGCTCACTTAGACTATTCAGTCCATTGTGATACCACAGTGTTGAACTTCTCTCTCTCTCTCTCTTATTTTGAAGATTTTAGAAAACTGTGTCTAAAATTTTCGCTTCAAAGAATTTTTTTATTTTTATCGCCAATAAGGATTTCTTATAGATCCATAAAAGCTCCCATACTTTATAAAATATATCATTCCACGAATACATATTGATTTTCGTATAAAAAAAATATTTACTTATAATAAGGAAATTATATATACAACCAAAAATATGTAATTAGTGAGTATGTGTTCGTGTATGTGTCATGTTGGTTTGTTGTTTTGTTATTATAACCGAAAATATTGTTACCGAAAAAATCATAGCCGAAAAATCATTTCGATTTCGGATTTTATAGAAATTCCATATAATTTTTTTAGTGTTTGCCGAAACTTGTTTTTTTTTGAGATGTTATTATTCCAGAATGTATGGGAAAAGATTTTCCTCATAATTTTGTGGGAGTGGTCTTGAATTGGTTTTAATTTGTTTGGATTTTGGATGGTTGGATCTTGAGTTTTGATTTTGTTTTGCTATTGCTCGAAATTGGATTTTGAATTTATTGTTGTTGAGAAAACATGGTTTGGTTTTAAATTAGATATTTTTTTTGTGTTTTATTTTGTGCCAAAGCTTATTAAATTTTGTGATATTTTTAAATTTATTAATATTTTTTTCCATTTAAATTTTAAAATTTAGAATTTTAAATTTTCATGCTTATTTTGAAGTTATTTCTTGTTGTTCTTGTAGTGGTTTGCATATGTGGAAAGTTTACAAAATCAAATTTAATGTGTAATTTTATAATTTTTGTTTTGTTTTCAAATTGAATTCTTATAATTAAGGGATATTGTATAGTGTTTAGTTGTTTAAAAAATATCATTACGCTTATTGACCTTGTTCAGTTTTTTTATATTAATATATGTATATATACTTAAAAATATGCAATATAAATTCGATAAGATGTTTGAAGCATGTACTGAATGAAATAATAGAGGTTTTAGATAAAAGACACACTGCAGAAGAGGTTGGCGGTGTCCATGTATATAGTAATCTATAGTCACAATGTTAGGTTAGGTTAGGTGGCAGCCTGATGTATCAGGCTCACTTAGACTATTCAGTCCATTGCGATACCACATTGGTGAACTTCTCTCTTATCACTGAGTGCTGCCCGATTCCATGTTAAGCTCAATGACAAGGGACCTCCTTTTTATAGCCGAGTTCGAACGGCGTTCCACATTGCAGTGAAACCACTTAGAGAAGCTTTGAAACCCTCAGAAATGTCACCAGCATTACTGAGATGGGATAATCCACCGCTGTAATGCTGGTTCGGTCGAAGCAGGAATCGAACCCACGACATTTTGTATGCAAGGCGGGCATGCTAACCATTGAACCACGGTGAACATAGTCACAAAAGGAATATCAATTTATTTTAAAAAGTATGTTTGTATTTATTTTAGTGGACTTGTAAATCACAATAGGCGACGAATTAAAACCGATTTATCCAATAGAACTAAAAATATATTATGGAGTTTGGTCTCAAGTCGACAATTAGCCGCTATTAAAACTATTGAGAATTGAGGCAACATCAAGCAACATAAGCTGGGGATGAACTAGCACAAAACATCGAGACAGGTATGTTCAGAATAAGTAAAAAGTGGGTGGCCCTGTTATCAGCTTTTTTAGTAAAATAATTTTCCTACCAAAAGCAAAATAAATATTTAATGTATAGTCTTACTTAATCGTTGCCATATAGTTTATGGAACAAAATATATCCAATCACTTGATTTTACAACATTTATTTGCATCACATTCACAATAAGTGAAAGTAATTCGCAATAATTTGCTATGGTGAATTGTGGAAGCGTCACCTTATCCAAAGTTAAACTGGAAATACCGGTAAGATTTGCAAAATTTGCATATTTGACTTGTTTACGGCAAATTTATTTAAATCGCTCATACCTTATTCATATAACGTGGAATTTTTATACTTTTTCAATTAGCATAGACCAAGGAAGGTATAGACATCTTAAATGAATTCACAGCGCTGTAGTTTGTCTGCACACTGTATATGGATGTTTTTTTAATTTGGCTTTAATTTGTTTTCTTTCCTTTGTTCCCTTGATGAAACACCTAATATTATAAAAACGTATAAAATTCTATAAATCCACACCTTTTATTTGTAATACAAATTAACTGATTTGTACGGTAATTCTCGTTTTCCAAAAAGAAAATGAGTCACTTGACTGCGCAATTGAGTGGAATGACTGCGCACTGCAAATAAACAAAATCATTGTGAATGATCAAACGATGTCTTTATATTTTCTTAGTTTCTTGGTAACTGCTTAGTTAACGTTTTCTAAGTCCGCCAGTAATCTAAAGCTATATGCCCCTAAAATTCGCTTACGCCTTAAGCTAAATACTATGTTCGATTTTCGCGTTGAAATTTTCGCAGTTACTTTATTAAAAAGAGTTCAATATAAAGCAGATATATTAACTCGATTGATATGCAGTTTCTTCTTCCTCTAGATTTCGGCAAGACTTTACAGGAATATGTCTATTTTCATTTATAATTTTGAATATTTTAGGAATAGTAATCGCGAAAGTAAAGTGATTTTCAATTCGAAAACCGAACATAGTACCCATCTATACCCACAATGCAGGACACTTACACAAGAGGTGTTTAATTGATTCCTTTTCCTCCGCATTATGACAGCTCATACAGTAGTCATTATATTTCGCGCCAATAGTTTTTGTAAAATCGTCTATCAGGCAGCGACCCGTTATAGCAGATATCAGGAGTGAAATCTGACGTCTTGAGAACACTAGCATATCTAGTGTGCGGTTTAAGTTTAAATGGGGTCATATTTGCTTCTCTCCAGCAGTACTGAAGGTTTTAATCATGGAACAAATTTATAATATTTTTTTAATTCCCAAAAAACAGAAACTACCAAAAACGCAATGTCTACTATGAACGAAGTTTCTTTTCTTTACTTTTGCAATGTAGGTATGTTCACAACGTTGCAATTTCAATATTTGACAAAAGAATTAATTAGAAAATAGTGGAGTATCATTTTGAATGATTAACTCTTGAATTTGAATGCGATCATTTCCTTGAAAATTGTCATAATAATTTTTTATGATTTTTGTTTGAATTATGATTACTTTTTCATTATCACTTGCGTAGAGGTAATGGTAATAATTTTAATTAAACAGATTGGATAAAATAGATCTGTCAATCAGCTGTGACATTATTGTGAATGGATAGCTTATGAATTTGCCATGTGATTATATGAAATATCTTTTAACTATCAACTAAATGTGGAGGCGTTATTGCTAGAAAATGAAAATTGTCATTCAAAATTTATCCAACGAAATAATTTCATGAATATTTCATATTATTTTAATGAATTTTATCTTGAAATAAAGAACATTTTCATACTATTATCGAACATTATCATTAACTGTATGAAAATGTATCGTTGACTCAGTTCTAACCAAATATTCATTGATTAAATGCCAATTTCTTGATATCCTAATTTTATTGCAACCTATTACACTCTGAGAAATTTTTGTACGATTATTTAAATTATAGTTGAAATTTTAAAACTTGAAATTCAGTACATGCTTCGTTATTCGAATTTACGTATATATCATATTTAAAATATGTATTGGTTGTTATATAGAGGCACTATAAGCATTATAATGGATTACTATTATTTAATGTATTTTTTTTTTTTTGTTTAAAATATTTCAATACTAAGTTTAGTTTTATATTTTAAATAGTTTTGCTGTTATAAAACATACGGAGTATGTGTCGAATAAATCTTTATATAAAGTATAAATTTATATATAAATTTTAAGCCTGTTTACTGGATATATTTTTTTGGATTATGTTTTTTGTTTTAGATTTGTAAACGGGACATTTTTGTGTTTGAAACAAATGCAACTGTTTGCGGTACACTAATGATATTTTTTATTTTTTTTTTGGGGGGGGAGCAGGGTGTATTTATAAGAAGGTGAAAAAGAAAAATGATTTTTTTGTATATAAACAAAAACCAACAAATTTTGGGCCTGTAATTCTTAAGGTTCGTTTAGTTTTGTTTTTTTTTATTCATTTATTATAGTATGGTAAAATATACTTTTTTTGTTGTCATCTTGCTGCAAAGGTATGTAAATATTTTTTTTAATAAATTAAAATTATTTTCATTTAATTTTATTATAATGGTTTAATAATTTTTTTATTAATGTGTATATAGTATGTATGATTTTTCTGAGTGAATGATTTTTATTTTATAAATTTCATAATGATAAAATGTGTTTGTTTAAGGGATAGAGGATTTTGTGATAATGCAATAATGCATTTTTTTCTTTAAATTAATATTCAAATCTCTCCCATTGTTATTGTGAATAATTAAAATTTTCTTTTGCCTTTTTTTCGTTATGTGAATTTTGAGAATATTAATGTTTTGCACATTTCTAAAAAATACGGGTTCTAGATTACAGTTTATATAAGATGCCTGTCTGTATGCAGGTGACATTTTTTGGGGGGATTTTCTTCTTCTTCTTCTTCATGTTAGTCCTATAGAGTTAATTCCCTTATTGCATATTGTGTGTGTGTATTGTATATAGATTTTTTCTGGGGGCGTGTCCTCGAGCTCTAAGGTATTTTGTGAGTAATAAAACTTTTATGTTTATTTGTTGTCTTGTTATTTCTAATGAACCAAAATGAACCAACTAAACTATATACTTTTTATTTTTAATTTTAGATTTGCGAATATTCTATTCGTGATATATGTATAAAGTGTATGTTGTATATGTTTTGCTATAATTTCTATTTGTTTTGTTTTTCTATCCTCAACTGTATAAATTTCTTGTATCTTTCTAGGTTGGGCCAAAATGTTTGTATAATTTCGATATATTTACTTCATTTTGCAATTTTGTTTCTTTAAAACGTTTTTGTGTAACTATTTATTGCTCCTAAAATGTTGTAACATTTCTTTTTGTTTAATTTCCCAAAAAAAGTAAATGATAATATTCTTTTGTTTTTTTTCTTCGATTTAATGCCTAAAATTTTTTTGTATTTCTTTAATTTTTTGGTTTTTTTCTTTTTGGGTAAAATTTTTTCTAAAAATTTTAATTTAGCATTTAACTTTTGTATCTAAAATATTTATTTGCTTTATTTTGGAAAAGGAAAATAATGTGCCAAATTTATTTAATTTTCAAAAATTTTGTTGATATAACAAGGCAACATAGTCTAAACACAAAACATTAACAAAAAATCATTTAAAAGCCAAACATTTGTGTTTCATCTAAAACAAAAAATTCTATAATATTTTCAGTAATTCTAAATTTCTACTTGATATTTAAATATTATTTTTGATAATCAATCAATCTTTGAGAGTGCCTAGCATATTTAAATACAAACATAAAACAACAAAACGCTTTGTTTTATTTGAAAGAAAATTAATTTTTATATGGCTTTTCGTTGTAGCATGGAGAACAAAACAAAATTTTAAGGAACCTTCAATTTAAAAAAAAAATCATAATAATAAAGTTATATAAATTATACCAACAAATATCTTAAATTATAGAAACCCAAGAATAAAGGAACATATAATTATAATTAGTAAGTGGCATATATGATATATGAAAATATTAGTGATAATTTATGGGGAGAGAAAGCGAGAGAAACAACCTTCTGCAGCTTGTTTTTAAAAGTAGTCTACATAAATATTTTTTTTTTGTTTTGTATTTGTAAATAAGTGTTAATTGGTTGGGAAAATGATCAAAGTGTCGGCTACAAAATTAAATATTTTATATAAAATATTATTTGATTGAATTTCAGCGTTATTATATATATTTTTTGTTTTGTATTTGTAAATAAGTTTTAATTGGTTCGGCAAATGATCAAAGTGTCGGCTACAAAATTAAATATTTTATATTAAATATTATTTGATTGAATTTCAAAAAATTCATTATTCAGTTCAGGATGAAATATTCCTAACCTTTATTCGAGGCTGGCAAAAATTTGGATTCAATTTAAGCCAAATGTCACACTGTACGAGGAAGTTTTTCAATGGAAAGAAAGCGGGTTCTGGTGGCACGGTGGCTCTTTTTTTTAATCGAGTTTTACTTATAAAATTACTTAATTGAAGGATGCAATATTATGTATAAATTTCATTAAATTGTTTGGTTGGCTTGATCAATTTTTTTTTGTCAAATTTAAGAAATTGATGTGAAAATTTAGTTTTCATTTAAAGCTTCAATTGATGATTTCCTGCTTGGTAATTAAATAATTTTAAATATTCTCTTTAATTTTATTTTTCTCTTTTGTTTTATTTTTATCCAAATCAATAAATTATTCTGAAGGGAAACTTTATCCCTCGTATGTTAGTTGTCTTGCAAGCTACGTTTCCCCCCACACACACAAAAAATTTTTTTCTGATTCAATCACGAAATTAATACAGAAATAATCACAGAAATGATAATATCAATTAAAATGACAATCAATTAAAAAGTTAACAGATCCAATTAAATATTTAATTGATACTATTAATTTGTGTGATTGATTTTTATTTCAATTCTGAATCCAAAAAACATTTTCATTACTTTTTTGGCGAGGCTTTTTTTGCTGGGTAGTCTAAGTGACGGCCATTCAAAATTGACACAGAAGCGATGCATTTAACATGGGCTTGTCATAGGACGGAAGTTCTCCATTTCAACAGCCGTTGCACTGAATTTGCATCACTTCTTTAGGTGTGAGCCGAATTCAATGTTTTGGATGTAAATTAAAAAATTCTTTGATATTTTGTTAAATAAATAATTTTTATTTTTAATGGATTCTAACGCTTGTCGGAAACGTTTTACCTTAAATATTTTCAAAAATTCACAATTTTTTTCCGATTGGATTTAGCATTTTTGTCGATAAAATTTAAATGATTTGTACCATTTTATGAATTCTTACTTTGTTTTTAACCTATTTGAAACAAACAAAAGTTAAAATTATCCAGTAAAAGTATGAAAAAACCAAGTTATAAAAAAATTGAACTAAAATAAAGAACATCATTGGAAGTGCATCTTCTGGAAGTGCTTTTAAAGTTGTGCAAAATTATTTGCTGGGTGTATATAATGCATGGAAATCCCTGCATATACGTTTATAATATCGCGGAATCAATTTCATATAAATTCTGTAGATGAATAGATTATCTGTCATATTGCAATTATTTACTTTTACAAGACACCTCTTTTTTTATTACTTCAAAAATAATTCAAAAGACATAGATTTTTTACTTTTATTAAGAGTTTTCATGTTTATTTGTGACACTTTATTACTTTTAATTTCATGTTATTGGAGAAAATAATCACAATAAATAGCAATTGTGAATGAAAGAAAGATCACATTACCAAAATGTAATATGGCAATATTGGTGGAATTTGCACTGATGAGATGTCATGGATAGCTCATACAAATGTTGCATACAATTCTACAAAAATCATGCTACATTGACATCACTAGGAATTAAGAAGAGAGGAATTTATTTGTATTTGTGAGACACAGAAAAATTCGCCTAGGTTAGGTTAGGTTATGTGGCAGCCCGATGTATCGGGCTCACTTAGACTATTCAGTCCATTGTGATACCACAGTGGTGAACTTCTCTCTTATCACTGAGTGCTGCCCGATTCCATGTTAAATTCAATGACAAGGAACCTCCTTTTTATAGCCGAGTCCGAACGGCGTTCCACATTCCAGTGAAACCACTTAGAGAAGCTTTGAAACCCTCAGAAATGTCACCAGCATTACTGAGGTGGGATAATCCACCGCTGAAAAAACTTTTTGGTGTTCGGTCGTAGCAGGAATCGAACCCACGACCTTGTGTATGCAAGGCGGGCATGCTAACCATTGCACCACGGTGGCTCCCCTAAATTCGCCTAGGGTATGGTTATGTTTACACACGAATAAAGAATGAGTTACTGCCTTGTCATTATAAAAAGAAGGCGCCAGATGTCGCTGATATCATGCCATTTGCAATGAAACATATCACCGTATGGTGTGTTTGAGAATTATTGGAATTGGACGAAACAAAAGTAATAAAAGAAAAACCGACGACAGAAAATAGAAGTGGCAAGTGTAGGGTATTCTCTCATTGAATTCCAAATTTAGTTTTTGAGTTATCTTTGATCACTTTTACCAAATTACGAGTTTTGTTTGCGGGAATTGTTATTTTTAAAAAAATTTTATTTTTTCACTCAAGGTAAATTTAAGAATATTTATTTATTTTTTTTTATATTATATTGATGAATTGGTTTATTTCTCTCGCTCTTTTGTTGTTTATTATATGAACACAATGAATTTTAATGAATTATGAATATTTGTATTTTATGTGAAATGACAACTAATGATAAGGTTTTGCCAAAATTTCTTGAAAAGAAACCAAAATAAAGACTTCGAAATGTTTTTTTTTTTTAGTTATTGTAATTTTTTATTATAATTTCTTTTTCTCAGTATCTTTAACATTTCATAACTAACAAAAGAAAAGAATAATAATAATAATTCAAAATAAAATTAAATGTTCTATTTTGCGGGGCAAAATAAATACATTAATTTTATATTCATGGTCATTAAAGTAATAACATTACAAATTCATTGTGTCTGTATGTGTGTGTGTGTGGGGTGGTATATTCTTCAATTTAAAACTAATTTTGTTTATATATGAGTTAATAAGATTGTTTGTTTCATTATTTAAATTAAACAAATAATAACTTTAAGGCTTAGAATAAAATAAAAAAAGATAACTTAACTAAAATATATAATAAGTAAAATTATCATCAATGTGTAAATAAAATCAAAAAAAAAAAATAAAACACAAAATATTTTTTGATTTCATTGTTACTGAAATTATTTAAAATTAACTATAATTTGATGATTTTACACATATTTATATATTACAAAATAATGAATAATTTGAAAGATTATTAACTTAATTAAGAAATTCAATGAATAAAATTTACATAGAATACATGAGGGATAAAGAAAGTGATTGATTGACTTAACTAAAGTTCGGAGGGGCTATACGTAGTTTTATTTGTATTTGTATTTGTAAAACAAAAAATAGTTGGAATTTGGATTTTTGTGAGTCTAGTTGTTCAATAGAGGATATTGGCGGTGTCTTTTGGAGAAATGGGCATATTTGAATTAAACCTCAATGTTTATTTTAAAACCTTATATCACGTCTAATTATTTATATATTCAATGGAATGTTAAATGTCATTTCTCCACAAAAGAGACAGTTTCTATATTAACCGCCGCCAATACTAAGCACACATGATCAGGATGGATATCTATTAAAAGAAGAGGACATAAGAAGTAAAGCCGCATAGATCATATCATCAGATCAATTTTTAGTATGTTTCTTATAATTTTGAGGATAAAAACCTTTTATACGAATATGTTTATATA